>NC_056731.1:798904337-799228456 GCF_019279795.1 Protopterus annectens | reverse complement strand
GGGGAGCAAGACCCATGCACCCCCCCACACCCCCTACAACTTAAATATACCAACTCCTTGATCGCACTACAGTAAGAAAAATGTCAAATCCCGGGTTCCACACTGTATGGCGATTCCAATACACAATTGTCGGCAATTAAAATCTTCGGCGATATGGTCTCGGCCATATCGTCTTTGGAGATTTGAACTTTCGACAATGTGATAGGAAGCCAAATATATATATATATATATATATATATATATATATATATATATATATATATATATATATATAATTATATAACACTGTTGTATACTCATCTATATGAAATTCAAACGATCAAGAAAAAATCCTCAATCTTTAACCATTTTTTTTTTTACAGGGTTGAGGCCCCTGTACCTTCACACACCCTTCTAATTATATATAAATCTACATAAACTCTGATGTCACTCTACAGTGGAGAAAGGCAAATTCCCCAATCACCAGTGTTAGCAATCTTGCACAGAAAAAAGCCAGCAGTGTGCGATCTATGATCTGCTGTACTGGCTTTGTCTGTGTGCGATGATCTCATGATTTTACCAACCCAATGGTACACATAAATGTGTACAGATATGTAAGTCTATTTGTGTATATGTATGAAAGAAAATTAAATGATGCTTTTTAATGAACTTTACAAGTATCACACAATATGAAGAAAATGATGAAGAAATATTTACAAATTTAGGGTAAAATGATTTAAAGAATAAGAATTATTTAACAAAAATTTTAGATTTTCAGTTTGCTCAGACTTGTTTTGGAATAAAAAAAAAGACAAAAGAACATGTTCATAGGTTCATAGGATGGTACTAGGCTATTGACCTAAGGGTCTTTACAAGCCTAGCTGTTCAATCCCAATATAATACTAGATGAGAGATATCATCTATGCCCAATATTTTTCTAGCAAGGACTAACCATGTCCAGTGAGAAGCAGGGACAATCCCCAGCAGAAATTTATGGTTTCCCATTCAGTCATCCAGGTTGTGCTTAAACAAGGTCATGGAGGTGCTCTGCTTGATATGGATTGGAAGCCTATTCAAGAGGAGTGGCAACCTCTGACAGATGTAGCTGTCTCTCCAGTAGGTCCTACTTATGTCGCAGGCTAGATTAAGGTCCCTGGAATGAGTGACTTATGGATGTTCTGCATTTTCATTAGATTTGGATCAGAGATAGCCCTGTAAGCCAGGCATAAGTCGCCTCTAAGTAGTCTATATGCTGCTGATCACAGTGACAGTGACTTCAGTCTGTCTGTATAATACATGTGCTGGAGATCCTGAATTTTCTTAGTTAGAAATCTCTGAGGTCTCTCAAGTTAATGCAGGTGTCTGGTATGGTCATACCGCTCAACCATACTGAATTACTTGGTTTATAACGAGTTCTGGGATCCAAATGAAGGGGTGCCATGATTCCCGAGTGTCACCCCTTCATTTCTGATTTTTTTCTTTTGGTTTCATAGGTTCATAGGTTCATAGATTAGTTCATAGATTAGTACTAGGCTAATTACCCTTGCAAGCCATTTTAAGCCTAGCCAATTATCCCTTGTGAGACTCAAACCCTGCACCTTGTGTTTGTAAGGCAAACACCTTAACCATTAGGCCACCCTCCCAACCCTGTTTCATGATTATTTCAAATATTGCTCTGTCAGAGCTGATATCATCACGTGCGTGATAACGTCAGCTCTGTCAGGTCTATCAGCCAGTCGGAATTGAGCTCATTGAGCTCACGTCATCATTTCCGGCTGCAAATGCGAGCAGGAAACAGCAGCACTTGTTTGGATTTACAGCAGCAGCGGCATTTTGGATTTATCAAGAGCAAATGCAAGCAGTTTGGATTTATCAGCACTCGTTTTGGATTTACAGCAGGCCGGGGAATGCAGCATTTTGGATTTACAGCAGCGGTTTGGATTTATCAAGGCCGGGGAATGCAGCATTCGTTTCATCGGGTTTTGGGGGAATCAAGTGAAGTAGATTATCGTTGGGGGAATCTTTGAACTCAAGTAAGTGTGTGGTGTGTGTGTGTGTGTGTGTGTGTGTGTGTGTGTGTGTGTGTGTGTGTGTGTGTGTGTGTGTGTGTGTGTGTGTGTTTGTGTGTGTGTGTGTGTGTGTCTGTCTGTGTGTGTGTGTGTGTGTGTGTGTGTGTGTGTGTGTGTGTGTGTGTGTGTGTATGTGTGCATTTCATACTATATACATTTTGATCAAGGAGGAAAACAAAAATGTAGGGGGCTTATAATAAAAATTCAAGGTGCTACATAATGTGTAAGGTTAACTAAAGTCATGGCTTTAGGCATAAATAAATTAAAACAAATACCTATTTAAAATGATTTATTAAGCTTGACTAACACAATTTAAATATTCCTTAGCTTCTGTTTATGTTACAAAAGTGGGTGATAACAGTTTGGACAGGTTTTTTAGCTTTTTTTTAGCCTGGATAATTTTATTATGGTCATGTCCAAATTTAAAACAACTTATAATAACTTCTAATGTGGGATCACACAGGAACATAGGCTTCTTTGCAAAGTTAGTGGAGACGTTAGCTGCACTGATGCTGAATTTAATTAATAAATCACTAAAAGATGGTTATGTTGTCAACTATTGAAAAGTTGCTAATATGTTTGCATTTTTGGGCACAGAAAGGACCTTGGCTATTATCACCCAGTATTGACTTCTCAAAAAACCATGGAGAAGTGTCCAGTTAACTTACCTATTACCAATAGGATCTATACATTTGACTTGGACTCTATAGGTTCATTGGTTCATAGATTAGTACTAGGCTACCTGCCCTTGTGGGCCATTTTCAGCCTAGCCAATTACCCCATGTGAGTATTAAACCCTGCACCTTATGCTCGTAAGGTAAACACGTTAACCATTATGCCAACCTCCCACAATAAACAGCCTCTGCAAAGCTCAAACCCAGGACCCTGCACATATTAGACAAAGGAATTTACCACTAAGCCATGATGTGAAAAAAATCCTTTGGACTAGAGTATGCATGGCTAGTTTATCTTATTTATATGATGTAGTTGGTATGGATGTTGGTATGGTTTCTTTCAACTACTTGATCCTTCACTACTTATCTTCCTCATATAGCATAGCAGCTCAGAGCATTTTTTACTCATAGTTATTTACCTGTTGTCTGCTACTTGATGAAATAAAAAAACTCCCCATTTTCTACACTATCCAAAACAATACCACAACTAACATATAAAATATAATAAATGCCATTTACCTAAACAAATTGCCCAATATATTATACCACTCCTGAAGTCAAACATGCTACTTCCTTCCTAACCTGTGTCCTTATTAGTATACGTAATCACTTTTACAGCTCCACCTTACACTTACCTAAAGCTTTTTATCTCCAGTGGATGACAACAGATTTGAGTCAGTTGCTCAAACAAAAAGGCAGTACCTGGCTCACATGGAAGCAAATGGAATGCCCTTCAGATCATACCAGCTGCATAACATTGCACAGCCATGCAAACTAGGCATTAGAAATTTTAACACTGCTTATTTGTATAACAGGCAAACCACAACATTCTCTAACCCCAGAAACTTGTGGAAAGGGGTCAACATAGTAATGGGATGTTCTAAATCAAATTACATTCACCTCCTTTCAAGCCCAATGAGCTTGCTATAGAATTCATCCATATACCTCCAAGGTATATACCACGTGAGTCTCCCTACCCCATTTTAAGCACCACTTTCCATTCTTCCATCTAAAAAATATCTTTCAGAAAGACAGAGATGCCATAATATAATCCCTACCCAGTCATGGCTCCCCATGCTCAGATAGCCTCTATCCTTGGTTTCTCATTTAATATCCATTCACAAATGCCATATATTTAACTTCTCCCTCATACAACAAATATCACCTAATATTCAGGAAAAAACAGTCATCATTCCTACACCTAAATGTACTAAGCTACCAAATCTTTCTCTGTTGCATCATCCAGGTTAAGTAGAGAGCTATTTACAATAAATGTACCTACTATGTCAATATAATATACTATCATCACATCAGCATGTTTTTATAAAATCCAGACATACTCAGAGTACCCTACACATTCTTACTGATAAATACTAACACAAATAAAAACCTCATAGACCTCCAGAGACTCTTAGCTAAAATATGTTGCTTTATCCTCCTGTCACTTAGAACAGAGCATCACTGTCCCCCTTTCAAACAAACCAGGTAACTTCCAGTAAAGCAATACAGTGCTCTATTTCTTTTCTACCTCATTCACAAAATCATACACAGAGAAACCACCCTTATACTAAGCCACAGAGTAGGAGCAAGTAGCACTCCATACCAGCTTAGCTCATAGGCCACCAACATGTCTCTGTCCTAACAAGGCCTACAAACTCCCTCTCATCCACTAAACATACCTGTTCCATCCTCAAGCCTGCTTTATGAGACCCACATCCTACTGATACCCATACCATACTTAACTACACCTCAAAATTAAACTGTTAAACTTGTTTGAGAAACAAACCATATGCACCTAGCTGAAACATCCAAGTATAACTTGAACTGTTTTAAAGAATACAACCTGTATTGTCTCAATTTTCTCTGTGAGTTAGCTATAACATACCTCTCAACTGTACAGATTTTTGCAGAATGTCCAGATTTTTGCCTCATATTTTTGGTCTGTTTCTCATAAAATTATGATTTTCTGGCAAATCGTTAGCAAATCATTGAGGGTTGAAGTCAGAAAATAATGACAGCCACTTGAGTTTTAGACTTCATACCCTGCAGAAAATTGATGTTAACACAAAACCTGTTGTTCTATAAACTTTAAGAGCAATATTGAAAAAGTGTCCCTATTTTTGGGCCTTTATCCCCTGGGAGGTATTCAGGCTCAAACCCTGTACCTTTGGTACAGGGTAAAAAGAGCCTAAAGTCCCTAGCCACTACCATTTCTGAGCTTTGTCTAGATTTTTTTTTGTGCCAAGAGTTGAGAGCTAAGCCTATGGTGAGAAGTGAACAGAATTTGTATTCCCGGATTATTGGCTTTGTTGTTTGTCCAGGTTTTTTGTGCTAAGAGTTGAGAGTTATGGTGCATGAGAAGTGAGAACTGAATTTGTATTCCCCCATTATTGGCTTTGTCCATGTTTTTTGTGCTAAGAGGCTGAGAGCTATGGTGAGAAGTGAGAACTGAATTCACTAAACGATAGCCATTAAGTTTCAGTCTTCCTTTTTTTCAGTAAACTGATGATTTGGTATAATAGTATGTTGCTCTGACTGTAGTGCATAGGGTCCTGGGTTCAAGACTTGCCAGTGACATGCATGGTGGTAACACATTTAATTCTGGCAACTTTCCAAAATTATACAAGCAATGTTTAAAATGTGCCCCTGGTTTTTGACCTTTTACCCTCCCCCTAAAAAAACTGAAGTTGAAAATAAGTGCGGGAAGCTGTGCAAGACGCCTAAGGCTTACACTACTGTCATTCTATTTACAGTGTGGGTGTGGAAGTAGACTTTTATGATGGAAATGTTCTGAATTGGACAGTTTTGTCATTATTGGTTCATGCATTTTGTTTCATTGCCTACAGTACAGCCTACTGGAAAAATGTTCAAACAAATTTAAAATGTGCTTTGTCTAACAAGTGTGCTGTATTATACAAGGAATATAACTTAAAGTCAGGCAGGTGTATCAAAGAAAAGAACACATGCATGTTTCTTGTTTTATGTGCAAGGGGCCGATGGTTTGAAACCAGCCCAAAGGTAATCTTTATCCACCACTGGCCAGATGCATTTTCTTTGGATGTGGTGTGTGGGTTTCAATGCTATTTCAATGAATGTGAGTTTCAAGGCCAGAGAAGTTTTAATGCCAAGTTTATTTTCATTGTGAGACAGTATTGCTTTGTTTAGCAAATGTCTGTTAGTGTTTTGTGTATTGTTGTGCCAGAAAATGTAAAAATAAAATCCAAATAATCATTGTAGAAGTAAAGCAGTATGCACACATTAGTGTTTATGGTAAATGGGGAGAAACTGGCAGGTAATGGGACATTGGAATGGCTGCAGGGGGATTCTGGTGCCATATTTTGTTTGTCTGTTCTTCAGTTTGCGTTTGAAAGTTGGTATCCCACAATTCCATTGGAGTGGGTGGGTTAAGTAATTATGTATGCAAATTAGATGATAATCAGCATATAGATTTGTACCTATTTTTCATGGGCCTTGTCCAGATTTTTAATGTTTCCAGGTTGAGAGGTATGGGTATGGTACATACCAAAGGGAGCATTATATTCGGTAATAGACCTGATGAGGAACTAGTACAGGGGAGTTATAACCTCTTTTGCTTTTGAGACGATGCCTTTGCTAATCAGGTGAGTGACAGAATGCCTTCCTCACCACAGTAGAGATATGGTGGTCAAAGTTGACGTCACAGTCAACTTGTGTTCCCAGATCTCTCACTACAGAATTGGTACTTAGGGTATTATTGTTTATTTTATAATCAGTAGGGATATTGTTTTTACTAAAGGGAATGTTGATGTTAGCATTTAGTTTAAGACCATGGCTTTGGCACCAGCCATTGGTCTGTGTAAGCCCCTTTTGAAGAATGCTGACATTGCTAGAGGATTCAGTGATAGCACCTAATTTGCAATCAACCACACACTTGGTTAGCCACAGCCCCTCTGTTTTGGCTTGGACTTCTGAGAAGTATATGCCAAACAAGACGGGGCCCAGCACTGACCCGTGTAGGAACCACTGGTGACACGTCTGCTGGTAGAGGTGAAGTCTCCCACTTTGAGTGTTGTTGATCTATGAGCCAGATTACGACCCACCTGACAACATAGGAGTTGATATTCAACTGGGCTAGTTTGTCAGTGATGCCTGAATGTGTAATTGTGTTGAAGGCCTTTGCCATGTCAAGATAGCTTGTGTGCATAGCTTTGCCTTCGTCTATGGCTCTGGTCACATTCTTGAAAAAGTCCACCGGGTTTAGCAGGCATGACCTATCCTTGACAAACCAAACTGGGATGGATCTAGGGTTTGGAGGTCGCCTATATCCTTATTTATGAGGTCCATGATGATTCATTCCATTGCCTTACACATGAGGCTGGTTAAACATATGGGTCTAATGTTACCGTGGTCTGTTGCCGACCTGCCCTTGTGGAAGAGGATAACAGTCACTCTTTTCCATTCACAGTGGGGACAAAGCCAGGACTCAGACTGTCTTGGAGAGAGCATTAATGACTTGATCTTTGGAGATGCAGGGAGGAGGAGATGTTGAAGACATGATTTGTGGTATGCTTGGATAGGATAGGGAGGTGAGATTTTTACCAAACTTTTCTACTAGGAGGATTGCAATTTCTGCAGGGTCAGTGTATGTGATACCATCCCAATTAGTTCAGCAGACATCTGAGTCCTAACTTTTAGGTTGCTGATGCAGCTGAAGAATACCTTATGACTATCCATGGCTATGGTTGCTAAATTTTTCTAATAGTTGCTCTTTGAAGATTTTACAAGTTTTCTTACTTGCTTGTTTAGGGTGAGGAGGGTGGTCTTCCAGTTCTGGGTACTCATTTTTGTATTTTTAGACAGCAGCTTCTTTTGCTTATTCTATACTCTATTAATGCTAGACGTCCACCATGATGGTTTGTTTTTTCTTGAGGATCTTGCTTTAATCCTATCCGGCAAGGCTGTGTCTATACATTTGTACAGATGTTTATACAGAGCATCACTGTATACCTTAGTATAGCCACCAATGCCACCTGTGGAAACTGGAGCATGGAACTTGATTATACCTTCAATTAGGAGGGTAGAGTTAGCTCTTTGGTGAAGTTTTAGCCTGACTTCTCCTTTGGGGAGTTCTGGTGTATTGCTAATTCAAAAGTGACTGATTTATTGTGGGATTTAACCAGTGTAGGCCCTACACTTGAGGTGTTGCATCTGTCACTCATATTGGTGAGGACCAGGTCTAGAATATTGGAGCCCCTTGTGGGGAGATGCACTATTTGTTCCCAGGTTAACAAAGTCCAGGAACTTTTGTGAAATTACAATTTGAGGGTCATGCTACTCAATGCTAGAAGTCTAAATCTCAAAATGCACTTGCTTGAAGTACTCCTTAAAATGGAGAACATCGACATTTGTGCTGTAACAGAGACCTGGTTCAAGGCAGCAGAAAGCACCCTTGCACTAGCAGGCTACAACTCATTCCACACCTTTCGGCCCCAGAACTTGGACCAAAACTCCAAAGGTGGTGGTGTTTCCATATTCATAAAGGATGTGCACACCTCCAGACTGGTAGCCCAACATAGCACATCTGAGATACTTCAGGTGCAGCTAACATTGGGTAAGACAGCGATTAAGGTCGTAGCCTGCTATAGGTCTCTAACCATGTCCGAAGATTCACACTCCACATTCCTAAGTCCCCTGGAGAATATTAGGGTCCAACCTAACACTCTCATACTGGGCAACTTCAACTACCCCCCCCCCCCCATTAACTGAGAAAACTACTCATGTACCAATACACTTGCCCAACACTTTCTGGAATTTATTAATTCCATTGCCCTGGACCAGCTTGTTCTTACCCCCACTAGAGGTAGCAACATCCTTGACCTGGTCATTACTAACATGGGCGACCGTTGCTCTATACCAGTAGTCATCTCCTCCCTGGTTAGATCAGATCACAGGCTAATCACCTTGGAATTCCACATCCTTCCCACCCCCCCAACAAAGGTAACCACCATGAAAAACTTCTCCAAAGCTAACTTTGGGCTCCTAAAACCAGAGGTGGCTAACTTCACGGTACCCATGCAAATGGAGAACAGTTGCATGACTGCCAAATCATACACCAATGCACTGTACAAGCACGTACACAAATGCATGGATCTCGCCATACCAAATAGAACTTAGACGCTCTCCTCAAAAAAAACAGAAGGCAATCTGGTGGTCCCCTGCCATAAACAAACTCCACAACAGAAGGAGGAAACTGATGCGGAATAAGGTGAAGTCCCAAGACTGGAAAAACTCCCTTATCAGCCTCAATAAAAGGTTGAGATCCCTCATGAAATCCTCTAAAGCTAGCTATGAAAACAGAATTGCAGCAAATAGTAAAGACAACCACAAGTCCTTCTATAGTTATGTAAAGGATCTCCATGGCACTACCCAGATTTTCTCTGGGCTACTGCACAGTGGTATCTCCCATACCAAGGCCACAGATATTGCAAATATACTGGCGGACAGATTCAGTGCTAACTTTACTCCCCCCCCCCACCAAAGGATCAATCACAATACCAGTAGATTTCCAGGCACCCAGTATTACTGCTGCACAGGTTAAAACAGCACTGTCCAAGGCCAAGAATACAGCTTCTATGGGATCTGACAGTATACCTGGCTGGGTTCTACATGAACTACAGGGTGAACTGGCACCTCACCTGTGTGCCCTGTTGAATCACAGCCTCACCTCAGGCTTTGTCCCTACTGAATAGCGCACTGCTACAGTCATCCCTCTCTACAAAGGAGGAGTGACTACAGACCCCGTGAACTATCACCCCATTAGCCTGACTAGTCTGATATGCAAAGCTATGGAACGCATCATCATGGACCTAATAAACAAGGATATAGGGAATCTTAAAACTCTGGATCCTACACAGTTTGGTTTTGTGAAGGGTAGATCATGCCTGCTCAACTTGGTTGACTTCTTTGAGTCAGTCACCAGAGCTGTGGATGAAGGTAAGGTGGTTCATACAGCTTACCTTGATCTGGCCAATGCCTTTGATACCATTCCCCACTCAGGAATCATAGAAATACTTACTAAGCTAGGCATCAACCCCTATATCACTAGGTGGGTTGCAAACTAGCTCACAGATAGAACCCACAGTGTGAAAGTAGCTGACTTCACGTCAGACTGCTGACCAGTCATGAGTGGAGTCCCACAGGGTTCGGTCCTGGATCCTCTCCTGTTTGTTATCTACTTCTCTGAAGTCCAGGCCAACACGAAGGAACTCTGGCTGACAAAGTTCGCAGATGATTGCAAGTTGGGTGCTATTATTAACTCCCCAAGTTATGGTGACATCCTACAGAAAGGCCTCAATGAGACCAACGACTGGTGTCAGAACCATGGCCTTAAGCTCAGTGCCAGAAAATGTGTCTTCATCCCCTTTGGGAAAAACCTGGTTACCTTGAATTACCACAGTGATGGTAGTCCACTGAACACAAAAGGCGCTATAAGAGATCTGGGAACACTGGTTGACAGCAACCTCTCTTTTGACCACCACACTGCCACTGTGGTCAGAAAGTCTTTCTATGTGGCACATCTCATTAACAAGGGTTTTGCATCCAGGAAGAAAGAGGTCATTGTCTCCCTCTACTCTTCCCTCAGTAGGCCAGTCATCTAACAGAATTAGAAAATATCTCAAACAAGACAGCTCACGGATAAAGAGCCTCTGCAGAGCACAAAAATATATATCCAAACGAACTGAATGAGGCTCACCACAGCAATAAGAATAAAACCAACGATTTAATGATCGTATAAAGTCACAAACTGCGTAACAAAATAAGTAAGCGCTTTCACGTTACTAGAACGCTTCTTCAGACTTAAAACCACTGCTAACTAAACTCTCATTTTATAATACAATCAGTTTAATTAATTACAAATCAATTAAATCATTAATCAATTTGTTAAAGAAAATTTAAAAAAACTTAAAGCAACAACTTCATTTATAACTTCATATACATATGCACATTACAATAAAAATCAAATAAATACGCATACATATATGTAACAATAAATATATATATATGACAACAATAAAATAAAAAATCTATATATATACATGTGTGTGTGCATCTATGTAAATACTAACAAACTATAAATATTAGCAAAATATACATATGTCATGAACTAGTGTGCACAGGGGCGCGCTGCTAAAAATGGTTTAAGAGAAACCTTCTCATTTAAACCATGTCCCCTGTGACTCTGCAACCTAATAATCCATCTATTTTCACGTTCTTCAGTAAAATTCCTTATATTCCCCAACCTATTAGTTTCTTTTATCAACTCAATAACATTAAAATTAAATTTATGTGTTTTACCATGTTCTATTGTATGTCGTGCTAAAGCGTTATGTTCATCTTCTTTACTAATAGCATACAAATGTTCCCTAATACGCTCCTTTAGGCTCCTATTGGTTTTACCTACATAAAAACTTGTGCAAATTTGGCAGACAGCTAAATACACTAAATTCCTAGACTTGCAATCAGCATAAAAATCAAATTTATATTCACGTCCTGTATCAGGATGTGTGAAAAACTTTTTTCCTGATAAATATATACAATAGTTACAACTTCTACATGGAAGTGTGCCCTGTCTATTAGTCTCCAAATCCCTTCTATCACTACTACTTTCATAACACAATAACCTCTTTAAAGATTTCATATTCTTATAAGAAAAACTGGGTTTATCACCCACTACTTGGGCTATTTTTTCATCAGTAGTCAGTATACCCCAGTTCTTCTCTATAACATTTCTAATTCTTTTATTCATATTTGAATACTGAATGGTTACCCTATGTTTATTAACATTTTTATTGTCATTCTTCACCATATTCTCACTATTCCTATATAAATATGGTTTACCTTTACCTCTTCTTACTATTTCATTAACTCCATAGACAGTGTCAACTTCATAATTACTATATCCCCTTGTTAAAAAATCATTCTTCAACATATCCTGTTTCTTACTATAGTTGTAACTAACAGAATTCCCCATTTGGCATGTACCTTACTAGACACCTGCAACAACTGGAGAGGCCACAAAAGTACATCACAAAGGGGATCCTAGGCCTTAAACACTTGTCCTATATGGACAGACTCAAAAAACTCCAACTAATCTCTGTCTCATATCACCTACTTAGAGGCAATTTCTGCTTGGTTTACAAAGCCATGTCTGACCCAGCTCTGTTAGAAATGCTACATCTAAAGAAATCCCAATCCCTTGGCACCACATGCTCCAGAGACCTCAACCTCATTACCACAATCAACAGAACATGCTGGAGGGACAGGTTCATAACCCAGAGACTGCCCATGCTATGGAATAGACTTCCCATACATGTTAAGCAGAGCATCTCACTGGCCCTCTTCAAGAGAAATCTTGATGAGTGGATGGGAAATAGAAAGTTCACCCTGGGGATCACTCCAGTGGCTCTACTCAACAGAGGCACTAGGAACTAAGGTTGGCTGGCACGATGCCAGGGTAATTGTATGGGCTAGGCTTGTAAAGGCTCCAGGGCCATTAGTCTAGTACACACCTATGAAGTGAGTTTGGGATTGTATAAGTTTTGCAATTAATGGAAGGATAGTTGAAATCACCCATGACTAGGGTGTTAGGTTGTACTTTAATTGCCCCAAGTAGGTCTAAATAAGCTGTGTGGTCATCTTGGTTCATGGAAGGGGACCTGTAACTGATGATGACATGAAGGGGGGGGGGTGTTACCCACTGCAGTTTGGATTTGAAGTAACTCTATAGAGTTATATTGTCTAACCAGTCTAGAGACATAATTATCTTTAATGAAGATAGATACTCCACCTCCTTGGGTTCTCACACCTTCAATTTGCAGTCTGAAAATGTGGAAGGCACTGTAGCCTTGCAAGACTGGGGTACTTTCTGCGGCCTTGAAACAGGTTTCTGTGACTGCACAGACATCAACATCTTCCAGGGAGAGCAGTTCTTCCAGAGAGTGAAGTTTGTGGTTTAAACTTCTAGCATCTAGCAGCATGACCCTTAGTTTCTTTGTGTTTGATATTTTTATGTTGGAAATTTTGTTTTTGTGACCATGCCTAAAAAAGGCACTATTTGCAGGGGGGGGGGGGGGCAAGTGTCTTAGTTAGCAACCAAAAGCCTAGGGGTGGCAGGTGAAGACCATTTCTGACAAAGCAGCATGGTCTATCCACCATGTCATCCCAGGCTGACAGGAAATCACCTGTCCACTATTGACTGGCAGTCTATTTTTATGGTGTTGAGGTGCCAGCCTAGCGCCCAACCTTCACAGAAGGAACACACACACTCACGCACCAACCTGCATGTCTTTAAAGTTCATTTGACTGCAGGGAGGACATGCAGACTCCATACAGAAAGCACTCCAGCTGAGAATCGAACCAAAGAACCACTTACTGTTAGGGAAAAACACTAACTGCTGCACCACCGTGGCGACATAACAAATAAAATTCAGTACTTGCTACAAAATATTGGTATAATTGGGAGTTCTTATTTTCCCTGTTTTTATTCTTTGTAAACCAGCCTTTTCATCATTTGATCTATTTTGAACAAAAATTATTTTATTTATTTATTTGTCTGTTTACTGGGAAAGTCTGACTGAGTAATACCTATTTTCAGCTAAAGTCTTTTTAAATTAAGAAAGATAAATGACAACTCTAATTACTTCAACCACTGAGGACTGGAAATGTATACTATTGGCTTTGGAGCACAGGCTTTAAGTGATTTAAATAGCTTTATTTTCTAAGATTCTTTATCTTTATGGCAGCATTTTCCTGTGCCTTTTGCATACATTTTCCTGAAGATTTAGTACACTTCACTAAATAATTTTACTTGCATCCAGGAAAATCCTAAATAGAGAGAACTTCGACTTTTTAGGAGGTTCCCAGATTGTTCGGTGATTTTGGGCTCCGTGACAAGAGACCTGTATTGCTCTCTGCACTGTACTAATATGGTTAGACAGTACACACATGCAGGTTAAATTTGACAGCATGGAATAGTTCCTAATGTTTCACTGTTGTGACAGGATACAACTTAATACTAATTTCATAGTGCACAATTTCTACTTACCAGCTTTCTTTAACTTACTTCCGTTTTTACTTAAATATCCAACAAGTCCTTCCATTCTGACAATTCCAATGACTAGACAAACTAAAACAGACTGTTCCAATGTATTGTTAGAATATTTAATATAGTAACATTCAAGGTGTCTATACTAGCAGATATAAATCTGTCTTTCATCCAAGTCCCTTTCATTCTTGGAATTCAAAAACAGATTTGTTATGTCACGTCGTGACCTATTTATTTGTTTTTAGGACAGGAGCTTTCTGAAGAGTTATATTTCCAGAACAAGTTCAAATAAGGATATATGCACAATTAAAAATGACTGAGTCAGATAACTGATTTCTAAAGTGTACAAGCTGTCATCATATTAGCTGCTAATAAAATAAATAAAAATATAAAATGTGTTACAAGACAACATGTTATGGGAATCCCTCTCTGTTGAGGAATAATGGGCTATGCTTAATACCTTATGTCTAAAATCATTTATGTATGTAAGGCTTTTAGGTAGCAACTGCTACACAGGCACTTTATTATGTCTAATAAATTGCAACATGTTTTTTTGTCTCTGTAGCAAGTTGATGTTTAAATGATTCAAAAGTTGATACCTGGATCCATGCAAACTGCTCCTGATACACTTACTGAAGTTCTGTTCATCTGTCTAACAAGTTTTGCAAAAAATGTAAAATAATTTTATTTATTAATTTTTAATAAGAATATTATCCTGTTTGACAGCAAAATTCTGAACGTGATGATTTCTGATATACACCTCCTAATTTTCATTCATTCATTTTAATTTTCCTTTCCTCCCTTCTTTCTTTCCTTTTTTATTACCCCTTACATCTTATGACATGAGAGCTGTTCCCCATTCCCCATGCAACTGAATACCCATCACCCATTTGCTCCCCTTAATGAAGTAAAAGTAAAGGCATATGGTTGTTATCATCCAGGTAGCTATATGAGTAATGTTTGTTTTTAGCCATAATGTTTCTCCTGCGCATACCTATAGCTGTCTATGGGGTAGACATGCAGTGAGTTTCATGGAGGTTTCTTACCATCCTCTACAAGTGAAATAATCCAACATAAGATCCTGCCCCTTTGTAGGCAAAAGCCACTACCACCCCTGATCACCATCACAGATAATGAGTGGGGTATGCATTGCAGACATATGCTCCCAACCTGACCCCCAGAAAGAGGTAAATAGGTACTTCCATCTTTATTCCTCGCCCTTCCCCACTGGCTCTTCCGGTGTCCAGGCTGCTATTCAAACCTGATGTGCCTGAGTTGTTGGCAGGAATTCACTTCTCTGTGCCATGGGACTAGCCACCATTCATTCATTTTTAGATGCCAGCTATATTATATTCAGGGTCTTGAGGAGCCAGAATTATTGTGGAAATTAGTGGGCATTAGGGATAGAACCAGTCCTGGATAGGATGCCAGTCCATAACAAGATGCACATACATTTCACCTATCGGTATGTGTTTCAGATTTGAAAAAAAACAAAGACATGGCTTCTGGGAGGACATACAAACTACCCATAGTAGATACAAACCACACCCAATGCATACTGGCTGGATCTGAACAAGAAAACCAAGAGTTATGAGGAATCAACCTGTTCCTTCTTTTTATGATCAAAGAATCCCTGAGTCATTAAACTGAAATCTTCAAAGATAAGTATTAGAAAAGTGACAGACAGGATAATCAGGATATAGACTAAATTATGGTTGAATACTGATATGAGCTGAGCTTTTATGGCTTTTGCATCCTTACTGCATAAGATATTTTGCAAAGGTAAATCTTTGTTCAGGCAAGCAGACTCATTTTACCTTATTTCCTCATAATCTGCAACATTAGTAATGACAAAATGTTTTTTCACGAGTGTATATTTTTTCTGTTCCTTTTTTCTTTGTTTTTAAATTCCTTCTCGCTTTTAGATGCTGATTTCTAGTATTTTTATCTGTATAGTTTCCCTTGAATATTTTCTCAGCATTTGTAGCCTTCTTGTACAGGGCTATATATACAGATATAGATATGGATTGCGGGTGCAGGGGGGAATAGCCCGGTACAAAAAACATTGAGCATCATTGTACATTTTATTTATTTTTATTTCGCTTTGTTTATTGGGTATGTCCAAATGGTTTTAGTCAAAAAACACCTTTTCAGAGGAGTCCTGAGGAGAAAACATCTAACATGTTACAAACATTTTTAAAAAAGACATTCAGTAATATACATGAACAGACATTAAGTAATATACATTAACAATTACACACGTATTTGCTAATTAGACTATATTCATATGAAATAAAGAAAACTATTACAGTATAAAAAATAACTTGTGCATTTAGCAGATGTTGAACATTGAACATTAGAAAAAGTGAATTAGTAGGTTTGTCAGATAGATAATAGATCTTGTGATTAGTGATTAGGAAATTCAAAGAAATGGAAGTGAGGGAAGGACCTCAGTAGGGCAAAAAATGTTAATATTGTAGTTAAGAGGTGGGAGAATTAACCAAATTCAGAGACAATTATGTATGGTTATCATAACCTTAATATTAAAAGTATAGTGGTGGGGTGGTGAGCAGTGTTGTAAAACTATATATATATGGCTCGGAGATGCTAGTAAAACAATTCAGAAATTGGTGAAGAGTGTTGTGGTGCACAGGTTTCTGAATAAAGCGAAATGGTCTGATGATATGGCAAGCTGAGCAGTGGCATTCATCCTGGAGATATACACAAGCAGATGCAGTTATAGCTATTTTAAATGGTATGCATGTTAAATGGATTTCAGTGGTATTGGGATATAGGTCCGTAGTTTAGATACAATATATGAATGTAGAGACTCACCTGCAGTATTAGATGATCTGGTTATAGTAATTAGTGATTTTACTCTAGAGCATAACTTTCTATTGAGAGAGTTGTGTTGCATTAAGTTGTTAAGGGCTGGGTAATTTTTTAGCTTATAGCAAAGTCTGTGTATTGTAGTTAGCTGAGAAAGATCTAGGTGATATAGTAGTTCTAACCAGTTTAATTCTCTCAGGGCTAGGCAGTGGTGTGGACTTTTGTTATAGTTTACAGCAAATTTAGCTGTTTTGTTATAACATTGCTCAAGTCTGGATAGCTGTGAAAAATTGAGGTAGTCATCTATGATGTCATGCTCATAGGTTCATAGCTTGGTACTAGGCTATCGTCCCTAGGGCCTATACAAGCCTAGCCAAACAATTCCCCAGATATTTTTTCCCACAATATTTACCTCGCTGGACCCCTGTCTAGCAGGGTGACTGACATGATCCTCGGGGTGAATTTCCTATCTTCCAACCAATCATCAAGGTTCCTTTTGAAAAGGGCCAAGGAGGCACTCTGCTTGACATGTATGGGCAGTCTATTTCAGAGTATGGGGAATCTCTGGATCAGGAACCTATCCCAGCATGTAGTAATTTTGTGTGGCTGTCTTGTTCTGTCATGGTATTGTTGGCAGAGGCGATAATGAATAGTGTTGTTTTGGCAGAGATAAGTTTAGGAGTAATGAGCAGTCAGAAGTAGGTATGAAATATTTAGTCATGTTTCTGTTGGTAACAAGGATTGATGTGTAAGGTCTTGGAGTTTAGAGAGAGTTTTACCAGAGCAGATTAGGGTCAACTCATCAGTGTATTGAAATAGATTAGCATTTTTTGTAGAAGTGTAGACGTTATTGATGAATATGTTGAAAGGTATGGGGTCTGGTATACATCCTTTTGGGACACCAATACTTACTGGCAAGAAGATGGAGAAATCATTTTTCTGTTTCACTGCTTATACTTTGTTTGACAGGTAGCTAAGGAACCATTGCAATGAAGAGTTGGAGAGCCCTATTGATGAGAGTTTATGCAAGAGTTTCTGGTATGAGCTTTTGATATGTCTAGGAAGATGGTAAACATGGTAGAGATTGGACTTCTACCATTTTTATGGATGTTGACAGTATTAACAAAATTCAGCAAAGTAGTAGTTGTGTTGTTATAAGGGCTGAAGACATGCTGGGTGGAAGACAGATACTGATTATGTATTAGAAAGTTGAGAAGTTTCATATGAATAATTTTTTCCAATGTTTTGATATGATAGATAAAATGGCAGTTGGCCTACAGTTTGAAAGATCTGTATTGATTTCTCCCCTTTGGAAATGAATGATTTTTTTTTTTCACAGCAAGAAGACTTTATTTTCAAATATGTACCAGTTTATTAACATTGAGACTGCATATGCAATAACCTCAGCTGCTATTTTAAGACATTTGCAAGGTAGGTTGCCAGTGGCAGTTGTAGTAGGCTTTAATTTTTGTGATATTTTCTAATGGTATCTGTGTGAATTAGTTGGAAGAAGAAATGTTGAAGGAGGTTATTTGATTGAGTAGGGACATGAAGAGCTTGATTAGTTGTTTGGTTGGTTAATTATAGTACTGTCTGTAGAAAGTGGGTATTGAATTGATTGACTATGATATCATTTTTGAGTGTCTGGTGTTGGCTGTGTAGCTTGTCCTGGTCAGAGTTTACTAACTGAGGTCTAGAACAGTTTTGGATCATTGCTGTGTGTGTGTGCGTGTGTGTGTGTGTGCATGTGTGTGTGTGTGTGTGTGCATGTGTGTGTGTGTGCCTGTGCGTGTGCGTGTGTGTGTGTGTGTGTGTGTGTGTGTGTGTGTGTGTGTGTGTGTGTGTGTGTGTTTTGATTGGCTGAGTAATAGGCCATTCTTATCTTTGCTGATAAGTTGTTTTGTTATTTTTCTTAGTTATCTGTATCCTAGTAAAGTTGGAGCTGTTTATTTTTTGTACAGATTTTCCATGATTTGTCTCTTTTTTCATGTGTTGCTAAGGAAAGCCATGGGGCATGGTTGGCTAAGAATTTTTTTATTTTGAGGAGGGCTAGTGTGTTTAGAACACCTAGGAAGATTTTATTGAACTCAGAGACAGCATGATCTCTTGACAGAGTCGTTAGCGTCTTTCATTTAAGGAACTGCAATGTATTAACAAAAGTGTCTTCATGAAAATTAGTATGCTTTCTTATTAGGCAGTAATGATGTGTTTTGAGACTGTTACTTTGATGCCTTATGGTGTACATTGGTAAGTGATTACTTAGGCTGTCCGACAGAGTTCCATGGGAGGAGATTTTATTTGGAGAGGATGTTAAGATCCAGTCGTTTTATCGTCTGGCTATGGTCTTGTTATATTTAGTTGATCTGGTTATATATGGTTCTGAAGAAATCCAGCTAACCCGGACAAAGGCACAAAATTTTCTATTTAATAAAGTGTGGAGATTCACTTCTGCCTCCTTCCTGTGATTCTTTGTTTGAAGTTTGTTTGGTTTTACTTAGTTGGTCTGGTTATACATTGAGTAAGCTTACACAGATGTATATTAGTTGGATTTTCTGATTGTATAGTTTGCCATCTATATTAACATCGCCCAATATTAAGGTTTCATGAGGGATTGTTGAGAAGGCTCAACAGAGGTTGGGAGGTATATATAGACACTCATGATTGTCCTGTGAGTGTTAATTCTAGTATGGTTAGTAGGATCGCTGAGATAGAGAAAGTTGCCAAGGTGTGTGTGTGTGTGTGTGTGTGTGTGTGTGTGTGTGTGTGTGTGTTGAGGGGGGGTATCTAGTGTGTTCTTTTAGAAAATAGTGACACCATCAGCTTTTTTGTTGCCCCTGTCCAATCTGGTAATGTTATTACCTGGTGGGGCAAAGCCTTCATTTTTTGTTTCTTATGGTGTACATTGGTAAGTGATTACTTAGGCTGTCTGACAGAGTTTCATGAGAGGGGATTTTATTTAGAGAGGATGTTAAGATCCAGTCATGGTTTTATCGTCTGGCTATGGCCTTGTTATATTTAGTTGGTCTGGTTATATATGGTTCTGAAGAAGTCCAGCTAGCCCGGACAAAGGCGCTAAATTTTCTATTTAATAAAGTATGGAGATTCACTTCGCCTCCTTCCTGTGATTTTTTTGTTTGAAGTTTGTTTGGTTTTACTTAGTTGGTCTGGTTATACATTGAGTAAGCTTACACAGATGTATATTAGTTAGATTTTCTGATTGTATAGTTTGCCATCTATATTAACATCACCCAGTATTAGGGTTTCATGAGGGATTTTTGAGAAGACTCAACAGAGGTTGGGGGGTATGTATAGACACCCATGATTGTCTTGTGAGTGTTAATTTTAGTATGGTTAGAAGGATCTCTGAGTTAGAGAAAATTGCCAAGGTGTGTGTGTTGGGGGGGGGGGGTATCTAGTGTGTTTTTTAGAAAATAGTGACACCATCAGCTTTTTTGTTGCCCTTTCCAATCTGGCCTTCATTTTTTGTTTCTTGCCAGAACCAGGTTTCTATGGCAACTAAGATGTCTGGAATGTGCGGTGCTTTCCATGCATGCACTGCAGGGATTTTTTTATAAATACTTCGTAAGTTTGAATGGTATTGATGAAGGCTAGATTGAGAATATGGGTAAGGTGGTATTGATAAAAGAGCTGCTGGGGATATGCTGACTCAAGCTTGAACATGTTGAATTACTCCTGGGTTTGGATGGATGCCACCACTACGTATTATGATTATGGAGCTCTAATTGTAGAGGTAGAGGCATGTTTGCTTGATTTTATGTTTAGTACCCAACTTGCAAGTAAAGACTGTTGCTCTGGATAATTGTAGTTTAACAGTAGGACATATGAGTGCTGATATTGATAGTGTGTTGTGGGGATGTGTTTGATACAATGGTTAAGGTCTTCATTTTATAAACAAAAGGTACAAGGTTTGATTCTGACCTCGGGTTATTGGCTAGGCTTAAAATAGTCCTAAAGGGCAATTAGCCAAGTATTCATCTATGAACCTTTTGGGAGATGAGGTTCAGTAGTATTTGGCTTGGAGGTCAGAATGTAAGAGTTTTGTTAGAAATGTGAGGGTAATAGATTTTGGTAGGATGTTAAGGGTGCAAGTAGGAGAAGAAGTAATAGCATGGGAAGTTGGCCAACCCCTGGTAACTACCATATTGACAACACACCCCTAAGAGTTCACTCAGTAGTCAGGGACATGGGAACCACTGACCATCACGTGTCAGTGGTGGTGAGAAAATCGTTCTATGATGTGTGTCCTATAAAGAAAGGTATGGCATTTATGTCCAAGGAGGTTGCTGTTCTACTGCATTTATCAATCATCAGACCTATCATTGAGTATAATGCCCCATTTCATATGTACCTAACCAGGAACATCCAGCAATTGGAATGTCCACATAGGATTCTCACTAAACGAATGCAAGGTGTAAATAACATATCCGATGCAGACCACCTCAAAGCCCTATCCCTGTACTCTGTCTCCAACAGGCTGTTGAGGGGAGATCTATGTCTGGCATATGAGGGTTTATTTGGACCCAAACAAACATGACTAGAATTATCTGTTCTAAAGACTTAAACCATGCCCGCCATATAAATAGGACCTGCTGGAGAGACAGGTATACACCCCAGAGACTTCTTCTTCTGTAGAAAAGGCTCCCTATCCCTGTGAAGCAGGTTCCTGCCTAACCCAATTCAAATTTAACTTAGACAACTGAATGGGGAACTGGAAATTCAGCCCTGGTTTGGCATCTGTGTCTCTAATGGATACAGGCAGCCTATAAATGGTGCATCTCCCAGGCCCTTAGTTGTACATGTTTCACCTTGCAAGCCCTACTTACACCACTACCAAGGGTACCAGAACTTGTCAGAGATTTGGGATGCATGGCTAGGCTTAAAAAGGCCTTTGTAGTCATTAGCCTACTATACACTATGAACCTAGTAAAACTAGTAACCTATAAATTTATGAACCTGTCAGGAATTGTAGTAGAAACATGTTGCTTCTGAATTGTAAGAAATAGTGGAGTTTGAAGGATAGATATTGAGGTTATAACTGAGACAGGAAGTAGTGAGGGTTTATTTGGGGAAAGGAGAAGTTGAAATTTAGAATAATAGATTGTGTTGAGTCTGTGGGCTTATAGGTGATTTTAAGATGGGTGGGTGTTTAAGCGTATAGGCATGGGTAATACTAATATGAATGAGGATAACTGTATGTGGTGAGGGATGTGTTGTCAGTGTAGAATAGGTATGGGGACGCAAACATTTCTGAGTTAATTGTGTATGGGTGTAGAAAGATTAAAGGTAGAGGGGTATAAGCAATATAACAAGATGAAGGGAAGGCTGACAGATATTATAGAGGAAGAGAAGAGAGATAAAAAGTAATCGGATTGCAGTATGTAAGAGGAGATTGATGGTATTGATGGCAGAGGGACTTCTGATACTGAATTGCTTGGAGGTTCTGTTGGGGAGGAGTCTAAGTAGGAGCAGTGCAAAGCAGTATGGGAGCTAGAAAGAATGTGGTAATGAAACTAAATGTTAGATGATGTTAAGAATAGGTCGATATTATGTGGAATGATTCTATGATAATAGTAAAGTTGTTTGGGGAGGTATAGGGATTGGGTGACGGGATGGATAGGCGTTTCAGGGTAGCATAATGTTAGAGCAAGTTTTGGTGGGTGGTAATTGGGAATAGGAAAGTTTTATAAGTCTTTGCAATATGAAAAGTTATATACAATAATATGTAACATCAATATGTAATATATAATCCTTCACCCAATTCTGCTCCAATCTAAAAGAATAATGCTTTTTTTCAAATTAGCCCAAGGCAAGTGCATTAAGAACAGCAGTATTCCTTAATACATCCCAATATCACACTTATAGCATCCTTTTATCTCACCCTATTTTAAAACAAACAGAGGTAATATTAACACCTTGAAAATTCTTCTTCCTATTTAATTCACTCACACACATCTATATTTACCTCCCCCAGGTCTACATTCTATCCCTCTAGCCTACTTTCCTGTTGTATGTATTGTCTGCATTTCTGATGTCAATACCACATTTAGTTAGATTACTCCTGTATAAGTTGTTATGCATGGTGATCATATACACATAGTTCTTTCTACTTCAAAACAGTACAGTTCTGCTAGGCATATTCTTTTCATTTTGATTTGATCTGCAACATCACTGTACAGCCTATTTTCTATCATTTATCTACTCTAAATTACTTTTACTGTTCTTCGGTAATTTTTACATATGGTTTGTAATGATTACTAAATTTGTCAATACTGGTGGTTCGTAATCGCATGCTGGACCTGGAAATGATCAGCT
Source organism: Protopterus annectens (assembly GCF_019279795.1). Taxonomy (NCBI): domain Eukaryota; kingdom Metazoa; phylum Chordata; order Ceratodontiformes; family Protopteridae; genus Protopterus; species Protopterus annectens. The sequence goes on along the minus strand of NC_056731.1, from coordinate 799,205,489 downwards.
AGAATCAGTGCTGTAACCCAGTTAATAATATTAAGTAAGTAAGCAAGTAAATAAATAAGTAAGTAAGTACGTGCTGATGAATCATTAATATTCAACATGGCACTGCATTGTGAAGTCCAACTTTGCATTTTGTTTGCTGCATTTCAAGTCTACAATGTACTGTAGCCCAGTGATAAATCTGACTGCAGTGTTTGGTTGCATTAAAGTGCGTTTTTGTTTTTGATTTTGTGGTACCTTGTTGCTCTTTTCATGGAATTTTGTTAATTTCATTTTGTTTGTCTTGTTTTCATATTATTTAAATTTACATGCTTTGTTTTTCAGACATCAATACTATGTGAGCTGCCTGTCATAAGACTGAAGCTTAAATGATTAAAGACTGCCAAACTGAAACCAAGCTCCTGAAAGCTACAGAAGACTGAAATTCAAAAGTTCTGAAATAATACTGAAAGTATACACAAAAACAAATATAAAAATATGAATTTAAAATACCAAGTGAAAATAGAGAATCTCTTCATTCCCTATTTGGGGGGGCTGTGTCCCTTATTCCCTATAGTTACATATTCGAAATCTAGTAGTGTTGTACAATTCTGCACTGTTACACAGAAGTAGTAGCACAGGTACATGACTGGATTCCTTGTCCCTAGCATTAGATTTCTTTCCCCTTGGGTGATAGGTGTGGCTGAACTGGTTGAGCAGACTGGTTCTTGTCTGACCTATAATAAATAATACAAATACAATCATAGTGCCTTGGTGAAATTACTGAGCCTGAAATACCTAGAAACTGTAGCTGTGGATAAACATGATGGAAAAAAGTGCCATGCTGTCTCCCCCATATATTACTCAATGAAGGTCAGGAAAAACAGTATTTGTGAATACAGAAATGTTGCCTTACATTAGTAATGATGTGCAGGAAGACACAGTAAAAATATGTGGACGATACACACACACACACACACACACACACACACACACACACACACACACACACACACACACACACACACACACACACACATAAAATTCACTGAAACAGCCAATAAAGGATTGAAATATATGACACTTCATTATGTATACTCCAAAAGATAACATCAGATTATGCAAGTGTAAAACAGTGTTTTTGGAAGGTGGCTTTTTGGAGTTGCATTTCTTATTAAGTGACGAGATTGAAAGGTATTCTCAGTGCCATATTACATCTCATCTGAGATACCTTCCTCATATGAGCTGTGGGAAATGCACATCAAGGACAGTAATAGAAAGGGGGGAGTGTGTCTATGCTGAAAAAAATGGCCATTTATTCTCTATGTGCCAGCTTTCTCCATTGCAGGGCTGTGTAGGGAGCCAAAGGCTTTAAGTGTGTGCAAGGCACAGTAAGAAACTAATCTCGCATAAGATGCCCAGGGTATCACAGAATACATAGGCACACATTCACACATGGCAATTACCTTTCTGGGCACTTTGGCAGACCAATAGTTCATCTACAGCATGTCTTTAAGATGACTGTGGAAAATGGACCACATAGCAGAAAATATAAAAACATAATGAGGACACACAGACTCCATGTAGAAAGTACCCCACTGAGAACTGAAAACAGTGCCCCCCTGCAAATTGTATCCAGTATGAGAGTTGCATACCAGTATCAAATGGTGACAGACTTGAGTAACTGCCCAAAGTCAATGAATGGCAGCATAGAAATCAAATCAAGAACACATTATAAAATGACAATTTTAAACTGGAATGCTTCAAAACATTGTTAGATAACTGCCAAATAATGCATCCAACAAAAACTGTGTTTGACTGACATATGTACTGTTTTTTTTTTTTCTAAAGGCAAAAGAAACAGAAACTTCCAGTAAATAAAATGGTAGCATGCTACAGACATATGCCAATTCAGTAAAAGAAATGAAGGAATATCTTCGACATAATTCCTGGACAGAAGCTTAGCTAGTGCCTGTTAAAACGTATGCAACTTACTAACCTCTCTCAAATTTGGTCAGTAAGATTAAAACACTTTTTGACTTTAAGGAAGGGGATTATTTTATAGTGATCTACACAAAAAGCATTAAATGTTTACATCTATCACTTTTCTTTAAGTTTGAAAGAAGATATGGGAATCTGTTTTTACAAACTATAAGGAAAGTGTACCCAGTCAGTTTGCTAATACCCAAAACAACCAGTTAAATGTTCTAGTACCATTATGTGTCAGTGAGAGACATATTTCACTTTAAGGAAATGATTTTCGGAATGATACGTCACAATCTTTATGAACTGTAATAGAACGAGAGGCAGTGCTTAGGATAAAAAACAAATCACCACCAAAATATTTTTGTATTCTGCACATTTCCATTTAAATAAAGAACTGTATTTTTTTCTGGAATATTTGTAAACAAGAAAGTAACAAAGTCAAATATCAAACTGCCAGTCTTTCGGCTTTTCCCTGTTAGGGGCCGCTACAGCGGAACTCCGGTCCACTCATGATTGGCAGTGGATGTTTATGGGTCTGAGTTGCCAGCCCAATGCCCAACCTTAAAACCATTCACGTTCGCACCTACCTGCCTGTGAGGCGACAATGCTAACCACTGCACCACCGCGGCCTACAAATTATCAAACTGCCAGTAATAAAGTTAAAATTTAATCTCAGCTGATAAAGAGTTGCAATTACATTTCCATCCTATTTCTATTGTTTTATGAAAGCTAAGCCATTACTTATTAAAGTATTAATGGTACAAAGAAAAATATACTAATTAAATACCAAGAACATATTATTTCCTAGTAAAGTTAGTCTTCAATGATGAAGGCCAGATGTTTGCACACATCAAGCTTTTTTTCAACACTATGTATTTTTTCCTTCCTTGTAATCCATCCCTAACAGTATTATGGGAAACCTGCTGTTTAAAAATGCAGAGTTAGGTGACCTCAAGCTGTTAATGACCACAAATAAACGTTCTGTGTAGGAACCATAAGAACAAGTGTAGTTTAAAAAAACAAAACCTGACAAGGATTAAATCAATAAAAATTTTGAATAAAACATGCATAAAAGTGAGTGCTTTTGTTCCTATCATAGGGACTTCATCAGAATGAATCCATAAACTTTAGTTCTTAATTTATAGAAAAACTCATAAAACCTACCAATCCAATAGTTTTACCAATTAGTCTAATGATGAATTTTTATTGATTTAAGCCTTGTCAGGCTTTGTTTCTAAACAACCATGGTTGTTCTTATGGTTCCTGTGCCGAGCATTTACTTGTGGTTATTGGTTTTAGACAGAATGCCCATTTCCTTTTTGTTGGTGGTTTACTGACCTTAAATTGTCATAACAGTATCATCATTGGAGTGATGTGTTAGACTTCAAGAACAGTGCTAGAGTGAGTGTCTTGTGTTCACTTTTATATATATATATATATATATATATATATATATATATATATATATATATATATATATATGTGTGTGTGTGTGTGTGTGTGTGTGTGTGTGTGTGTATATATATATATATATATATATATATATATATATATATATATATATAAATGGATCTAGTGAAGTTAATTTAAACTTCAATAGCTTGAGAAGGGAAACATCAACAGCAAAAGGTTGAAAGAAAAAAATATCTCCGTTTCATACCTAAACCTCTTTCTGCAGTTTTGTTGCACATAATTTTGTTTGTTTGTGAAGTCTTGCATTATTTCCTTTTGGTATTTGTCGTATCATACAGCCTCTTTTTGTTTGTGTCTTCTTCCTTGTTTGTTTTTCTCCATACTGCTGGGCATTTAAATATAGTAGCCTTTCCACAGAGTTTGGACTCCTTCAGTATGCACTGACAATGACACTATGTAGCCACGCTTCTGTTTTATGTGAATACCTTATAGCTGGATTTTACACTTCTGGTTAATGTATATATATATATATATATATATATATATATATATATATATATTTATATGAGTGTATGTCAAGTACTCAAATTATAAAAAAATTTGAACACATCATGAAGATTTGAAAAAAAAAAGTTCAAATCACAGAGATCTGAAAAAAGAAACAAGCAAAAAGAAAACGTATTTTGTACTGAGAGCAATTTCTTCTTCACCCCCATATTCCCTACTACTTATATACACCAATTCTGAGATCATACTGCAGAGGGGAAAGGGCACACTATACCGTGATCTCACACATCTGAATACCAGCAATGTCTGCAAAGTTAATTTTTGAATTCATTATCTAGTATTGCAAGTGCTTGAACTTTTGGTCAACATCTGTTTTTTCGATCACATTTGGTTGACTAAACAAATGTTTGATAGTTGAGTGATTACACAGTTCTCAGGGTTGGGGAACATCAAGCACTAAAGATAAAAATGAAAATAAAAATCATCATGCATAGCCATGAAAAAGAGTGAAAAAATGTGTTGCCAGCAGCAAACGTTATTTTAAGTAAAAGTTATTATGGTCCAGTTTCTTTAACTCGAGTATGCTCTTAATGGAACATATCCAGCTGAGTCCAGGTTTCCAATAAACGTTAAGTCAAATCTGCCATTTCAAGTTTTTTTTCTCTAGCTTTGCATTCAGATTGCCTTGTAATGGGCCTGAATTTATTCTCTCTATTAGATAAAAAACAAACTTATGGTGGTTCCTGCAGACTTGAGCATGTTTGGACAATGGGTTGTTTGGTTTTACTTAATAAACAGCAGGTTAAACAAGCAATACCAGCTTGAATCCTGTTTTCTTGTTTTCAATAAGAATGCAGGGTGATCTTTAACATGGATCCTACATTAGTATTTATGACAGCAGTTTATTTGAGCACATCATATGGTGTTATTGTTCCTATACAACTGTTTTTCCCTTTTTTGTTCTTCCTTAAGGAAACTGTTTACTACCCTTAAGGCTGGAAAACTGCATTTCCTCAGGTTTCACTGTTTATATAAAGTATATATATATATATATATATATATATATATATATATATATATATATATATGTGTGTGTGTGTGTGTGTGTGTGTGTGTGTGTGCGTGTGTGTGTGTATCTGTGTTTGTGTGTGTGTGTATCTAATACTAACAGTTGATCCACAGAAAAGCCAAAATGCTTGATGCTGACACATCGATAAAAGCATGCCAAAGCACTGTAATGCTTGCTACGGGTCTAATCCTCAGAACATGCATAACAAACTAAGGAGAGTTCAAACGTAGATTGATTTAAAAGGATCAAATAGACATAACAGTGAAAAATAGTGTGTTTGCAGGTGGTCAGGCGAACTCCCTGCATTCCGTACACCACCTGCTAAATATACACATGCCATCTTTGAGCTTGCATTACATCGAGGAAAGGGTCCTCAGGCCCTGATGTACCACAATCTGACACAAAGATCTGCCAGCAAGGAAACAATAAAAAAGAATGTTCATTCGTTCATTTTTCTGAGTGTTCATTTCTAATGATTTTTCTAATGATTACAGTTAAAGAGACACACACACACACACACACACATATATATATATATATATATATATATATGTGTGTGTGTGTGTGTGTATGTGTGTGTGTGTGTGTGTGTGTGTAGGACTATTCACTGAAAGCACATTTCACTGAAAATCAAATGACTGTGCACAAATCACTGTAAACTCAATTCACTGAAAACGCAATTCACTGAAACACATTTCACTGAAAGTTATATATGGCCTTTTCCCCACTGTTGTACGACCCTGGAGTTAGCATATATAGTAAGGGGAGATGTGGGGGGCACCACTCCCACATCAGGGGGTGTGGGGGTGTAACCCCCCACATATTTTGGATATATATTAAGTTCAGAAAAGAGTAATTTATTGGAATTGCAAGTATCCATGTAAAGTTCAAAATATTTAAAATAGGTGGGGAGCTATGCCCCCCACACCCCCCTTACTATATATACTAACTCCAGGGTCGCACAACAGTGGGGAAAAGGCCATATATAACTTTCAGTGAAATGTGTTTCAGTGAATTGCGTTTTCAGTGAATTGAGCTTTCAGTGAATTGTGGACAGTCAAATGTGTTTCAGTGAAATGTGCTTTCAGTGAATAGTCCTAGACCCATATATGTATAGATAGATATATAGATATATATTATTTAAACATAGGTGGACTGGGGCCCTTGGGTATATTTCATTTACAATGGTGAGAAAGAAAGATGGAGTAGTTTGTACAATAGTTGTTAACAGTACACACTATGCACAGTAGATCATAATTTTTATCTGTTGTATTTTGCACGTTCAGAGATCAGTGTAAGCTATGAACACTTGACAAAAACAGATCACTGTCCAGTTTAGTGTGTAACATTTCACCTGAGAGAATGCTTGAAGCATGAATCATTGATAAGACAGGATAAACGAAAACAAGTCAATGAACTTCGGTGTCTGAGAAAATTGTTCAGGGGAAAACATGACTGAAATGATTATGCCTGTTCCGGAGTTACTTTTTGAGACAATATGTTTTTGAAAATGAAGGCAATAATATTATTATGAAAAGCAGTTGGACTTTGACAGTAGCAGAAGTACAATCCTGTGGATTTGCTCAATCAGAGTGTTGTTCAGTCAGGAGCTTTACATTGAAACAGGAAGCACTGATAAATATGACATGCAAAATCTGATGTAAATTTATCTCAGCAGTGGCAATTCTAATTAGATATGGCAAAAGTTAAATCATATAATTTGCCTGTCAGTTTCATAAAATATAGTTAGAAATAAAGTGAGAGCTGTGTGTGCACAAGGAACTGATTATAATATTCTGAGTGTAGCTGCTGAAATATATGTTAAAAGAATATTCTGTTGTCAGGTTTACTGTCTGAAGTGCAAATGAGCCTATCATTTTCTGAGTTTAAAACATTAACAAGACATTATTTATGTAAAACACATGAAACAGAGTTACTCTACAATCTGAACTTGGTTGAATTTCACTCTTACTTGACTCCTGCAAAATAAATGGTAGATCAAAACTAGACAAGGGGGCATAATGTCACCTTTTAAGATAGTTCTGTAATTGAGCATCTTTTTTTTCTTTTCTCTCTTTGTTGATGTCTAAATTACAAATATAATACTGTAACTGGCTGTTGAGAGTAAACAAGCTCAGATAAACAGTAGTCTGTCTGTGATGTAGGATAATGTGTAATGGCCCTCACACAGGAGTTCTGCTGGGGAGAAAGGCTGCTAACCCTAAGGAATCACCAGCCCCTTACTCGGTCTTCCTTCCAGGCACCTTTGCTTTTCATGATTACTGGCCATGAAAACTTAGACGGAATATTACTGAGTAACTTCCCTTTGCTAAGGTTGCAAAGAGGAATGTATGATTTCTAATGCAGTTTACTACTGCGGAGTTCAAAGAACTAATGAGGCACGCCACCTACAAACAGAATATTTGACCATTTCTCATCTTCCTGCCTCATACCCACTGTAACACAGTACTACTTAGTTGTGTACACACCCCTTTTAAGGTTAGAAGTGTTTTCGGTGAAACATAGCAAATGCTACTTTGCAATCTGGTTGCGATAATACATAAGTACCAAATATTTTACCACCTTGAGCAGAAGTTGAAAGTTCAGATATAATACAAAAATTCAGATATAACACAAAATGTTTATAATGTAACCTTGCAGCCTGTCACTTTCTAATGGCCACGTAAGCCTGTTGGTGGAGACTATCAATGAAAGATTATATCTCTGAAACTTTTGTGTTATAGAGGATGTGAAATTATAATAACAAAGTAGCAACCTGAAAGCAAAACAATGTTTGTGTCTTCTTTGTCTTTTAAAATACAGCAAACACAAATATCAGCTCCTATCATACTCATACTGTCTCAGGGGAATGTGCCATTTCTGAGAGGGTTATCACTATGTACTTCATATTGCTACTGTCAGTGACATACACTTACCCCCCAAAAAAACATGCCTCAGTGATTATTTTACAGAGATCTTGTAACTGCCCCATGCTTTCATAGACAACATGCCTCCTTACCCCCCGATAGCCTTTTGTGAACACCTCTAATGCCTGATTATGAGGAAAGTGAAAGAAATGATCACAATAAAGTATTTCAGTTTTTTGCCCATAGATAAATATAATGTCCTCTGACAAACCGTATCAGGAAGCATTCAGTGATCATGTAACTGCTCTATGCTTTCACATGCAGCCTGTTTCTTACCCCAAGAAAGATATCATCCTTCTGTGAACCCTGATATTAAATTGTGAGGTAAATTAACTACAAAACTGGCGATAGTAATGTACTTCAACTTTTTGCTTACAACCCCCCACCCAAAATTGCAAAAAATAATAAAAAAATAACATGAACTGACTGCTGTTGTGGGTAGTTTATGCTTTTACCATTATTTAAAGATAAGATCCGGTTGCCTGCTAGGCATTAAAAAAATAAAAATGTACTGGTAAGAGATAACCATGGAGTTTGGATCTGCATGTGAACACACTGTTGCATATTTTTAAACTTAGACATTGCCTACCTTCACAAGAGAGAGAGAGAGAGGAATTTTAGGATTAATTATGGAAAATGGTCATTATTCCTTGAGTAATTCTGAGGTCTGTGATGAAAATGAGGTTTTTTTAGTGCAGTAGTAAGAGCTGAAACTTGTAAATGCAGAATGAATTGTCATATTTTATGAATCCTACTAGCTTGGCAGGCCATAAAGAAGTAGGCTGTGGTTGGTGGGATATGGGTTGGTCAAGCTTGTAATAGCTTCTCTGCAGCTAGCTTACATCTTTGGTCTATGTTTCATTTCAGGTTTACCATAAAAGGTGAGCCCTAAAAAACTGGCATACTTCAGGCATGTAGTTGTCACACACTACCTGTATATATATTGCAACCCAGTGCACTAATCTTAAACCAGTAATAAAGAGTGCATTTCAGGTTAACTCATGCATGTATTCCACTGTAAATTCTTCAAAAACAAAGCATACATATCCGATGTCCTCATTCATGTAGGACAATACACCATAAGTCAGACTCTTAAATTATTAAGTGGCTGTTACAAATTCCTATGTGTTACAAAACTTGGATATACTAATGCCCGCAGTGTCTGGGTCAGATTTCCTTTTCTGCAGAGTTGAGTCTCTCACTACATCCATGATATCCTGAGTATCACAAAAACCTGGCAAAGATTTAATATCTCTGGCAGTGAAGTAATACCTTCAAGATATTGTTAACAAAGGCATTGTATAATGTTCTGCCTTACCTACTGAAACTAGTTACAGTGGCTTGCATACAATAATAAAAAGAAGTGGCGAGCATGGGAGATTTTAGCTCTTACTGGAAACTCTCTTCATTTGCAATTTCATATCTCACTACACGATTGTTTGCACAGACCCAACTATTTATACTAACTGCTAGAAGGGCAGAAATTTGACAGAAAATAAATACTTGACAGGCGTCTTTTATACGCACTTGACAACAATGAAGTAGCTGGCATGCTGGTGGACATAATTAATGGCCACATACCTACATTTGTTGTTTAGCATGAAGTCACAATCAATACAGCGCATCATTACTACTTTTCCAGAAATCTGACGGAAATTCATTGAGACTCCATTCAGTGTTTTACCGAGTAGCATGGACTAAACTCCATTGTTCATTTCTCCTTTGTTGACTTCAGCTGAATACTTCATCTTCATCTCTTTTGTTCATGAAAGATAAGAAGACAATGTATATTGTTAAATGCAAGTTATCTATCAGGATAAGTTGCATGTTAAAAAGCTGAAACAGAAGTTATATTTAAGAAAGGTAGTGTATATCACAGCAGCTTTTCAAATCATATCACAATGCCTATTATTATTCCTTTTTTTTTAATTAAAAGCCATCAACAAATGAAACTTGTTCTTTAAAGTTCAGTCTATTTTCCCCTGAGGTACTTGTTATATATAAATTATAAAAGCAAAGCAAAGTTTGGCACGAAAGCAAGAACTGCAAAGAAATAAGAGAAGAATCTCTTTTTTTTTTCTTTTCTTTTTTTTTTTTTTGGAGACAAATAATCGTGTCAGCAGGTTTGGAAGGAAATGTAAGTTATTAATTGTTTACTGAAATGACGTTTACAACAAAGACAACTTGATCATCTTGTAATATTTTAATGCCTGAAAATGCTGAGACAGTGATCAGTGCTGTGAAAGAGAATGTACCTCTTACACCACAACAAGTGGCAAATGAGGCCACTCAAGTCTGTCAGAAAAAAAAGTAAGTAAAGCAAAAAAAAAAAGTTAGTTAAATATAAAAAGGAACATGTAACAGAGTCTAGGCAGTGTAGAATCACTGTGCACAGTATGCCATTACTGTTCTGATTTAGTTTTCTAACCAGAAGATTGAACTGAAATGTGTTAAGAAAAAGAATTTAGAGCCAATGCTACAGCAACCACACCATGAAAATCTACCATGACAAAATGAATAATGAACAACCTCAGTGCTGAAATGTGGAGTGTTTCAATAATGATGTATCTGACTGCTAAAAGGCTGAAGTATTTGAACATGCCAAAGTACCATCTCACTGTTGTAAATCAGGCTGAAGTATATGCTGAAGGTTTGTCATTGTCAGTGATGCCAAATAAAGCACAAATTGTAACCGGCACCATAATATATACCACTGCCATGTGATACTGGTTATATACTGCAAAATGTTTCTGTGGATATCCTACAGCACATAACTTATTGTTAACCCAAAAAAAGGTCTGAAGAGGTCATAACCTGAAACGGTGAATTAATGTGTCAGCGTGCTATTGTATGGTTCAATCACAGCCTCACCTCAGGCTTTGTTCCTACTGAAGTCATTATTATATCATGGACGTTTACATCAGATGCAGCATAATAAAGGGTTGTCATAGTTGCACTAATGTTTTGGGAGACGTGAGCACTTCAGAATCATTGTTAATTAACATGAAATGGAGATGTCCAGAATTTTCAAAGGACCTAGAAACTTGAACATTATCACCCGTGAAATGAATTAAAATGAGTGGTTAATGATGCAAATTTCTCCATACATTTGGCATTGTCTGCTTATAATTTATTAATATGTGTATAATCTCCAGATTTGCTGTCACTGTAAACTAAGGATGTTGTGGCACAACTTATGCAGACATTTTACCTTGCCAAAGTATACCACACACGAAACAAACACACACATGTTCAGTTCTCTGTAAAGCCATGTAAGTATAGGCATAGACCGTTTAGTAAGGCACACATTGTGATTATTTTTATGCATCTGTATTTAAAGTTCTTTAGGATTTAAAAACGTTCTTTAACTAGTAAATTATAAAAACACTCTTTAATAAAGTCAGTGTTACCTTAAATTTGCACATTACCAAAGATAAATCATGGTTTCTATGTCTTCAGTCTACATTAGATAGACAGAATGTATTACTTTGTTTATCCAGAAAAGTTTGGCAGTTAATAAGAAAATGAAGTTTGAAGGAAAGTGACATAGTCCAGTAATCTGAATGTGACAAGTTGTTCTGAATCCCTCCAATATAATGTCTGAGAAGATAAATCATTAAATATTCACACACTGTAAGTGCACTCATTAAGCAGTTCGTAATAACGGCTATGCCCAAACTACATTTCCTGCTGAGAGAGATTTTCTCGTCATTACAAAATGATCCCTACATTGCCATAAACAAAGCATTATTTAATTGTTTATCACTTTCTTTGCTGTTCAGCCCCTTAAATGCAGAAAGTTATATTTGCATGATGCATGTAATCGTATATTACTTTCTTTAGAACTTTCTCTTTCTGGGTCTTACAGCTTACCAACAAATGCATTTCAGACTTTTGGCCTAGAAGAGGCCCACACAACAAGATGTTTGTAAACCTGCCTTTCACTGCAGCATGATGGGATTTCTGCCATGCACTGTTCCAAGAGCAAGCCTTTTGTGAGTTGACTCCCAGCTACAGCAGAGTCATGCCAAAGAAGGCTTCACCCACATCATCTTCCTGACAAAGGTAAGCAGATATTGATCACTTATTCTTCCCTTAAACCAGCTGGTCATTTTTCAATTTGGCCACTAATCAAACTCAGGTCACTGTCTGTGTAGACAGACAGTCTGTGTATCAGTAGACTGATTGTAACCCTCTTACTGAGAGCTGATAGTCATAGCGGAGTGGGTAACTTAGATGTAAAAGTAAAAAAAACTGGCACATGTGGCTGACTGAAGTGGAGAGGTGGTTTGTTACTCATTACAAAAAAGCAGTTTATGAAGTTACAATAGCCAAAAGAAGAAGTGGTTCCACCAGTCTATTTATGTAAGCAAAAATGCCCGACAGGCTGTGTGTTAATGTGTAATTAATGCCCAGGGGTATTATGGCCTTTATACCCATGGAATGCACATTAACACACACCCTGGAGGGCATTATTGCACTTAGAGAATGGGCTGTCTGCAAAATTATTGCGTTTTACTTACTTTTTAAGTACTATATTATATATATATATATATATATATGTGTGTGTGTGTGTGTGTGTTTGTGTGTGTGTGTGTGTGTGTGTGTGTGTGTGTGTGTGTGTGTGTGTGTGTGTGTGTGTGTGTATATATATATATATATATATATATATATATATATGGGTCTACTTCTATTCACCAACATCCCATTTCACTGAAACCCATTTCACTGACAGCTCATTTCACTGACAAACTTTCAAGGTGGGGGGCTTTGCCCCCCACACCCCCCAAATGTGGGGGGCTGTGCCCCCCACACCCCCCCAACTATATATTACAACTCCACGGTCGCACAACAGTGGGGAGGGGGGCAAATCCCAGGTTTTTGCCCTGATTACTTTTGTCAGTGAAATGAGGCTGTCAGTGAAATGGGTTTCAGTGAAATGGGATGTTGGTGAATAGAAGTAGACCCATATATATATATAAAAAATATATATATATATATATATATATATATATATATATATACATATATATATACATATATATATATATATATATATATACATACATATATATATATATTGCTATAAAATAGTTACTCCACCTAATGTTTCAAAGTTTCTGTAGTATATGCTAATGATGTTGGAGAAGCATTTAAGCATTTTACATCAAAAATACCTCCATTAACTGGGAAAACTACTCATGTACCAATACATTTGCCCAACATTTCCTGGAATTCATTAATTCCAATACCCTGGACCAGCTCGTGCTTACCCCCACTACAACGAGCAACATCCTTGACCTGGCCATTGCTAACATGGGCGACCATTGCTGTACACCAATAGTCAACTCTTCCCTGGTTAGATCCGACCCCAAACTAATCACCTTGAAAATCCACATACCCCCGCAAAGGTAACCACCGTGAAAAACTTCTCCAAAGCTAACTATGGGCTCCTAAAAACAGAGGTGGCTAAATTCAAGGCACCCATGCAAATGGAGAATAGTTGCATGACTGCCGAATCACACACCAATGCACTGTATGAACATGTGCACAAATGCATGGATCTCGCCATAACCACTAGAACCAAGATGCTGTCCTCCCAAAAAAAGGAAGCCAATCTGGTGGTCCCCTGCCATAAACATACTCTACAACAGAAGGAGAAAACTGATGCAGAATAAGGTGAAGTCCCAGACTGGAAAAACTCCCTTATCTGCCTCAACAAAAAGTTGAGATCCCTCATCAAATCCTGTAAAGCTAGCTATGAAAACAGAATTGCAGCAGATAGTAAAGACACCCACAAGGCCTTCTATAGTTATGTAAAGAATCTCCACGGCAATATCCAGATTTGCTCTGAGCTACTGCACAATGGTGCCGCCTATACTGAGCCAACAAATATTGCCAATATACTGGCCAAAAGTTTCAGTGCCAACTTTACCCCTCACTCCCCAAGCAAAGGACCAATCACAATACCAGCAGATTTCCAGGCACCCAGTATTATTGCTGCACAGGTTAAAACAGCACTGTCCAAGGCCAAGAATACAGCTTCTATGGTACCTGACAATATCCCTGGCTGTGTTCTACATGAACTACAGAGTGAACTGGCACCTCACTTGTGTGCCCTGTTCAATCACAGCCTCACCTCAGGCTTTGTTCCTACTGAATGGTGGACTGCTACATTCTTCTCTCTTTACAAAGGAGGAGAGACTACAGACCCTGGGAACTATCGCCCCAATAGCCTTATGAGTCTGATATGCAAAGCTATGGAACGCATCATCATGGACCTAATAAACAAGGATGTAGGGAATCTCTAAACTCTGGATCCCACACAGTTTGGTTTTGTGAAGGATAGATCAAGCCTGCTCAACTTGGTCGACTTCTTTGAGTCAGTCACCAGAGCTGTGGATGAAGGCAAGGTGGTTCATACAGCCTACCTTGATCTGCCCAAGGCCTTTGATACCATTCCCCACTCAGAAATCATAGAAAAACTTACTAAGCTAGGCATCAACCCCTATATCACCAGGTGGGTTGCAAACTGGCTCACAGATAGAACCCGCAGTGTGAAAGTAGCTGACTCGAAGTCAGACTGCTGACCAGTCACGAGTGGAGTCCCACAGTGTTCGGTCCTGGGTCCTCTCCTGTTTGTTATCTACTTCTCTGAAGTCCAGGCCAACACGAAGGGACTCTGGCTGACAAAGTTCACAACAATTGCAAGTTGGGAGCTATTATTAACTCCCCAAGTGATGTTGACATCCTACAGAAAGGTCTCACTGAGACCAATAACTAGTGTCAGAACCATGGCCTTAAGGCTCAGTGCCAAAAAATGTGTCATCATCCCCTTTGGGGAAAAATCCAGCTCCCATGAATTACCACATTGATGGTAGTCCACTGAACACAGAAGGCATTATGAGAGATCTGGGAACACAGGTTGACAGCAACCTCTCTTTTGACCACCACATTGCCACTGTGGTCAGAAAGTCCTTCTATGTAGCACATCTCACTACTAAGGGTTTTGCATCCAGGAAGAAAGAGGTCATTGTCTCCCTCTACCCTTCCCTCATTAGGCCAGTCATCAAGTACAATGCCCCATTTGGCATGTATCTCACTAGACACCGGAAACAACTGGAGAGGTTGCAAAAGTACCTCACAAAGATGATCCTAGGCCTTAAACACTTGTCCTACATGGACAAACTCAAAAAACTCCAACTGTTCTCTGTCTCATATTGCCTACTTAGAGGTGATCTCTGCTTGACTTAGAAAGCCATGCCTGACCCAGCTTTATTAGAAATGCTACATCTAAAGAAATCCCAATCCGTCCTCACTACACGCTCCAGAGACCTCAACCTCATTACCACAATCAACAGAACACGCTGGAGGGACAGGTTCATAACACAGAGACTGCCCATGCTATGGAATAGACTTCCCATACATGTCAAACAGAGCACCTCAAGAGATATATTGATGAGTGGATGGGAAATAGAAAATTCACCTCGGGGATCACTCCAGTGGCTCAACTTGACAGAGGCACTGGGAACTAAGGTCGGGTGGCATGATGCCAGGGTAATCCTATGGACTAGGCTTGTAAAGGCTCCAGGGCCATTAGCCTAGAACACACCTATGAACCTATGAGCCTATATATAAAAAATAATATAGTACTTAAAAAAATAAAAGTAAAACACAACAGTTTTACAGAAAGCCCATTCTCTCTCTCTCTCATGCATAGTCTCTTCTGCTTTCACACACACACACACACACACACACACACACACACACACACACACACACACACACACACACACACAAACACGTACACACACACACACACACACACACACACACACACACACACACACACACACACACACACACACACACACACACACACACACACACACACACACACACACACACAGACACACACTCACACACACACACACACACACACACACACACACACACACACACACACACACACACACACACACACACACACACACACACACACACATATACACACAGTCTCCTCTGCTTTCATACACGCATTCACTCACACAAGACCACACTCTCTCTCTTGATCTGTCACGCAATCTCCTCTGCCTTCATATAAGCATTCACTCACACAAGACCGCTCTCACTTTCTCTCTATCGATCTCTCACACACAATCTCCTCCGCTTTCACACAAGACTGCTCTCTCTCTCTCTCTTTCTCTGTCGATCTCTCACACACACAGTCTCCTCTGCTATCATACACGCATTCACTCACACACACAGACAGAAACATAAACACACTTGTACACATACGTCAAGTCAAAAGTCAAAGTCAAGTCAAAGAAAACTTTACTGTCCGTCAGAAGTACACCACAGTGCAGCTGAACGAACTTGCGATGCTTTGTTCCCAGTGCAAAAACATACATACAGAGAAGAATAAAAATAAAATAACATAATAAAAATAAAAGTAAAAATAGAATAAAATAATAGCATAATGACCAGACACACTTTACATATAAATAAAATTGAATAACAGCTTGTGCATGACATTACTATAACATAAGAAGTAAGCAGCATATGGAATGGTCAGCATGAATATTACACAGTGTGATTTATATTAGGTTCATAGGTTCATAGGTTCATACTAGGCTATCTGCCCGAGGGCATTTACAAGCCTAGCCCATAGTTTTGTGGCTTACGCCACCCCTTTAGTATGGGGAACTATACCCATTATTTTGCTGTGCCTCTGTCGAGCAGTGACACTGAGGTAATCCCTGGAGTATATCTGCGATCTCCCATCCATTGGTCAAGATTTCTCTTGAACAAGGCCAGCGAGGTGCTCTGCCTCACATATACCGGGATTTTATTCCACAGCATAGGGAGTCTTTGGGTGATGAATCTATCCCTCCAGCACGTCCTATTAATAGCCGTGTCGAGGTTTAAGTCTCCCGCCCTTGTGGCTCTGACGGATCTAGATTTTTTGAGGTGAAGCATATTCATCAAATCTGGGTTTGACATGGCCTTGTATGTTAGGCAAAGGTCACCTCTGAGCAAGCGTGCGACTGAATAGAGCTGGAGTTCTTTCAGTCGGGCAGCATAGGACAGATGTTTGAGACCCTTTATCCTTTTGGTGAGGAACTTTTGTGGCCTCTCCAGCTGCTGCAAGTGTCGGGTCAGATACATTCCGAATGGGGCATTGTACTCAATCATTGCACTTCATGGAGTCCTATGGTAAGGTAATGTGTGAACCAACATTAAATATACACATCAGTTAGTTATTGCACATGAAAAACCTTAATACTTATAGTGTAACAAAGCCTGGATATGTAAGGATCTGTACAGTCCGATAAATGGCATAAATATGTGGTAGGAGGGGAAGAATGCATTGACAGTTTCCTAGCTTGCTTTTTTGCAAGAGTTCAGTAGTCTGATGGAGAGAGGAAAGAAGCTGTTGTTAAGTCCAGAAGTCCTACAGTGAATACTTCTGTATCTCCTACCTGAGGAGAGGTGGGAGAACATACCATTTGCAGGATGTGAAGGATCATTGGATATCTTCCTGTCTCTACTGATGCACATGATTCATGTAGGCCTTCCAGAGGTGCAAGAGAGGAATTAATGATTTTCTCTGCTGCCCTTACAACTCCCCTAGGAGCCTTATGATTAGAGGTGTTGCAGCCCCCATACTTGACAGTGATGTTATTGGTAAGGACGCTTTCGATGGTACCCCTGTAAAAAGTTTGGAGGATGGTATTCAATAGTTTTGTCTTCCTCAATTTTCTTAGGAAGTACAATCGCTGCTGAACTTTTTTGACCATGTAAGATACATGGACTGACCAGGACAGGTTCTCAGTGATATTTACTCCCAGAAACTTTGTACTTTTGACACTTTCCATGGTCATCCCTTTCATCTGTAGAGGTTGGTGTGGTTCTTGAGACTTTCTGAAATCCACAATCAATTTCTTAGTCTTGCTGACATTCAGTGCTAAGTTGTTTTCACAACAGCCCAACAGATATTTGATCTAGCTCCTGTAGGCCATCTCCTCTCTATCTCTGACCATACCTATGACCATGGTGTCATCCATGAATTTGATGATTTTATTGGACTCAAGTCTAGCCATGCATTCATATGTCAGCAAGGCGAAAAGGAGAGGACTTAAGATGCACCCTTGTGGTACTCCTGTATTCAGGGTTATGCTTTCAGAATGGTTGTCACCCACACAAACACTTTGAAGCCTTTCCATGAGGAAGCTTAGAATCCAATTTCAAAAGTGGGTGTTGTAATAGTTTCATTATCAAATTTTGAGGGATGGCAGTACCGAAGGCAGAACTGAAGTTTATGAATAGTAGTCTTGCGAAGCAGTTCTTGCCTTCCAAGTAGGTCAAAGTTTCATGGACTGCTAGGGTGATGACATCCGCTGTACTATGGTTCATCCTGTAGGCAAACTGCAATGTGTCCAGAGTCGCTGGTATGCTTGAGGTTATGTGATCTTTAACCAGCATCTCAAAGCATTTCATCACTGTCCAGGTTAAAGCCACTGGTCTGTAGTCATTTAGAGCTGTTGGTTGTTGTTTCTTGGGTAAGGGAATGATGGTCATCTTTTTGAAGCATTTGGTACACTGGCTAGTTTTAGAGAAGTATTGAAGATGTCCATGAGTACTGGTGCCAGATCTTTCGCACATTCTCGTAGTACCCTACTCATGATGTCATCTGGGCCAGCTGCTTTCCTCTGGTTGACTCGTTTCAAGGTTCTGATGACATTAGTTGTGTTCAGGCTCAGCACTGCTTCATCTTTGTCAACAGGTAGTTTATTTGCCACTGTTTTGTTATCTGCATCAAACTTGCTGAAGAAGATGTTCAGTTGGTTCACAAATTCAGTGCTGTCATTGCATGAGGTTTATGCAGGTTTGTAGTCGGTGATGGTTTGTATGCCTTCCATAGTCGTCTGATATCCCTCTGGTCACTAAAATGGCCTGGATCCTCCTGCCATAGGTTCTCTTCGCATCCTTAATACCTTTGTTCAGTTTGGCTCTGGCAACCCTTAGAGCATCCATGTCATTTGATCTGAATGCTGCGTTCCTAGCTTTTACAAGCTTGTACACCTCACTGGTTAGCCATGGCTTTTGGTTTGCTCATATGGTGATGTACTTGGTGGTTGTTACATCATCCACACATTTTGAGATGTAGTCCACGACTGACTCTGTGTATGTATCCAGGTCGATGTGATTGTCTATCATGGCTGCCTCTCTGAGCACTGACCAGTCCGTGCACTCGAAGCAGTCTTGCAGAGCTGAGACTGCTGCCTCAGGCCATAGCCTTATTTATTTTCTAGTTGGTTTTCACTAGTGATTTATATGCAGGAACCAGCATGATGGCTAGGTGGTCAGAGCTACCTAGATGTGGATAAGGTGCTGTTTTATATGCTTGCTTCATGTTGGTATATACCTTATCCAGTGTATTTGCCCCTCTCGTGGCAAAGTCCATATGTTGGTGGTAATGGGGTAATACTGACTTTAAGTTGGCCTGGTTAAAGTCCCCTGCAATTAGTATTGCAAACTCTGGGTTGCTATTTTGAACATCGCTTACAAACTGATAGAGAGTAGACAGTGCTTTGTTGGTGTTTGCATTGGGTGGAATGTAGACTGCCGTAATACATACTCCATTGAACTCTCTAGACAAGTAGAATGGTCTGCATTTGAAGGACAGAAATTCTCTGAGCAGAAAGAGTTAACCACTTCACAGTTACTACACCAGCTATTGTTTACATATATACACACACTCCCCTTCCTCACAACTTGCCACAGAGTGATTGAATTCTGTCTGCTCTGGATAAATTCATGCCCTCTACATTTACTATGCTTTCATTGTTATTAGGATTAAGCCATGTTTCTGTAAACACAAGCAGATTGCTGTTTCTCACCTTGTTTTGTGAAGAGAGTACCAGTCTTAAGTAATCAATTTTGCTTTCAAGTGAGCATACATTTGCCAGCAGAATGGAAGCCAGTGAAGGCCTGTGAGGGTTAAATTTTAATCTGGCTGAAATTTCTGCTCTGCTGCCTCTTTTTATCAATCTGCTGCATCTTTTCCTTTTGAAGTGTCTGCCAGGTGCCATGAACATATGATTAGCCAGACGTTTACATTCCTGTCCATGATCCAGCAAAATACCCAGCTATAGGAATTTCTGTAGTATGTTAGGCCTTGCAGGCCTCTCTGTAAATAGCTGATCAAACAAGCAGCATTGTGAGATTTTAGATCCAATTTCTAACAGTTTAGTCCCAATTTCTAACAGTTTCCCTGCATTGCAGCTTAATATAACTTAATTTCCTTCCTCTGTAACTGATTTTCCTGAAGTTTCTGATGAAAAAGAAGAAAAAGACTGTACTTTCCTGATGGGATCCAAAGCAGCCGTTGTCACACAGGGCAACTCCATTTTTTTTTACATCATACACACACACTTTTTTCTTTCTTTTTTCTGTTCACTAAACAGCAAAGTCAATGTAAAGTAATGGCAGCCATTAGTTTTTTTGCAGTCTGAGCTCCACGGCAGCTTGACATGCTGCCGTGAAGTGGCAGACTCATTTTTCAGCGAGCATTACTTGTAAATTAATACCTTGCTAGAGAACGTTCATTTTCCAATCAGGGTGCTGATGTACAGTTTGCCCATTCTGTAATAAACAGTAACTCAGTTTAGACAGAGTGATAAAGAAAGATGTTCTGGCTTGTCAGGGGTTTTTAATGGTACCAGTGGATCACGGTACTCCAAATGAATAAAATGAGCAGCCTGAAGGAAAGAGAATGACATTGAAATGTCATGCAGTGTGGGAGACAGAACATTTATAGGTTCATAGGTTTAGGTTCATAGGTTCGTACTAGGCTATCTGCCCTAGGGCATTTATAAGCCTAGCCAGAGTGTGTGTGGCTTTCACCACCCCTTAGGATGAGAATACTATGCCCATTTAGGGTTTAGTTTACTGTGCCTCTGTCTAGTAGTGACACAGAGATGACCCCCGGGGTAAACCTACGATCTCCCATCCACTCGTCAAGACTTCTCTTGAATAGAGTTAGTGAGGGGCTCTGCCTAACATGGATTGGGATTCTGTTCCAGAGTGTAGGGAGCCTCTGGGTTATGAATCTGTCCCTCCAGCACATCCTATTTATTTCTGTGTTGAGGTTTAAGTCTCTTGCTCTCATGGCTCTGATGGATTTGGATTTTTTGAGGTGGAGCATGTCCTTTAATTCCGGATTGGACATGGCCTTGTACGTTAGGCACAGGTCACCTCTGAGTAGGCGGTATGCGACTGAATAGAGCTGGAGTTTTTTCAGTCGGGCAGCATATGACATATGTTTAAGACCCTTTATCCTCTTGGTGAGGAACTTTTGGGGTCTTTCCAACTGCTGCAGGTGTCGGGTAAGATACATCCCAAATGGGGCATTGTACTCAATCATTGGCCTAATAAGAGATGAGTACAGGGGCACAATGACCTCTCTTGATCTAGATGTGAAACCCTTCATGATAAGGTGGGCAATATAGAAGGTCTTCCTAACCACTTTGGCAATGTGAGTGTCAAAAGAGAGGTTACTGTCAACCTGGGTCCCTAGGTCCCTGATTACCTCTTCTGTACTTAATGGATTACCACCTATGTGGTAATTTGTGGGTACCTTGTTTTTCCCAAAGGATATGACTATACATTTTTTGGCGTTAAGCTTAAGGCCATGGCTCTGGCACCAATTATCCATTTCTATGAGTCGTCTCTGAAGGATGTTTGTGTCCGCTGGAGTATCAATTATGGCACCCAGTTTGCAGTCATCTGCGAACTTTGTCAGCCACAATCCTCTTTTGTTTGCTTGTACCTCGGAAAAGTAAATGCCAAACAAGAGGGGTCCCAGGACTGAGCCCTGTGGGACACCGCTTGTGACTGGCTTAGAGTCTGACATAGCTCCAGCAACTCTGACCCTGTGGGTTCTGTCCTTGAGCCAGTTTGCAACCCATCTCGTGACATATGGGTTTACATTTAAGCTGGTGAGTTTGTCTATGATGCCCGAGTGTGGTATTGTGTCAAAGGCTTTTGCAAGGTCAAGGTAGGCTGTGTGAACTGCCTTACCTTCATCAATGGCCTTAGTGACGGTTTCAAAAAAGTCGACCAAGTTCAAAAGGCAGGATCTACCCTTGACAAAGCCAAATTGGGTAGGATCCAATGTCTGTAGGTCCCCAATGTCTTTGTTTATGAGTTCCATAATGATCCTCTCCATAGCTTTGCAGACCAGGCTCGTCAAGCTTATGGGGCGGTAATTTCCAGGGTCTGTAGACGCACCACCTTTGTGAAGTGGGACCACTGTTGCCGTACGCCACTCTTTGGGTACGTATCCTGTAGTAAGGCTAAGATTAAACAGCAGCCTTATGTTTGGGTTTAGTTCCTCTTGGAGTTCATGTAGCACACAGCCCGGGACACCGTCCGGTCCCATTGATGCTGTGTTTTTAGCTTTAGAGAGGGCGGCTCTCACCTGGGCATCTGAGATGTTAGGGAGGCTACACTCTGCTGGGATAGTTATTTCTCCTTTTGGGGGGGAGGGGGAGGAGAAATTTGCACTGAACCTATCTGCCAGAATGTTGGCAATGTCAGTGGGTTCAGTGTATTTATTGTCATTTTGGACTAACTCTGAGCATATCTGGGAGTTTCCACCCAGGTTTCTAACATAGCTAAAGAAGGCCTTGTGATTGTCTTTTGTGTCTTTTGCGATTTTTCTCTCAAAGTTGGCCTTGGATGATTTTATGAGTGATCGTAGTTTTTTGCTAGTACTGATCAGAGATGCCTTCCCATTTAGGGATTTTGCTCTGTCATGTAGTAGCTTCCTCCTTCTGTTGTAAAGTTTGTTTATGGCTGGGGTCCACCAGACCAGGCGCCTGCCTTTGGGGGAATGGGTCTTGGTTTTATTTGGGATTGCATGATCCATGCATTCTTGAAGGTGCCCGTAGAAGGCATTTGCAAAGGATTCAGCAGTGTAGGTTGTGGTTTCCACTGGCCTAGGGACCTTGAAGGATACCACTTCAGTCTTAAGAAGTGTGAAGTTGGCTTTTGAGAAGTTCTTCACTGTGGTCTTTTGTGCAGGGGGTGGGGGTGGGATGTGGATTTCCATTGAGATTAATTTATGGTCTGATCTTACCAATGAGGGATATACTTCCGGTGTGGAGCATTTTGTCCCCATGTTTGTGATGATCAGGTCTAGTATATTGTCTCCTCTTGTGGGAATGGTGACTAGTTGTTACATCACATTTGAGTTTATGAATTCTAGGAACCTTTGGGCTAGGGTGTTTGGGCTTGAGTAATGTTCCCAGTCTATGTTTGGGTAGTTGAAGTCTCCCAATATGATGGTATTTGGAGAGACATTCATACTCTCCAGTGTCTTCAGGAAGGCTGTGTGAGTTTCCTGAGTTTGAGAGGGTGGTCTGTAGCATGCTACAAATTGTAAGGCAGTTTTGCCTATGGTTAGTTGCACCTGGATGGTCTCCGATGCTTCGTGCATTGCCACTAACCTGGAGGTGTGGGTATCTTTGATGAATATGGATACTCCCTCCTTTTGTGGTTCGGTCCAAGTTTTGGGGCCGGAAAGCATGATATGAGGTAAAACCTGATAGTGCTGGGGTGCTCTCAGGAGCCTTGAACCAGGTTTCAGTCACTGCACAGACATCGATGTTCTCTATACTGAGGAGGGCTTCGAGGGCGTGCATCTTGAGGTTTAGACTTCTGGCATTGAGCAGCATTACCCTTATTTTTTTTCCACTTGTGTTTTCTAGGGAGGTAGGTTTGTCATTTGAGCCTTGCCTAAAAAAGGCACTATGGGGGTGGCAACAGCCTTGGCCAATATCCGGAAGCCCAGGGGTGATAGGTGCAAGCCATCCCTTGCGAAGCACCGTGGCTTGTCGAGCATGTCATCCCAAGCAGACAGACACTGAATCCCCTTTGAATGACACCAGTAATTAAGCCAATTGTTAAAACGGATCATTTTGTCTTTGTACTGTGGCATCATTCTTGGTGAGGGTAAGATGCTGCTCAGGGTCAGGGTCATACCGGCCTGGGCTACATAATCAGAGAGCTCCTCTATGTCTCTTTTCATGTAGTCCAGGGAGGTACGTCTCAGGTCGTTCACACCGGCATGTACAATGACTGAGTCATATTTGTACTTGCTGTGGAGTGACCTGAGTGCTTGTGTTATGTGGCAGATTCTAGCTCCCGACAGGCAGCTTACTGTGACCTTATCCTTGTTCAGTCTGGTGAGCGGGACGTCAGTGTGTCTGACTATGGAGTCACCTATTACAAGTGTGTCTGGCATGTTGTTTGGCCTTAAGGGCTGTGACTGTTTAGCACACTGACTTTGTGAACTATGTGTTGCATGTGCTATGTCTTGAGGTGGCGGTTGCTTGGGTGTCTGCTTTGGAGGCCTCTGTTGTTTTGGTAGATTTTTAATCAGTGCCTCCGAGTATGTTTTTGTGTGTTTATGTGTTTGGTTTGCAGTTGTGATAGTTCTATGTGAGACTGGGTTTGTGGTGTGCGTGGTTACCTTCTCCTCCTGCCTGGACTTGCCAGTACTGAGTTGAGAGAGCTCAGCCTCCAGTTTGGCTATATAGTTGCATCTCTCGCATATATTTGTATTTGTTGGGAGGAGGAGAGGGTTGTCTGTGTACATGAGGCAATTGTAACATTGCCTCAAGATTCCCAGATTCACCAGCTGAACAGGAGAGGATGCCAGCAACTGACCCTTCGACATGCTAGAATAGTGAAAAAGATTGCTGTGTAACTGAGTCAGAAAGGATCTATAGGGAAATGGGTACTCAAGGGAATTTAGGTGAAAGAAGTACTTTCTTTTGTTTAAGAGTGCTTTACCTGTATAAAAAATGCTTTAGGAGCAAGTGCTGAGCTTTTCAGTTAGAGAATAGGCTGTTTAGATTGCAAGTAGAGCAGTTCTAAGGGAAAAATTGAAGAGTAGACTTTACGGAGCCAGAAATAGTTTAAACTTGATTAACCGGCGCTGCCCGATGCTGCTCTATGAGCAACTTCGTGCTAATTCGCGCTAAAGCGCTCAAAAGCGGGCTTTATAGCAGGGGGTTGAAAAGAGCCAGGAATTGACCCAAAATGGCCAATAAACTACAAGTTGCTGGGCTGGAACCAATCCTCTAGGGACAAATAGGTTGTTCAGTGCTCCCCACTCCCACTGGTGAATAAAGAAGCTTCCTCTTATCCAAATAAGGATATGGATAGCACAGGAACTAAGACAAAGCCCAGAGATCAGCAAAATCTGAAGACTGGACTATTCTAGTTCAGAAAAGCGGGAAAACAAAGAAAATTTTTTTGTTTTTTTTCTTTTTTTACAGAGAAAGGAGAAAAAGATACAGTAACAAACAGTAAATGCTATAAAACGGCTAGCGCACTTGAGTGTGTTAGCCTAACAATTAAATTAAACAAAAAATAACTTTTTAAAGTGCTAACAGTATAAATTCAACACAAGTACAGTAAAAACAATATGCAGAGCTGTTTTTAAGCGAAATGCAGTCGAGATGCAGTACTTTAAGCGAAAGCCAGAAAAAATACTTAGAAATACAGGAAAGTCACTCTTTCACTCTCTGCTGCTTGTAGAACTCTGCAGGACACCACGAGGAGCTGTGCTGAGTCTTTTACAAGTGAAAAAGCACGCAAAAGCGGGCTTTATAGCAGGGGGTTGAAAAGAGCCAGGAATTGACCCAAAATGGCCAATAAACTACAAGTTGCTTGGCTGGAACCAATCCTCTAGGGACAAATAGGTTGTTCAGTGCTCCCCACTCCCACTGGTGAACAAAGAAGCTTCCTCTTATCCAAATAAGGATATGGATAGCACAGGAACTAAGACAAAGCCCAGAGATCAGCAAAATCTGAAGACTGGACTATTTTAGTTCAGAAAAGAGGGAAAACAAGGATATTTTTTGTTTTTTTTCTTTTTTTACAGAGAAAGGAGAAAAAGATACAGTAACAAACAGTAAATGCTATAAAACGGCTAGCGCACTTGAGTGTGTTAGCCTAACAATTAAATTAAACAAAAAATAACTTTGTAAAGTGCTAACAGTATAAATTCAACACAAGTACAGTAAAAACAATATGCAGAGCTGTTTTTTAAGCGAAATGCAGTCAAGATACAGTAATTTAAGCGAAAGCCAGAAAAAATACTTAGAAATCCAGGAAAGTCACTCTTTCACTCTCTGCTGCTTGTAGAACTCTGCAGGACACCACGAGGAGCTGTGCTGAGTCTTTTACAAGTGAAAAAGCGCGCAAAGTGGGCTTTATAGCAGGGGGTTGAAAAGAGCCAGGAATTGACCCAAAATGGCCAATAAACTACAAGTTGCTGGGCTGGAACCAATCCTCTAGGGACAAATAGGTTGTTCAGTGCTCCCCACTCCCACAGGTGAACAAAGATGCTTCCTCTTATCCAAATAAGGATATGGATAGCACAGGAATTAAGACAAAGCCCAGAGATCAGCAAAAGTCTGAAGACTGGACTATTCTAGTTCAGAAAAGCGGGAAAACAAGGATTTTTTTTGTTTTTTTTCTTTTTTTTTTACAGAGAAAGGAGAAAAAGATACAGTAACAAACAGTAAATGCTATAAAATGGCTAGCGCACTTGAGTGTGTTAACCTAACAATTAAATTAAACAAAAAATAACTTTTTAAAGTGCTAACAGTATAAATTCAACACAAGTACAGTAAAAACAATATGCAGAGCTGTTTTTTAAGCGAAATGCAGTCGAGATGCAGTAATTTAAGCGAAAGCCAGAAAAAATACTTAGAAATCCAGGAAAGTCACTTTCACTCTCTGCTGCTTGTAGAACTCTGCAGGACACCACAAGGAGCTGTGCTGAGTTAGAACGCATTAATATGACAGTACCATCACACTGTTTTGTTTTTATTTATTTAACAAGTGGGTATATTGGACAATTAAGTCCCTTTTCAGTTACAAGCTAAGTACAAAAATGAAACATTAAACAATAATACAATAATAAACAGAGTTGAATGTACAATGAGCAGTGTAAGGCAGAAGCTTGACACAACTATAAACAAGCAAATACTTTGTATTGATCATGACAAATATTTTCCAAGGAATGCAGTTTTATGGGAGAATTACCAAAATCTGAACAGTTGTTTGATAGTTACGTTCAAATCAACTGCATTTGCACCCAGCTCCACCAATATCCCCCCATAAAATACACACGATACTTCAAAGCCATTGTGATCATTTTATTGGGCAGTAGAAATCGCATTAGTGAATCAAATGGAATCATCTTCAACCACCAGACTTTGGTAACACCAAATATCATAACCATTATCAGTTAATGACCTCAGTCAGCTAAACATACACTGACCAGGCAGCATAAACATCTGCCCACCCCAGTTAGACTGACCAATACCTACAGAGTGGTATTCCTTTGGTAATATAATTATATAAGATCAGTGAGTAGTTATTATGACACCTGTGTTTTCCACACAGACCCTGACCATTCAGCATGACCCCCCCCCACACCAGTTATAAGTTTAACCAATTACAAAGCACACTGTTTATCAGCTCGATCTACGAATCATAAACCTTTCAAAAAGGTGTAGGAAAGGAAGGAGGAAATGGTGGTGAAAAGGACACACAGACAAACCATTGAGTAAAAACTGCAAGGAAAAACCCAGCCAAGATAAAGTTTTCACTGTCTGATACCTTCAAAGATTTCAAAGAAACTTTATTGTCATTTAGGACCACACAAGTGCAGCCTAAACAAAATTACAAATGTCAGGTCATGAGAGAAATGCAGTGCAAATAACATAGATACAGCAACATCAAAGAATAACATAAGAAAGAAAATAACAAGACGTATGACATGCAAGAGGTAGTTCACATACCTAAACACATTCAATTCCCATTATCCAGTGATAAATAATAAATAAATACCCACCACCAAACCCCTACACTTGTAAGATAGAGAACAGAGACCAGTGAAGAGCAGCTGTTTAGTTACCATGTTGCACTTGTTAACCTTAGACGTGACTCAGTATAGCCATCATATTGCATAATATGATTGCTGGCAGTAATTGCTCGGAGCAGCAGGATTAAATGAAAAAAAGAGGCTTCAATGTATCAGGTATTATGGTTGGTGTCTGTATTAATAAGTCTCACAGCTGTAGTATACAAACGGTTCCTGAAGCTGATAGTCCTACAGTGGAAGCTGGGGTGCCTCCTTCCAGACGCAAGCTGTGAGAACTAGTTGTGGGCCGGATGGGTCGAATCAGCTAGTACTTTATATGTTTTCTTTCTTGCTCTTGTAAAGAAAAGCTCCTGAATAGAAGAGAGGTTTGTGCCCAGGATTTTCTCAGCCACTCTCACTACCCTCTGTAGTTTCTTCTTCTCAGCAGCTGTGCAGTTGTTGAACCATGCTATGAAGTTGCTGGTGAGGATGCTCTCGATAGCTTCCCTGTAAAAAGTGGTTAGAGCAGACAGTGTGAGCATGGCCTTTTTGGGCTTTCTTAGGAGGTGAAGCCTCTGTTGAGCCTTCTTGACTATATGGTTGGTGCTAGCAGCCCAGGAGAGGTCATCAGAGATGTGAAGGCCCAGGAACTTGGTTGTTTTGACTTTCTCTACTACCTCCCCTTTGATAGTGAGTGCTTGGTGAACTGTTGCCTGTCACTTGAAGTCCATAATAATTTCTTTGGTCTTATTAACATTCAGGTCCAGATTATTTCTGTCACACCAGGCAATCAAAGTGTTCACCTCATCCCTGTAGTTATGTTCATTCCCACCACTAATGAGACCCACAACTGTTTTATCATCAGTGAATTGCATTATATGGTTTGACTTATGTTTTGCAGTGCAGTCATGGGTGAGAATGGTGAAGAGCAAGAGGCTGAGCACACAACCTTGGGGAAACACCCGTATTCAGGACTATGCATTGAGAGGTGGATCGAAGAACTTAGGCAGAGTCACAGATAGATGTTTCTTTACAATCCTCTCAAAGTACTTCATGACGTTTAAGGTTAAGGCGACTGGTCTGAAGTCATTGAGGCAGATATGGTTGGGTTTCTTCGGAAGTGGGACAATACTTGTTTCCTTGAAACATGAGGGAACTTTCTGCATAGCAAGGGATGAGTTGAAGATGTCTGTCAGTACCAGACATAACTGATCAGCACACTCCTTTAAAACCTTGCCAGGTATGTTGTCTGGTCCAGCAGCCTTCCTAGGATTCACCTTCTTAAGCTGAAATCTCATTTCCTCGGAGTTTAAAGTAAGCACTGTCTCCTCTTTGTCAGTGTTTGTTTTAGAAGGTACGGTGATGTTCTTCTCTTCAAATCTGCCAAAGAAGGAGTTCAGTTCATTTAGGAATTCTAAGCTATCATCACATTGGGGTGATTTGGTCTTATAGTCTGTGAGCTGCTGTATCCTCTGCTATAGGCTTCTCATGTCCCTCATGTCTTGGAAGCAGATCTGAATTTTCCTTCCATACTCCCTCTTTGCCTTCTTGATGCCCTTTTTCAGATTTGACCTGGCCACCTTTAACCTTTCTTTGTCATTTGTCTTGAAGGCTGTGTTTCTTTCCCTCAGTAGCTCATAGACATTCCTGGTGAACCAGGGCTTCTGATTAGCTCTTACAGTGATGGCTTTCATGGTAGTTACATCCCCATTGCATTTATTTATGGAGGCAAGAACTGATTCAGTATAGATGTCTATGTCTAACTGGAGTTGTGCATAGCTGCTTCTTTGAAGACCTTTCAGCAGGTGGTATTGAAACAGTCTTGAAGGCAGTCCACGGAACCCTCTTACCAGACTCTGATCTGTTTAGTTGTTGTTTTTCCTCTAATCAAAGCCGTCTTATAGGTTTGCAGCAGCAGGATCGCAGTGTGATCAGAGCTGCTTATGTTGGGGTGCTTCAAAGCTTTAATATTGCCTAAGGTATTCTCCCCTCTGGTGGGGAAATCCACATACTGATAAAAATGGGGTAGCACCTCCTTAAGCTCAGCTCTGTTGAAATCTCCTGCTATCACATGTGCAAATTCTGTGTTTCTGCTTTGTAGCTCACAGATAATATTATGGAGTTTATTTTGAGCTTCAGTGGTGTTAGCACTTGGGGGGATATACAGTGCTGTAACATATATCCCACTGATATCCCTTGGTGTATAGAAAGGCCTGCATTTTAGTGTCAATATTTCCACATCTTCGGAGCTGTATGATTGAATCAGCTTACAGTCTTTGCACCATCTGTTATTAACATAGATGCATACACCACCACCTTTAGCTTTACCACTCTGTGTTTTACATCTATCTGCTCTAAAGAGTGTTTGCCCATCTAGGTTTACAGCATTGTCACTAATGTTACTATTCAGCCAAGTTTCAGAGAAAATGAACAAACAAGTGTCCCTCACCTTATTTTTTGTGAACCCCATTCTCAGTTAGTCCATCTTATTATCCAGTGAGCAGACATTTGCAAGTAATATTGAAGGTAATGCAGGCCTGTGGATGTTTCTCTTCAGTTTAGCAGCAGCTCCATCTCTGCAGCCTCTCTTTCTAGTTCTTTCACATCTTTTTCTTTTGTAGCTGCTCTGAGGCATTCCAGAAATATCTCTGTGAAGTTTCAGAGCTCTGATGGCATTCCTGTTTAAAATGCAGATATCTAGGATTTCTGCAAGTGATGTAGGCCCCAAATACTCTGCAGACAATAGAGATTCAAGCCAACAGCTTGTTTTACTAATCCGTTCAATTTCCAGTAATTTCATTCTGGTACAAGTAATTGTGTCCACATCAGAATCTCTGGAAAGTGATTTTTGTCAGGGTTTTTTGTGCAAAAAAAGCAGGAATAAGCATTTCTCCCTGAAGAGCTAACAAAGTTCCAGCCTCTGTGGGTGCCACCATTTTTTTAAACCTCCTGTAGTGGAGGCCCATGGTATATATGCAAATGCCCCCTTAAGAACATCAAGATTTTCAGCTACATGGTAACCTTAAATCCCAGGCAGCAGCAAGGAAGTGATTAAAATCTGATAACAACAAACTCAGCCTAACTTAACTGGACTGTGATTGCTAATCCTACTGGAAAACTATAAGCCTTCCCCCATCCAAACCTCTCAAGTGTACCTCAGTATGAGGAGTATTCCTCATTTTGAGTCTTAAAAATTTTTTTCCTTGCATTTCGATTCACAAAGTGTCTTTCACAGAGTGATTGTTAAGAATTGCCTTAACTTATATCCCCAGCAAATAATATTGAATATTAATAATTCATAAGAATTTTTATAAATGTAAAGTAACAGATTTAAAAAAATCCTGTGAGCTTCATAGTTAAAGTTGCCACTAAGCTTATAGTAAGTGTTCCACAATCTGCTTCTTTGTTCCACATTATGAGAGGTAGTGTTCCACCTTTTTGAGTAGGAAGAGAGTTATGGCCGCAGTAAATATATATATAATAGAGGGATGGCAATATGGGTGGAGAACAACAATAAACAAAACAGCACAAAGTATTTCCTTACCAAAGCCACATCTGGAATCCACTGAAATGTATACTATGATGAAGAACTTTAATACGCTAACTGTCCCTGACTTTGACTCACCTTACCTCAGTCCCTTCTAAACCATCCTTTAACTGGACTTCTGAAAAAAGGTTGTGGATTCAATTAATAAATATGACAATAATTATTTTCATTAAGCTCCTTTACTTCATAAAATATACTAACTCTCGTTCTCTTAATTTGTAATGTTTAAAGCTGGCAATAGTAACAAAAGCAGTGGCTGTGATTGTCCTTGCACTAGGTGGTATACAAATTAAATGTGCATTAATTAATTAATTAAGTATAACTGGATATCATGCCCTCATACCTCGCAAATGTCTCTGATTTTGACTCAAATCTTAGCTCCGTCCCTCGTAATCCCTATTAAAACTGCTGATTTTTGCAGAAAAAGGTGTTGAATTACACTTAATAATACTGACTATAATTAGAGTTATAGACTTCTTTTACGTTAGAAAATGTATATTAATTCACATTCTCTTTTTATATCAGTATCTCAAGTTAATAGCACTAATATTTTAAAAGGATTCCTAACTGTCCCTAATTATTTTGGGATTTGTCTCTGATTAAATTGAAGTTTGTTCCTGATCCATTGAGAGTTACGTATGTCATGGCCTTATTTTTTAATGTAATTCTGTGCCATTTAACAAAATAGTCAGATATAACTGCATAAGGAAGGAGCTGTAAGAAAACTGTCCAGAACAAGCAGCCCAAATCTCCACAAAAAATATCTGACACAATGAGCTAAGTAAAACAAAACAAAAAATGGTGCAGAGAAATATAAACCAAGAAACCTGCAATGTGCCCAGTGAAATCATTCTCCCATGGTGTAAACATACATGCCTAAAAGTATTCCGGAATCTCTTCAAATAATTAATAAAATCTTTATATCCACCAAATAGAGTGGATGCAAAGACATTAGGAGAAGCAGGGAAGCACCCATGATCTTGCCCCTTCTTCATAAACACTGAAACCAACAAAAAGGGGCCAAAACAAGACCTATAGGCAGGGATCCTCAGGCATAACTAATGATATCTGTCTTAAGTGACTAGCCAAAAAAACAAAAACTCAGTGAGAAACAGACTAAAAGTTAAGTCAAATTGAAATATTGACAGCTGCAAGACAGAAATGACCCACAACACCCGACCACAAGACTGTCAGGCAATTGTGGCTGGACCGGGTGAGAGAACTTTACAAAATTTTCACATAAGCTAACTGTCACACTAACCAATTAAAAGAATCAAATCCCTTTGGTGTGAGAAAAATGGCAAACAGATCTCTCATGAAAACAAAACTGTGAGAATTATGAACAGATTAAAACATGAGGCAAACGAAATCTAGACAAAAAAAAATAGCCAAAACAACCCCAACTCCTTTGCCAGAAATCAAACCATGTAACCTTTACACTGAAAGAGAGAACTCTATCATATGACCAAACAAGACTATAACCAGAAACCCTGTTAGCCATTCACCCAAATGTGGTCGTGGGTGAGCCAGTGCTACGAATGGTTCTGTTTAAACTAGCTTGCAATTCTGAGAAAACTGTCCAGCTGACCATTTAAATACTGGTCTGTTCATGCTGCAAACATCACCAAGTTTGTCCAAAATGTGCACATGGGTACAAATGGCTCTGCATTGCAAAGCCTACCTTTCTTCACATTGATGTTATGGGCACAATTTAACCCATTTAGAGATGGAAGCAATGGTACAGAGCTATGTTAAGTAAAACAATTCTGAAATACTGATAACTTCAAAAAGCACTTGGGCTGATGTGATGATATTACTTCTTCATAGAAGAGGAAAATGTGATTAAAACATTGTTTTTGTTACATTCACTCTTGTTTCATTACCTCCTGACCATATTGGTGTTAAGTTTCCATATGCCTGAATGACCACTTATTTATCTTCTTTTTCCTCAGTCTTCCCAAGTAAAAGAACTGCTTTTGATAAAATAAGATATTTAGAGTATATAGGTCATTTGTTGACAATTTATGCTCCCAGTGTGTCAGACAAAAATGCCTATTTTTATTTAATTTCTACTGCATCATCAGAGATCAGGTAACCAGCATTGCTGAAATAGTTAACAGTCTATGAAGTGTAAGTGTGCGCTTCATTTGCTAATTCATACATATGATCAAACATACAGTAAACTCTCAGTTAACCTGCACCCATGGGGATTTGGGTAACTGTAGTTTCTGGTTGCTTTTGAGTTACTATTAAAAATAGGCCTGACTAATATTGTACCCTATACTATGTTTGGTTTGACTTGTTCTCAGGTTAGGGAGAGAGTGAATTTATTCCTATCTTCCTTTTTAAAACTCTAAAATACTTAAAACGTAAGGTGTGTTTCTGCTGGAGGAGAACAGAAAGTGCAACACATGAAAATTATACTGTATTTCTTTGATTTTTTTTTTTTTGCCGGTTGCTTGAGAGTGCTGGTTGCTTGAGTTCTGGTTAACTGAGAGTTTACTGATATAACCTTGGCTGGAGAATGTGTAAGTTGCGGAATGTGTACTCCTGATTAAAACCTATGTGATCGAACAAGACTTTATATTCCATATGGCTTCCACTCTTGTAAAGCAAACTGGATTCTGTAATAACACAACTATTTGCAAAATTAAGCTGCAGTACTTCCCCATCAACTGAAAAGACAAAAAGTTAATGTCACCTTGTTTAAAGCTGTATGAATTTTATATATACCAAGCTGAAACAATAAACAATGAAACCTACTAGCAATAAGTTTAGGATCTGTAACTATATTTTGTTTTGGTGATACACATAACTTCCTTAGAATATAATACACAATTTTACACTAACACAATCCGTGAAACATATTGCACTTACATATTATAAAGCTTGACCTAAGATCAGTACACATTTTATACATGCTTGAGCCAAGCTCAATATACATTTTACACTTGTAAACAAAAGCAAGTTTATTTTACACTGATTAAACACATTTGCTCTTGTTATAGATGTTTATTTTACCATCCTCACTAGTGCCATCATTCAGGTTCTTTCCGGGAAATGGAGGTGCATGTATTGATCCCAACAATTTGTTTCACGTTTTCTTGATATAAATGCTGCATGGTTTCAGACCCTTCATTACATTTGCTGACTGCTCTGTTCTGTGTTTTCATGGAATGTCCATATAACTAAAACCTAGTGGATAATGTTTTATTATTAGTATTATTATTATTATGCAGTACAGGGGTGTACTGTAATTATTCTCTGTAGTCAGGAAAATGACAACTTGTTTAGCACCTTTTGGATTTAAGAATGGTGCCTAACATAATGTGATTAAATACCTTTCAGTGCTGTTAAACTATAGTCTCATGTTAGAACATTAACTCTGGCTGTTCTGGCCACCACAGACACCAGTAAGATGTTACAGCATGATTTAAAATCTGTAAAACTCTTTACTGAAACAAAAGGCATAGAAGAGTGAAGTGTCTAGCAGCTTTTAAAACCACTCATTCATCAGAGGGATACAGCTTCTGATTGGTGTGGTGCTGCAAAAAATTCACATTTCTACTGTTTTTTCTGTACTAGTAGTACATTTGGACAACAAAAGCTCCAGGTACTACGAAGAATTATGATCAAGTCTTTCTGATCATAGCTCACTTGTATTGCATAGAGCATATAGAGTATGCTTTAAAATTGGGGAAAAAGACACCCTTGTTATTTGTTTCTCCAAAATCAAAGATGTGTAGCAAGTTTTTTTATGGACAGCTTTCAGAGCCTTCATGCTCTAGTCTTGTGTCAGTGAAAATACAGTGACCACCACAGAATAGCAGTGAAAAGATAAAACTGCTTTGAAAGCTAAAAAAAACATCTTTCTGCAACCCAAAAAGGCATACCAAAGTATTTAATAGCTTTTAAAGCTCTTTGTCAGATGTACAGTTAACATCAAACCACTTTTTGGTAACACTAAGTATTTTATGATTTTCAAAACTGTAAAACACATTACACTCTTACAGTTTTTTTTCTACATAACTAGTACTACAGGGAAATAGCTGACTCTCCATGCAGTACAAAGAATATGCGTGGGTCTCTCTGATTATAACTAAGTAGTTATGTGCTCTTGACATGTATGCCAAGATTGAATTCTTGAGCTTCACATATACCCCCTCTTGAGGGCAATTTCTTGACAAATGTGTCTTGAACATATAACAGTTTGGTTATGATTGTAAACCTAATTATATTTTTTTGTGTTATATGTTCTCAATATGGATGACAAGATCATAGAATCATAGGCGGTTACTAGGCTAATGACCCTAAGGCCCTAACAAGCCAAGCCAAGTTTACCCTTATTTCCAAGATCAGCACCTATCACCCCTGTCCAAGAGGGATATAGGTGGAACTCCTGGGATGAAATTATGGTTAGCCATCCAATCATCCAGATTGCATTTGAAAAGGGCCAAAGAGGTGCTCTGTTTGACATGAAGTGGGATTCTGTTCCAAAGGTGTGGTAACCTCTGGGTGACAAATCTCTCCCTCCAACAGGTTCTATTAATGTCTCATACTAGGTTAAGGCCATTAGCGTTAGTAACCCGTATAGCCTTTGACTTACGGATATGCAGCATTTGCAATAAAGCAGGGTCAAAGATTGCCTTATATGCAAGGCAGAGATCACCTCTGAGCAGTCTGTATGAAACAGAATAAAGTGACAGTGATTTCAGACAGTCATCATAGGACAGATGCTGAAGACCTTGAATTTTCCTTGTGAGGAACCTTTGTGGTCTCACCAATTGCTGCAGGTGCTTGGAAAGATACATACCAAAAGGGGGATTGTACTCAGTTATTGGCCTGATAATACAGGGAGGTTATAACTTTTTTTTTTTTTTTTTTAAGGCAATACCCCTACTTATGAGATGAGCAATATGGAATGCCCTTCTTGCCACTGCTGAGGTCTCTCACCACTGCTTACATACTTAGGGTGTTGTTATTGATGAGGTAGTTAGTGGGAACAAAAGGGGTGATAATACATTTTTCTGCATTGAATTTAAGGCCATGACTTTGGCACCAGTCATTTGTGGGTGTAAGACCCTCTTGTAGGATGCTGACATCATTTGGAGATTCTCTGACCACTCCTAGTTTGCAGTCATCAGCAAACTCTGACAGCCACAGACCTTTAGTTTTAGCTTGCACTTCAGAGAAATAGATTCCTAACAGTAGGGGTCCCAGGACAGATCCCCGTGGAACACCACTGGTTGCAGGTCTGCTGTTGGAGGTGGATCCCATATTTTGACTATATGAGTTCTATCAGTGAGCCAGTTAGTGACCCATCTAATGATATACAGGTTGATACCTAGCTGGATGAGTTTGGCAATTATACCTGAGTGGGGGATAGTGTCAAAAGTCTTGGCTAAGTCTAGGTAGGTTGTGTGCACATATTTTCCCTTATCAAGGTGACCTGTCTCAAATAAGTCCACCAGGTTCAGCAGGCATGATCTCCCTTTGACAAATCCAAACTGAGTATGGTCAAGTGTTTGGAGGTTACCAATGTCTTTATTGATAAGGTCCATGAAGCTGACTAGAGAAACTGTGGGAAATTATACATCCATAGTGCTGGGTAAATTTATATGGTCAGAAAACCTCTGGAGGACCATAACCAGTGCTACGGGAACATTTAACAAGCAAAATGTTTGCTACTATAACCATCAACTGTAAATACCGCTACGTGGCAGTGCACAATGGTGCGCTACACATAAGAAGCACAGACACGTAGCTTATGTAAAATAAGAAATAACCCTTTTAACTCAAAACTAGCAAATAAGGATAGAAATACTGCTCCAGTCTTGAGGTGAATTTCTTGATATCCATGTCTCTATCCCACAACAGCTTTGTTATGGTCAGAGACTCAATCATAACCTTTTGTGCTATACTGTGACTCAGTGATGGCCCTGTAAGGGTGCTATACTGTGACTCCGTGATGGCCCTGTAAGGGTGCTATACTGTGACTCAGTGATGGCCCTGTAAGGGTGCTATACTGTGACTCAGTGATGGCCCTGTAAGGGTGCTATACTGTGACTCAGTGATAGCCCTGTAAGGGTGCTATACTGTGACTCTGTGATGGCCCTGTAAGGGTGCTATACTGTGACTCAGTGATGGCCCTGTAAAGATGCTATACTGTGACTCAGTGATGGCCCTGTAAGGGTAATTTGTTATTCTATGGTTAGTCAGCTGATCACTTATCATACTGTTTTCCTGGCTGAAACAAAAGGATTTAAAGATTAACTTGTTACACTTATTTATATTTCATCATCAGTGTCACTACTGATAGCTTTAGTGATGTTGTGTAATAAGGATGACAAGATGTTTAATGTAATGCCTGCTACATAAAATTCCAGGTGTGTGTTATTACTTTCCATTGGCATGTGTTAGATTTTAAACTGTTTTGCCATATAGGTTTGCGTTGAAATAGAAATGCATGAACCCAGATCCACGATTAAAATAGGTCTTTTAGTTTGACAGGATTTTTTCTTTGCATTTTATTACACAGCTGTATTTTTCTTTTCATTATACAGAGTTAACAAAACTGTGAGGGTTGGTGAGGTAGAACTCTTCTAGGCTTTGGAAAATAACAGCCCCACACCCTCTTTTTGTAGTGTTGGACTGGATGCAGTAAAGGAACTGTAATTACATCACTTACATTTCAGTATGCATCTGATTTTACGGAGTGATTTTAGAGAATGAAAAGCTATAACAATACAACCGTGTTTCTAAAGACAGGTCTATATGTGTCCTGTAGCAGAAGTATCATTGCAGGAGCACATTGGAAACCAGGCAGACTATTATCTTTTTGTGTCTTATAATGAAGTGCGATATTTATTTGCTTCATTGGACCCCATTTAATAGAAACCTAATGCAGCCTTGGAGTTGGTTATATGCAGATTTTTTTGACATGTGACATTTAAAAATGATCCAGTGACAAAAAAATATGCCCCACAATCACCTTGCAAAATACATTTCTTTCCTTCGTTATTTCTTTCTGTGGCAACTGTGGCAGCAGCTGGTTATTTGTGAAATGGGAGAATGATGGATTGTGTGAGCAGATGTTTCTAACTGCATTCTTTAAATCAGCTATTTCCTTGGATGCATATCTGCTGTCTGGTGCTTGTGAGTCACACAAGCTGTATTTTTTATCTCTAGTTGCTTTGGTATGGGTTTGTTCTGTAACTGCAATGTACTTAATGC
The DNA here is from genome assembly GCF_019279795.1 of Protopterus annectens. Taxonomy (NCBI): domain Eukaryota; kingdom Metazoa; phylum Chordata; order Ceratodontiformes; family Protopteridae; genus Protopterus; species Protopterus annectens. The sequence goes on along the minus strand of NC_056731.1, from coordinate 799,166,880 downwards.
CAAACTGCATATGGTATCTAAATTATGGTGTGCAAAGCATCCCTGGCCTGCACTGTTCTAGAGTTTTCACTCAGCTGTTGAAATTCTGAAAAAAATATATCAAGATGCACTTGTTGCAGAGTCTTGTTACTGGAAGGAGGAATGTATTCAGCATGCAATAATAAGTTCTTGGAAACAGCAGTTGCTGAAACAGTTTCTGGTGCTTTATCAGCTTGAAATATGCCATCCTACCATCTTGTCTAAAAATTTTATCCTGTGTGTTAAGAGTACTGTAGTTTGATTAGTCTGCTACCCACGACTCCTCTAAACTGGCAGAATTTTGTAGTGTTATGGGATATTCTGCATTGGTTTTCTGTATACTTTACAACTCTGGTCGTACTCTGATCATCTTTCACATCCTGAGACCCCTGTTTTTCTTAGCAGACAAAAACAGCTGGTCGTAAAAACCAGGCCCCATCATGGATAACATGGGAACACAAGGAAGTTGCAAAGTTGTGGCATTCTCTGTTTTCTGTCATTTTCAGCAGCTCCCTGGATTTTTTGTGTGTGATACTTCCCACCCTCTGTTAGTTGGGTTGCCTTGGTAGAAGTTACTGTACCAGGATGCATCTGCATGCTTCTTCATTCCCTTTCCAGCTACACTGCATTTGCTCTGCTTGGCAGGCCAAAGTCCTATCCCTTTTGTCCCATTCACAATCCAGTGCCTGTCATCCAATAAGTGACAGTGTTGTACCAGGCCCTTGCCACCTCCTTCCACCTTTAATGAGTGATCCAAAACTGGCTGCTTACTCCCAGGTCAAATCTTATGGCAGAGAGTGTTATTAGTTGAATGTGTTCTTTTATACCACAGAGATGACCGCATAGGTTAAATTTTTATTTTTGTAAAGTATTTCTAATTCAGAATTACTGGAGGTTATGCTTAAATAAAAGGGTCTATATTATTTGCACAAAAACTGAATCGTGCAAACACGTATTGAGTGGCACATAAAGAGAGAATATTCAAAATATTGAAGGTATTAACGGAGACCGCCATAGGGAATTCTTCCCTTTGCTTCAATGGAGAGCGATCTCGGAGTTGGTATATTTAAGTAGGGGGGTGGGGGGGGTACAGGGGGGCTTGCCCCCCTGCATACAACAGTTAGTGACAGTATTTGTTTGTTGGTTTTGTCATGTTTGGAATTTGATGTTTTGGGCTTTTGCCCATTACGTGTCGCTCAATGCGTGTTCGCACGCTTCAGCTTTCGTGCAAATAATATAGACCCAAATAAAATGCAGGATAAAAGTCTTGTTCTGTACTATATTCCACAATGACAACAATTTCTTATTTCATTCTTATTGTAATATATGGTCACTGAAATATAATTGCTTAGCCACCCAAGACAAACGTAAGCATTGCCATGCTCAGATTTAGACTGCAATCACAGTCTCACACACACACACACACACACACACACACACACACACACACACACACACACACACACACACACACAGTAGACAAAGACATAGATGTGTATGCATATATGAGTGATATGTGTGTGTGTGTGTGTGTGTGTGTGTGTGTGTGTGTGTGTGTGTGTGTGTGTGTGTGTGTGTGTGTGTGTGTATCTATCTCTCTATATATATATGGTAATACTGAATTAGGTCAGCACCAGCTGTGGTTGACATTTGTTTAGTCAGATCAGCACATTTTGGTAGACTAAACAGATGGTTTACAGGTATGACAGATCACACAGTTCCTGGGGTTGGAGAATTTGCCCTTTCTCCTGACATTTTGACATCTTGAAGTTAGTATATATAATTAGCAGGGAATGTGAAGGCATATCTCACTGCAAAAAATGATGTTATTTCTTTATTTTTAAAGTTTTATTTTGTCCATTTCTGGTTGCATGTTGATGTTTTCTGGTTTGGGCCATTCAACATTTTATATATATATATATATATATATATATATATATATATATATATATATATATGTATATATATATAGTCTACTTCTAATTCTGAAAATCCCAGAAGCACGAAGATGAAAATCCCGAGACAACAATCACCAAACAAAAATCACCAAACCACGTAGTTTTAACAAGGGCAAGTAAACACTTGCCCAAAACAACACTAACAGTCACCGCACTAACTAAGAATCAGCTAGGTGGGGGTCTGTACCCCCTAACTATACCAAATCTGGGATCAGACTACAGTGGAGAAAGGGCATAATTCCCCATGTTGGGCAAGTAACATCCGAGTGATGCCTCCAGGTGCATCTGCAGTTAACTCCTACTGTTGCCTCTAGGCGTCAAATATTGCTTGTTCATATTTGCATCAATAATTCCAAAAGCATGCTATGTATAAGGTTTTATCTTAAAGCTTACACATTGGCAAATTCATCTGCATTAATATTTGACCTCTGTCTAGTGCAGGTAAATATATATTAACTGTTGTCTTTATGGATATTAATTTATATAGATATCATTTTCACATTTTTCTAAATATCTCAATAACCAAGTAACAAAGACAGAACTCCTTAGCCTCATATAAAAGCTGTCAGCTAGATGAATAAAATGCTGTGGACAGTATGTGTGTAACTTGATGGGTTACTGAGCTATTGTAAGTTGTTTACAAAATATTACAAATGTAATGGTCACCGTGTTTACTGTGATTTATAAAATTTGGTTTAAGACCTAGAACCTAAAGAATGCTGACAATATACAAATAGTTTGTGCTGAAGAGTTTGCTATTTATACTTCTTTCATAACCCCTATGGCTTCAGAGATATGAACATTTGTTTGAAATGTGAGGACATAATTTAATTCTGTCATAAGGCTTAGGCTCCACCCATTGGAAGTTACAGTGCAAACTTCCTGAAATTCATTGGAGTGAATGAGTTAAAGACATATGACACACATTCAGACCTCAAAATGAGCGTAGAGAAACCAAAGGTGGAGGTGTATCCATCTTTATTAAAACCAAATACACTTTGAGTCTGGTCAAACAGCATAACTCTCTCAAACTACTTTATGTCCAATTAACTATTGGGAAAATACCATACCACATTATTGCTAGCTATTGATCTCCCACCATCATCTAGGATAAGCACACTACCTACCTCGATTTACTGGAATCCTTCACCATACAGCCCAACACCTTAGTCATGGGAGATTTCAACTATCCTTCCATAGGCTGGGGGACATAACATGAAATGCAAATTTTGTTTCTCTCTTCTTTTTCTACCCTCAGTAGTTCTCCGTACCATTCTTGGTACTTTTTATTTTACTTTTATCAATTTCTTTGTCCCCTTCAGAAGGAAATATTTTTTTTCTACTATTGTTGGTAGTTCCCTGTCGTTTCTTTAAAAAAAAAACACAGACACACACCCAAACCACTGCAGAAAAAAAAATAAAGGTGAACCACACCTACAGACTGAAAAAAAACATTTATTTTATCATGTCTTGATGTTACCTACATTTAACACCACTTTTGGATTCTATATACTTTTTATATTTTAAATGCAACTCCAGAGTCTGCCCACATGGGGTGTGGCATCTTGATTTTTTTTAGCCTGCCTGTAGGTATCCCACAATGCAGTGTTGGCTTTAAAATATTACATCATAGCTCCTAAACTCCTGTCATTGCACTGACTTTACATGTGTTTTCATGTGTATCTTGCTTTCTTTTAGTCTGTCAGGTTTAATTACCATTTCTTGCTTTTCAGTGACTACTTAAAAGACAAACAGGGATAACCACACACAACATTATCCTGGACTTTGTTAACACAAATACTCTGGAACAGATAGTTTGTACCCCCAATAAGGGCTCTAATGTTCTGGACATAGTACTCACCAACATGGGGGGGGGTCACTGTACTTACGTATGCATGATGCCCTCCCTGGTTAGGTCAGACCACAAACCATCTCGTTTGAAGTAACTACTGGAACTGATACCCTCACAGGAACAAAAATTATAAAAAAACCTTACCAAAGCTAAATACAGGCTACTAAGTGATGATATAAATAGCTTCATACCAGCAGGAATCTCAGACATCAATGATCACTATGCAGAAGTGTACACAAATGCCCTGTACAAACACTTAAGCAACTGCATAACCTCTGCTTACCTGACCAGATCAAAACCAGGTCTTCTCATAAAAACAAGCCACCACAGTGGACTTCAAGTATAAACAGATTATATAACAAGAGGAAGAAACTGTTGTCCAAAAGGAAGAGGGATATCACTATGCAGAGGAAGAATTCCCTCCTAAGCCTAAACAAGAAAATAAGAAATCTTGTAAAGTCTTCTAAAGCAAATTACAAAAATAAAATTGCATCCCTAGCCAAGGATATTCATAAGGCATTCTTTAACTATGTCCAAATCTAAAAGGGAATGGCCAACTATGTGTCAAAATGGTTGTAGATGGTGTCACTCATTCTAGACATCACCAACTTTCTAGATGACAGAATTACTGCAAACTTCACTCCCCTGACCCACCTACCAAATCCCAAAGCATACCTGACACCAGCCCTCTGCCTAGTATCTCTAGAGAACAGATCATCTGTACATTCATCAAGGCCAAAAACACGGCCTCTGAGGGACCAGATAATATCCAAAACACACCAGCTGGTGTGTTTTAGAGATTCATTGCTGCTTATGTATGTAGGACCAGATAATATCCCAAGTTGTTTACTAAACAATCTAAAACAAGACTTAGCAGACCCACTTGATGTTCTCTTTAATCATAGCTCAAGAACTGGCAATGTTCCTGCAAAATAAAGAGCAGCAACAGAAATCCTCATGCACAAAGTGGAGCCATCAGTTGACCCTGGGAACTACAGATCCATAAGTCTAACCAGCCTCATCTGCAAGGCCATGGAAAGAATTATCATGGACCTTATCAAAATGTACATAGGTGACCTCCAAATACTGGACCCAATCCAGTTTGGCTTTGTTAAGGGTAGATCATGTTTATTAAATCTGGTGGAATTCTTTGAGAATATCCCCAAAGCCACGGACAAAGGTAAGACAGTACACACTACCTATCCCGACCTTGCCAAGGCTTTCAATACAATTCCCCACTTTAGCATCATTGAGAAACTCTCCCAGATAGGGTTTAGCCCTTACGTTACTAGATGGGTAGCCAGTTGGTTCACAGACAGAATACACTCTGTCAAAATTGGTGACTCCACCTCCACCAGTAGACCTGTCACCAGTGGAGTACAGGGGTCTGTGCTTGGCCCCTTACTGTTTGGCATCTATTTCTCAAAAGTCCAGGCCAAAGTTGATGGCATTTGTCTCACTAGTTTCACTGATGATTGCAAATTGGGAGCAATCATTGAGTCCTCCAACAATGTGGTCCAAGAAGGGCTAACATAAACAAATGAATGGTGACAAAGCCATGGTCTAAAACTAAATGCAAAAAAATACATTATTATTCCATTTTGCAAAATGGAATTCCCTACAAATTATAATATTGACAGCACCCTCCCTGAGTTCCAAGCCAGTGGTGTGAGACTTGGGAACACAGGTTGATAGCAATCTGAGCTTTGACCACTAAGTTTCCATAGTGGTAAGAAAAGCCTTCTATATAGTACACCTCATAAGCAAGAGCACAGCACCCAGGTCAAGGGATGTTATAACTCCACTGTACTAGACCCTCATCAGACCATTAATAGAATATACTGCACCCTTTTGCATGTAACTCATCAAATACCTGCACCAGCTGGGGAAACATTAAAGAAATACAGGGACTCCAAATCATAATCTACATGGACAGGCTGAAAGCCCTGTGGCTTTACTCTATATCTTTAAGGCTGCTAAGAGGTGACTTGCACCTGGACTATAGGGCAATCTCCAACCCTGCCTTAATGCAAATGTAGCACATCCACAAGTCAAATGCCGCAAGAATCACTCACTGTAGGGATCTCAACCTAGCTTGTGACATTAACAGAACATGCTGGAGAGACTGCCACTTCTCTGGAATAGACTTCCTATTCACGTAAAACAGAACTCCTTATGTACCCTATTCAAATGTAACCTCGATAATTGGATGAGAGATCGCAAATTCATTCCTCGGGTGGTGCCCATGTTTTTCATGGACAGGGGTAGCCAGCACTGATCACAGACCCGCGCTGTTCATAAATTCGTTCTGCAAACTACCCAAAAAGAACAAAGGGTGATACTTGTGATTAACATGGCTAGGGTGCAAAGGCTCTAGGGCTGCTAGCCTAGTAACCTCCTATGAACCTATGAACGTATGACACATATATCTCACTGCGATGTTATTGATAATACTGACTTACTTACCATTAGGTCTTGCCTGTGCATGGGGACCAGAATCTACATATCAGGGAATTTACAATTAAATTACATATCCAACATAGATGGCATATGTGATGAATACATACACCTGACAAGTTCTCTTGGGAAGACATCATAGTAGAAGAAAGATGGACTTCAACTATTGCAGGGAAACAGAGTCATCATTCGTTATTAATCACATCATTACCAGCATGAACCATTCAAACTGCGTTAAAACATACAGTAGGTTTTACATAGACATGTGTTTGTGCACTGGATGATAATGCAGCCAGTCCTATGAGTAGATCAGCCGCAGTATTAAGGGAGGACAACAACAGGAGTAACAGTAACGACATGTATGAAAGGTAGACTCCCGTTTTTTTTAATTTCTCCAAATCTTTTGTGTTTCTAATACCATGACAGGAATGGATCATGAAATTAGTATTGTTTCATTCTTTGAGGTCAGCCAGAAGTGCTCTTTGCAGTACCTGTAATGTGCCTAGTAATGACTCCTTCTGCAATTCGTATGGAATTACATGTATCGGTACCATATCTAAATACGATTGTAGATTCCTTTTTATAAGACCCGTTGCTCCTACTACTACTGGGATGGACTGGGTATCTTGCTTCCACATTGCTCTCATTTCTGCCTGCAGATCCTGATATTTTATGACTTTGTGTCTCTCTGTATGCTAGACAGTAGTCACAGTGTCACACAGTGATTTCAATGATCAATGCTACTTTTGTCTTCTTTTCATGGACCACTATATCTGTTTTTCTCACATCTCTCTTTTGAACTGCTGGTAATGGGTGATCCCATGTGATGTAGACTTCATAATTTTCTTTGATGCTTTGTGTCTCATGTTTCCAGTGTTTTTCAGCTATGTCAGTACTGTAATGTTTGCACAATCCCTAGTGCAACAGTCTTGTCACATTATTATGCCTTTCTGTATACAGTCCTTCTGCCATAGTATATCACAACCAGCAACAAGGTGTGCAACTGTTTCCAATTCTGTTTTACAGAACTTATATTTGTCTGTTTCTTCCACATGTTCAATAGACTTTGTAAACCAACATGTATGTAGTCCACTGTTTTGGGTCACCAATATTAACCTTTCATCTTTTGGTTTGAATTCACCTCTCCTTAACCATTCCCGTGTTCGATCCTGATAAACAAGAGGTTGTTCTAGGAGTTTTCCATGCTTGCAAATATATTCATGCATTTTTCACATTTCTTGCCTTCTCATCTGATCCTTTACCATATATTCTTTCTTTTGTTTTTTGGCACATTCAGTTGCTGCCTGATTTTTATCTACTTTTTGATTTCCATTCCCGCTTGACACTGATATACTTCTGCTAGACTAAGAAGGGAAGTCATCTTAGATTTATTCTCCTCATGTTTTAAAACTTCCACTATGTTCGAGTCTTGTGAGGTCAGTAGATATGTGTTCAGTCCCACAATTGCAGATCTATACATGTAATCAATTTCAAGGAGGCCAATACCTCCTTCGTAACGGAGAATATTTAATCTTGGTATGCACTGATTTTTATAAATCATTTGATGACCATGAAGCATCCTTCTTGTTTTCCTGTCTAATCTATCCAACACTCCCACTCTTGTGAGTTTATGTGTTGTACTGCATATCCTGCCATGAGAAAGTAAAGTGGTAGACAACACAGTCGTGTATGCAGGCAACAGAACACTGATGGCATGACATATATGACACTGTAACAGGAGCTGTGGATACTCACGTGATAGATGTTGCACCTGCTGGCCAGATGTCTCTGTGTAGAAAAACAGTGACATTAATATCATGTGTCACAGGTCTGTTGCACATTGCTACAAACTATGGACCTGTTGTGGTAACATACCTAGTCTGTCTGTACTTGCCCCTGCATGGCTTGTGCCCCCACTGGATGTATCTGTAGCATACAATGTTGTAGAAATATCATTATGACAGTAAACAGCAGTGCCATAACATGAGGCTGAGGCAATAACAGGTAGTGGTTGCAGTAACACTGTATGCATACACACACCCCTGCCATTCCCTGATGTTGTCCAGAAGTTGATGGACCTGTGCACATTAATGTAGACAGCATTACACATGTTGGTTGTACTGTTCTGTCTGTACTGCAGTTGTATGAGTACATGTCATTACACTTACATTCATTATCCTCACCCTGTGTGGATTTGTGTGTACAGTTGGATTCTACTTCTGTAATTCCAAAGTGATAATACATGAATACACATGCAACAGCAATACACAATGAATTACTCTATAGTTATCTATGCCATGCAAAGTAAGACACACATATTCGGCCTAGAACTCCTTGCTTCTATGCCATCCCTGGGTGTGCGTTCATCCCCACTCACCATATGCAGGGAGGCAAGAAATATTGTAATCTCAAAAGGGGGGAAGGTTCAATGGCTGGCCACCACCCGTGGCATCCCTTGATCTCTCATACCGTTGTAACCTGTTGATTGAATGGAGATTCATGTCAGAGCAGCATTGATGACAGTCCTTATGGGATCTGTTGTAACTTCCAACCACATTAATCATGTTAGTGATGTTGGTCAGCACTTCATTTCTGCATACTGTATTCCCAGCCCATCCCAGCAGTTTCCATTCATGTTGTTGCAGAGCATCTATTATAATCTCATTTTTATTTAGGGAGAAATTGTCGCTCTTAGGTCTGTTTGCCATCAGAAAGACAGTGATATGCACATGTTCATATTTACAGGGGGCCTAGTTATGCAAATGATTATTTGGACAACTTATGTCACCATAAACAATATGCATTCCTGTACAATGCAAAAGTCTATGGAACACTCACTGTGACATATAGTAATGTCTGCGGACTATATTATTTGTACCAAATTGCTGGCTTGGTTTTCCTTATTTCTATGTTTTACATATAGTAATGTGATATATAAAAAGTTATAACAATGCCTGCATAGATAACAGCTGTAGAATCAACATAACTTGTGATATCAGTAGAGGATGTCCGTGGGATTTGAACTCCTTACACTCCATATCTGTTGAACGGAGGTCTAAGTGCAACAGCATCATGCCACATGAGTCTGCATGCATTTTACATTGAAATACTGCACAAATTATCATTTGAATAACTTACAGAAAGTGTCAGAAAACCTCAGTATCCATAAGCAGGTCACAGAGAGTACAGATCCTTTATATATTGAGCCAGTAGTTATAAGACTTGTACTAAGAACCATCAGTGAAGAAATATTCATAACAGCAAAAGGACATAGTACATACAGATAATGTTTTCATAAGTATACCACAAAGTGTATGGAGTCACCTGAAAGACATATGGATAATCTGAAAATCCATCTTTATGTACTATTCACTTTTGCTATGTAAGTCTGTCTGTACAACTGCATATGGGAAATTAATGCATGTCCTTAATGCAGATGACAACACCTGTACAGGTATATCAAACAGCACTGCATTCATTTACAAACATTTGTCTTAATGCACACAGTTTTCCATAAAAATAAATCTAAACAGCTACATTTCAGAATAAGTAATGTTAACAGAGGTAATATTTACCAAAACAGAAATGTTAGCAGATACCAGTTTACCTTATCAGCTACCTATGACTCTGGTATAACTGAAAGTAAGAGCGCCTAATGTGCATCCATTTTTTAAGTATCATTTGTGCCGTACATAATTAATGACGTTCATTAAAATTCCAAGTTTTGGAATCCCATTAGCGCATATCTACATAAGCTCTTGAAATTCGGTGTAGTTAACCAATACCTCAGCATAACAGGAAGGTGATCCATGCAAGTGCCAATAGATATCAATAAACAGCACTATGTGTAACACGAATGCCCATTATCTTCCAATGAAATGATAACATGACAGAAATGCCACTTTTAATTATTGATTTTGATACAGTTACAGATAAGACCAGTGGTGTCTGTGAACTGAGTGGGACCTTGGTGAGTATTTTTCCAATTTTACTACATTTTCCACTGGTGAATCAACATTATTAAAATGGCTAATTTCAGGAGGCTTCCACGTGTCCAGGTGCCCAGTTGGACAGAGAAGAAGACTACCCATATGTTGACCATTAACGGTGGAGTGGAGCATCGGATGAAAGCCAGGCCAAGGAACTTCACAATGATCAATATTTGGAAGTGGTTTGCAATGGAATATTGATAATGTACAGCTCTCTATCACACTGCAGTGCAGGTTCACTACCGCTATGATGATCTGCATTGTAGGAACACAGAGGAGCATCATTGGAGGGTCGTTGAGGCGTGAAGACAGACAGTGGATGCCTATGTATACCTGAGCATCCCTACAGAATTTAGAGATATAGCTGTCATCCAAATATATCAGATACATGGCTTTTATAACAATTAAGTAGCTGTTCTGACCATTAGTTCATCTGGATAATTAAGAAGATGTGATGACTACTCTCCATATAAATATGGATTCTAGTCCCATGCTATTCATTTATTTAGCAATGTTTATAGTATACATTAATACTGAACATTGCTGATGTACATCTCCTTTCCAACATATAACAACATCATTACACACATCCACTATAGTCATGTATCACTGATACTTATAGCACCTAGGCTGCTGAGCACAATGCCTTTCATAGTTATCCATTATAATATTTATTTATTTATTTGCAGTTGGTTAACCAGGATAGTCCATTGGGCCAATAAGAACCCGTTTTCAATGGAGTCCTGGGGAGAAAAGCTCCAATAAGAAGAAAACCCACTGGAGCCACCACGACCGGTTAAAACTTTATTTATCGCACAGATAAGTGCTTTCGAGCATTAACTCTTCATCAGAGCATCATTACACTATGAAAGTATCACCTACTCTAGCTGTAAATGTCTGAATAGTAACTCATAAATAACTTATTTACTCCCTTCCTCTTAATAAAGTGAACATTCTTACTGCAGTCCCATTTGTTTCTGCCAAGAGAAATGCCTGATTACACATATGTTCTCAGTTATGTGTTGAGAGCTGTTATTTGTTTAGATTATCATGACCTTTAAGTGTCAGAAGTTTTCATATTCATCCGTTATCTGCAAGAATATGGATAAACACATGCAGTACTTGTTTGCTGAGAAGAAACATGCTGCCTGTTGGCTTAGCCTGTAAGGAAACTAGCCAGCATGCCTATATTTTGGCACGCTGTGGGTTCATCTCCAAATAGGGGAAACATATCATTATATTGTTATCTTTGTTTTTTTCACACATTGCCAATTATTCTTCTTTACATAACTGCTTATTGATATTAATATTTACTTTGTACATGGTTATGAATACCTTAGTTATTCATGGAATTCCTATGAATATCTTTGTAATTCATAATGTGCAGTTAACAGCAACTCTTTAAGAACAGGGTTATGTGTACAGCTTGGAAAAGACTTAATATTTCTCACAAAAAGTTTTGTGGAATATGGTATTATTTGCAAAAGTGCTATCGAGTGTTGTTTTGTCATTCATTATTAAATTCACTTCAACCACCACCTCATCCTTATTTTTTGAGGGAGTCAGATGATCAGTTAGAGCTGAAATGCTGAAGGAGACACAGTGATGTATGCATTTGATATGTGATGTGCACTTTGCTAAGGAATATCTTTAAATGCAGTGCTCCCACATGCTTTACTCTGCCCCTGATGTATCGCACTTTTTATGTCTCTGTTAACAGAAGCTATGTAATACATGACATTGTCCCAACGTCCCATTGTCTAAGGGGTGAAGGTTTTCCATTGCTGTTACTGGGTGTGACCACAGTGCTGACATGAATTCATACATGCAAATTATTTACTTACATGTCCAGCACATCTTTTTTGAAATCCTAGGCCATGATCAATATTATTAACCCATCTTTGTACATTCATAACCCTGAGTCTTTTCACTACATTCACAGCACACACTCTAACTGAAGGTTTGAATCTCATATCCTACAATCTGTGTTCAAAGATGTAAAAGTCTGTATGTAATATTGCAAAATGGATATGGTGATGCTCTGATGTTCTTCAAAAGTAAATTTATTAGCACCTGATCTGAACAATGCACATCCCTGTTATTTGTGGACTGCATCATTTATAGCTGCACTTTCCGTTTTTCAGGTGATGAGGACAGGACCCAAAATCATGCCCTGTGCATCAAGAGGGTGCGCAGGTTTGAGGAACAGCAGGGGAGAGAGCTATGTTGCTTAATTTTTTGTTGTGTTAAATAAAATGGATCTGATCCTTGTTACAGGCCTGTATATTTTACATTACCATGTACATTGCTTATAATGTCGGAATATGCATCATGCATTAGTAAGGTAAGTGATAATCGCACTATACCTGTGCTTAAAATTCTGATTGAAATATCATTTAGTATCAAGCTATGTTTTATGAAGATACTTTTTAAATGTAGGCCACAACCTAAATGGCAGTCTAGTTGTGTACCTGTCCCACATCTTGGGAGGGGGATGTTTCACATACAAGTCTGGATTGCTCTGACTGCTGTTTATTATGCATGTGTTGGTAAACTTGTACATGGGGATGTGTTTCCTAGTGACCGATCTATTGTGCATAGCCTTCCTCTATAGAAACTGAATGATTGTCTGCTGTGTCAGTGTTCACACTGTTGTTTGCAGACTGTATCACATGCCCTTCAGTTCAACATTGGTATTACATCTGCCTGCAACACCATGGGTGGTTTTGTTACAGCATACTTGTATTCTGTGTTTGTGGATGCTTGTGCATATAGACATTTTTTGCAGCATTGTATAATAAGCAAGCATCATTAGAATTTTGCATTTTGCAGGCTACTGATTGCTAATAGTTGTAGCTATGTCATACATACAGTAATAGATATGCAATACTGTTTGTACAACATATATTGGATTCTCATGTACCACAGGCTGTGACTGTGTTTATGACTGAACATTAGAACTATTTGTTACTGTTGTATTCCTTATATTGATGTGGAGTCAGCCATTTCCCATGCTTGCTTTGCGTATGTTTGCCATGCTTCATGCTGGCCAATAAGAAAATGTTCAGGTGATGTTATTATTTCCACTGGTAAGCTGCATTATGCATGCCATTGCATGTCCTTGATTGAATTGCTCACATTGGTGATGGATATATCCTCCCTGACATATTCTGCTATTGGATATGTCCATAACTAGAGATAAAGTGACATAGGGAAGGTGTTGTGTGCATTAGGAGCCATTCACTTGCATCAATTGTGTTGATTATAATTGTGCTACTGGCTAATGTCTGCAGCATTTCAAATTGAGCTATGTTTTAAATAAGAACTTTGATGTATGCTACTACACCTTCAGTCTCATATTTGTATTTGCAGAACTCACAAGTGGATGGGGTGTTAATTAATGTATGTTAGACTTCAGATGTGCACATCAGTTTCATTTTAAGGTCAGCTATGATCTTCATGGGAATGTGCAGTGTGATAGACATTTGCTTTTCATTGTTATGGTTCTGACTACTTATATATATTGCACATGGTGGTACAGTGAACTGTGGTCATAATGTAATTTAACATTTCATAAGGACTGTTTTCTGCCCATCCATTGTGTCACAGTGGGTTTGTTATGCAGACAGGTAGTATCAGATGTGCATATGTAATTTCTTTTGTGTTTTGCAATTCATTTTAACAGAGTATGGGATCCATGGTCAATCACCAATCAGACATAGACGATCAGTGCATCCCAGGTCACTGCTTGAATACTCAGATGATGATGATGATGACAATGATGACGAAGAAGGTGGACCTGCAGCTGCATGAGCCATCATGCCTGCTGCACCCCTGAGATGACATCAGGAATAACAGATAGATGATTAGTGGGAAGGGATCTGGGAGGTTGTGACTGATGTATTTGAAACACAGATAAGGGACGTGACGGGGATTTTTTTCCAGGACATTTTATTTATTTATTGACAATTGATTACCAGGAGAGTCCAACTAGGTAGAAGCCCATTTTCAGTGGAGGTCTGGGGAGAAAAGCTCAAAATTATTCCAAAACATTTAAGAAAAATAATTTTATAATCTTCAAAAATAAAACAATAAAATCTTCAGTTTAAATAATTATAACAAATTATACATAATATAAAAACATTGTTTAAGAATCAATACAAGGTATCTAACAATTAGTTATATTTAGAGAAATTTTACACAGTTTGTAAAGAAAATAAAGACAAGTTAGTCTAATGCAAATATGAATTGCAATATGAAGTGAGGGGGAAAAACAGGCTTATGGTATATTTAGAGAAAAATTCAGAGAAGAGAATTAGATAACTGTAAGGAAGTAAGTGAAGCAGGGATAATTAGGAGGTGTAAGGAATGAAAAGGAACTTGTTCACATTTAGGGATGCAGGTTATCCTGGTCATGGCATGGGCTATGCATGACTCATTCAGGGAGATAGCCTGGGAGATCATTTGGGAGGCTCCTCCTATCAGGCTGGTCCCTCAGGTCTGTAAGTATTGTCTGTGTGCTCCAATTGTGTTATGCTGCTAACATGATGATTGCCATATAATTGATTGGGCTGTAAATGCACTCTTGTGCATGCATATTATGTATCTGCCATGCTTTTGTGTTACATGTTCAAACATACCATGCAGATATCATCATGTGACATTTAATTATTTTTCAATATGTGCATGACACACATTAACACATTACACTTTCCTCCCACATTCAGCTGTTCATGCATTGTGGCAGTTAAGCTGCAGCTACTGCTGCAACAATTACCATGTAAACATGTTTTACTGAAGGAAACTGACAGACAACAGATGTTGTCCATAGTCCAGCACTACCACTGTGGTATGGTTAGGATTTGTGTATTACCATGTCATGTATGAGCAAAGGAAGGACATGTCATTTCCCATGTGTTTGGATGACAGTTGTTATGCTGTCTCATTGGCATGTGTACCATGTGTTGCCAATGCTGATGCCATGTGGGGTCATATACTGGTATGTCATACCTATGGGCAGTCCTCCTTTTCTGATTACATCAAAACCCAATTTAACATTTATAGGTACACCATGGTAGGGATCATTTATTCAGTAACAGTACATTACATGACGTTTACTCTGTGTTACATTTCCACATCCATTCCTTATTTATATAAGTTCACACATTCCTACAATATTTGTATAAATTAACTAATGAGTGTACCTGTCTCTGCACATAGTCCGATCCGTACTGACACAACACCATACCTTTGACATGTGAGCAGTGACTGATATATCTTTGATGTGCTGTAGTGATGCTCACAGGAGTGTCCTGTGCACAGTAATGAGCAGAGTGCATGACATACACCTGTGGTTGTTTATTCAGCATTGGATATGTGCATGTTATTGGAATTCTTAGCTTGCTTACCTATGTCTCTTGATGTTACATGACTGCACATTACTATGTATGTGTGATTTATACATGCCCATTTTTGTGGCCATCAGCAATGCAGTCTGCCCATGTGACATACATTTGTCATCTGCTTAAATGTATTTTGGGTTTGCTTTGACAGCTCCCTGTGTGCTGTACACATGCATTTGCAATGTGCAACCTTACCTTGTTGTCCTGCTTTATCCCAGTCTTCCTTGATGTGGGCTCAAGTTGCATAATATATTTTGCAGATATGTTTGCCTTTGTTGCAATTATTGACCATTGTCATGTATTACATTGTTGAGATGGTGAACATGTGCGAAATGTATGGCCATTTTACACATACAGGAGATTTGCATACAAGTCGCTGGATACTGCTTACAGTACATCGTTGTTCTTATTATACTTGTGTGTTAACCAGTGTATGTTATTGAAACTCATGTTCACAACCTGATTTTTTTTTTAAGCTGTAGTTTTTGATTTGTGTAAATATTCTTACATGTTATTGGTGTGTGTCTGTGCATTGATATTGCTTTCATGTATATTCCGTTTAGGCCATTGACAGTCACACATGTACACCTACATCTGTGTGTTGCCTTTGACATATATGCATTCCATTACAGATTTGTTTGGGTTGTGTACATCTACATGTGCATTTAGCAGCCATTTTCCTGCTTTGCTGCAGTACTGCTTTTTGGCACTGTGCTTGGTTGTGTGCCTTTCACATGCATGGTCGGAGGTTCAGTTCTGTTCTGTGCTGGAATTATCTAGTATTCCTAGACCTGCATTTGCTCACCTGAGATGTTGCTTGGCTTACACTTGCACTAATGACAGACTACTTGGATATGTGTTTATTTATCCAGTGTGTACTGTGATCCTTATTTACTACCGAACAACACACATTTACCATTGGTCATACACTTCCAGGTATGACTGACACACAGTTTGCAACATGTCATGACATGATAGAGCATAAGTAGATATGTTTATCTGCATTTGATCATGGCTTGTATGCAAATCCTCCCTGTTTAACAACTTTCCATTGCTGTGTTGTGCAATGCATCATCTGTATAACTTATCTGTCCTTATTGTTTTTTTTTCCAACCTTTGTGTTGTTGTGGTATTTGTTCTGTGGGTATACCTGCTGTGATGGCCTTTTCCTCCTCTTCCCTATCTTTACCTTTCATTCTGTTCTTAAAAAAATAAAAAACGGGGCCTATTCCTACCAAAAAATACATTGCCAATTCCCCTCCTAATTTCCCTCTGATTTTTCTATTCCATCATCCCTCTTGTGTGCTCCTCTTCTTCACCCATACTCCACATCTTCTTTTCTAACTCCCCTTTCATTGATTGTGTGCATTACCTGTGTTCTCCACACAAGTCCTGCACCCATTGTTAGCAAATGTTAGCTGTGGTGATGTGGCCATTATTGCCCGTTGCCTTTATTCATTTTTTTAATTGAAAATGTATGGATTCTGTCAGAATCCATAAGTGATAGCTAGCATATATTAATAATAATGGACCTATGGTCATATTCTGTAGTAGTCCTTAAACTTACTGGAGGGATTCTGTTATAAATATCTATTTAAGACTGTCAAGATGCTTGAACTGTGACATTCTTTCTTTAACTTTGTTAGTCTACATCGTGCTTTGAGAGCCATTTTTCATTACTTATGGATTAGTTAAGCAATAACCCATGCCTGAGTGTGGGTAATGCTGGATTTACCCATGGTTGGTGTTGTTTGGTCACGAGGGCGAAGCCCAAGTGGCCAAACAAAGACAACCATGGGTAAATCCAGCATTACCCACACCCAGAAGTGGGTTATTGCTATTATACAATGACATTATTTAAGAAAAAAAATACTTACTTTTATTAAATAATGGCATTGTATAATGCCTCCATGTTGCCCTTCCGCAGCTGTCCAGTATTCTTCGGCAGTTCTGATGTACTGCGCATGTGTATGCTTACGCAGTACATCAGAGCTGTGTCTGGAAGCAATGGAGAAAGGAAGATCTCCGTTGCTTTTTAAAGGTGTCTCGCTATGTTAAAAGAGTTTAACATAGCGAGATAGTTTTAAAAAAAGTAAATGGAGAAAGGAAGATCTCCGTTCCCTTTTTTAAAGCTGTCTCGCTATGTTAAATGAGTTTAACTTAACGAGATATTTTTTAAAAAAACAATGGGGAAAGGAAGATCTTCATTACTTTTTTTTAAGATATCTCGCTATGTTAAACCTGTTTAACATAGTGAGATTACAGCAACGGAGCTCTTCCGTAACTACCAAAAACACAAAAAAATGAAGACTTATACTAATGGAAAAAGTCCGGGCGACCAGATCTTTTCCATTAGTATAAGTCGGATTTACAACGGGCACGCTGACCAATCCGCGTGCACGTTTTGGAATATTAATGGGGGGTCATTGTATAACTGTGGGTAATGCACAATGCACCGTTACTACTGAGATACTCCACTGTGAGCAGAGATATTCCAAGTTCACTGTGGCACATTAACATATTACATTCTATTTTGCAACTTTGCCACTAATATCGGTATGCGTCTGATTCCATAAACTTTACGGAATCTGGCCTTACATGTTTAACAAAATCCACAAGCATATGTAACATGTTTTTTGAGTCTAGTGTTGATTTTCTTTCCCCCTTTTTCCAAAAGAGATTTAAATTATTATCACTTTTATACATGAATAAAGGGGCTACCCCCAAAACAGAACTGCCTGTGCTGTTAGACTGTATGATATTCCTTACAACAGCTTTAACAGCGTTATTGTTCACTTTAACTTCTAAATACATCATAGGACAAAAATTGAGTATATCGGAGCCATTCCATGTTGCATTTATTGGTTTGGAGTTAGTGGATCTTTCATTTTTCACTTGTTCAAATTATTTAACTTGCTCTCTTTGCAGCTCCTAGTCACACACTATCTCTCTAAAACTAGACTGTCTACAAAAAACAAATTGTCATTCATAATACGTCTTGACACCCTTGCCAGTTGACTAAATACTCCCTTATATTTCTTGATCTAAGGTGCACTGTTATAATTGATATAGCTATCAATTTGGCAGTTTCTTGCATATTATTGTCTAATGCCTCTTATTTTTACTTTCCTTGTATGCCGCAACAACCAAGAACTGTATTTGGTCCCTGGCACCGA
This sequence comes from Protopterus annectens, assembly GCF_019279795.1. Lineage (NCBI taxonomy): Eukaryota > Metazoa > Chordata > Ceratodontiformes > Protopteridae > Protopterus > Protopterus annectens. The sequence continues at coordinate 799,148,028 of NC_056731.1, read as the reverse complement.
TAGCTGTAAATATGAAAACCTACAGTGGTGGAAGTAATGTGGAACAAATTGCTAGAACTCACTGTCTGTGTTCCCTACCTCAAGAACTTAGATAAATTATCATTAAAATGTATGTACCTAATGATCGGTTGAGGAAATCTAGAGCTGTAAATAAATTTCTATTCCGAGCATGCCATTGCCAGACTTGCAAAAGCAGGACTTGTCGATGTCCCCATTGATACTCCTGTTGTCTTTTGACCAATTTTTTTCCTGAAACAGAAAAAAATTATTTTCTAGAGTAAGTTTCCCTATTTTGACACCACATTGATTCTGTTAGCAAGCATCAAGTTGTTTAAACTTAAAAAACATTTTCAAATTCAGAATTCCTTTTCCTATGGTGCTATTGTATATAAAAAGTTAACATCTAAAATTGGCAAAAAAAGTCATGTTCAAACACTACATTTTACACTTTTGTATAAAAGAGTTTGTTTAAAATGGAAAGTTCCCTTTATAAAGGATGAGATATTCAATGAAATAGAATTTTGTACAGGAAAGAAAATATTATGGGTTCTGTTTTAGAATATACAACTGAAACTGTTGGACTAAATATAATATTACAAGGACTTTTGTGCACTTGTGGTATGCTAAACAAAGTTGGTATAACTGGATCTGTTACCTTGCAAAGCTCATAAACCTTTACTAAAATTAAACATCGGTTTGATGAGTTATCCAAAACTAAATCAATAGTCTTGTATGCCCTTTTAGTATAATGCTTATGGACCTCTTTGTAACATGCACCAACCTGTAAAATCTTAAACATATCCTCATACCTCTCAACTTCTTAGCACAAGAAATCTGAGCAAAGCCAAATATAATGGGGACAAAGGCCCAAAATTAGGGACAAATTTTAAATATTGTTGTTATAAACTTAGAAAGTTACTATAATAAATGGTTTTATGTTACTATGCATTTTCATAAGAATATAAGTCTGTCATTTACTGAATTCAGTTCTTAATGATTTGCCAGAAAACCACAGGAACAGACCAAAAATATGACATAAAAATATGGACATTCTGCAAAAATCTGGACATTGAGAGGTATGGTAATATTCATTGTGGTATTCAGAAACATTAAACACTCTGCATTACATAAACCATCATGGTGAGTGGTAGTGTGCAGGGAGAGGAGAATTCAGACATACAGCACAACTGCACTACTATGGAAAATTATCCATCCCATGTTAATGACTGCATAATCCATCCCATGTTAATGACTGCGTAATGACATGCAAATGATCATCAAAATACTAATGAGACCTTCTGCATATGCAAATGCAGATGGACATGGTGGCATTATTCAAAAACCCATAAACATAGCGGAATGAGCCACAGTGATCATCTTGTCATTTCTTAGTAAACAGGATTATCACTTATGCAATGATGCATGAGTAGCATTTACTTTGGTGAGTAAACATGTTTTAGTACTGCTTTGAAGACAGTGTATATACAAAGTTGTGTACTGTCGCAAAAAGTTCTGTCAGTGACTGATGTCACATCACCTCCATGATCATGACATAATTGGCTGTTACTGTGTGAACAGAGATGTAATACGTGAGCTGGTTGACATGATGCTGTACTCAAATGAAATAAAAGGGGATATGTGAAATACCTATCCCAGTGGACACAAAGGTTTGTGTTGTATAACCACTGTTATTTGTAGGACTGCATATGGACATACATCTTTCACTGAACACTTGGGCTTCATGCTGCCCATTCTGGGTCTCTGTAGCCCCCCCTGCTGTGGGGGAGGTGAGTGTTCCCTCCACTGCTAGTGAAGCTCCAGTGCCACTGTGTCCTCTCTGCCATGTTCAACATGTCATTATTTCAGCTTTTAAAGGTGTGCTCTGTCAAGCGTGTACAACCTGATACTGCTGGTGCACTCTCTCAGACATGTGCAGTCTGGTACTGCTGGTGTGCTCTCTCAGGCATGTGCAGCCTGGTACTGCTAGTGTGCTCTCTCAGGCATCTGCAGCCTGGTACTGCTGGTGTACTCTCTCAGGCATGTGCAGGATGGTACTGTTGGTGTGCTCTCTCAGGCATGTGCAGCCTGGTACTGCTGGTGTACTCTCTCAGGCATGTGCAGGATGGTACTGTTGGTGTGCTCTCTCAGGCATGTGCAGCCTGGTACTGCTGGTGTACTCTCTCAGGCATGTGCAGGCTGGTACTGCTGGTGTACCCTCTCAGGCATGTGCAGGCTGATACTGCTGGTGTACTCTCTCAGGCATGTGCAGGCTGGTACTGCTGGTGTGCTCTCTCAGGCATGTGCAGCCTGGTACTGCTGGTGTACTCTCTCAGGCATGTGCAGGCTGGTACTGATGGTGTGCTCAATCAGGCATGTGCAGGCTGGTACTGCTGGTGTGCTCAATCATGTGCAGGCTGGTACTGCTGGTGTGCTCTCTCAGGCATGTGCAGGCTGGTACTGCTGGTGTCCTCTCCCAGGCATGTGCAACCTGGTACTGCTGATGTGCTCTCTCAGGCATTTGCAGCCTGGTACTGCTAGTGTGCTCTCTCAGGCATGTAAGTGCTGATGTGCTCTCTCAGGCACGTGTAGGCTGGCACTGTTGGTGTGGTCTCTCAGGCATGGGCAGGCTAGTACTGCTGGATCTTCTGCTAGTGGAACCTGCAAAAGCACACAGATGAACCATTTGAATGCTGTTACATGTGTGACACCTCATCATCAACTACATATGAGACAGACAGGTGTATGTCAGGAATACACAGGCATACATGTCTGTTGGCTCAGGATGCATCTGTTGCTGTTTTGAAGTCCCTGGGTGACAGGAATGCAGTTCACTATGAGTGAGCACACTATGCAAAGGTGCTTGCTATTGTTGGCTTGCAGTGGAATGTCTCACAGCTCAGCTGGTGCCTACCCCCACAGACATATAATCAATTATTGTCTCTGCTGCAGTTGTTCAGAGCTGAAAACCTAATGATACTAGTTGATAGTGGTGAACATGGCAAACTCTGTGTACACTAGGTGGATGACCTACCAGTGTGCCAGATAATTGCCATTATCCAGCAATTATCTGAGGCAGCTTTAACAGATGACAAATCCCAGACTCACATAGGTTCATAGGTTCATAGGTTCATACTAGGCTATCTGCCCAAGGGCATTTATAAGCCTAGCCCATAGTTATGTGGCTTTCGCCACCCCTTTAGTTTGAATAAAAGCTATGCCTATCATTTTTCTGTGCCTCTGTCAAGCAGTGACACTGAAGTAATCCCTGGGGTATATCTGCGATCTCCCATCCATTGGTCAAGACACCAACAGGGAGGGAGGGTGGGACAAAATAGCCTAAGACAACAAGCTATGAAAGTTTTTAAACAGAAAAAGATTTCTGAAGATTCTGAATAGACAAAGTGCTTTATATATATTAAATTATAAAAACAGTAATCTGTTAAAATAATCAAAAAATACTTATATTTTGTAGCTCAGTTGCGGTCAAACAACTTCTCCAGCCTGCACCAAAGACCAGAACAACAACTTTTTTTTTACAAGAACACAAAAGAACCAGCCCCACTAGCCAAGAGATAATTACACAGAGTAAATGTTTCAGTTTATACAATAGCCTAAGACAACAAGCTATGAAAGTTTTTAAACAGAAAAAGATTTCTGAAGATTCTGAATAGACAAAGTGCTTTATATATATTAAATTATAAAAACAGTAATCTGTTAAAATAATCAAAAATACTTATATTTTGTAGCTCAGTTGCGGTCAAACAACTTCTCCAGCCTGCACCAAAGACCAGAACAACAACTTTTTTTACAAGAACACAAAAGAACCAGCCCCACTAGCCAAGAGATAATTACACAGAGTAAATGTTTCAGTTTATACAATAGCCTAAGACAACAAGCTATGAAAGTTTTTAAACAGAAAAAGATTTCTGAAGATTCTGAATAGACAAAGTGCTTTATATATATTAAATTATAAAAACAGTAATCTGTTAAAATAATCAAAAATACTTATATTTTGTAGCTCAGTTGCGGTCAAACAACTTCTCCAGCCTGCACCAAAGACCAGAACAACAACTTTTTTTACAAGAACACAAAAGAACCAGCCCCACTAGCCAAGAGATAATTACACAGAGTAAATGTTTCAGTTTATACAATAGCCTAAGACAACAAGCTATGAAAGTTTTAAACAGAAAAAGATTTCTGAAGATTCTGAATAGACAAAGTGCTTTATATATATTAAATTATAAAAACAGTAATCTGTTAAAATAATCAAAAATACTTATATTTTGTAGCTCAGTTGCGGTCAAACAACTTCTCCAGCCTGCACCAAAGACCAGAACAACAACTTTTTTTTTACAAGAACACAAAAGAACCAGCCCCCACTAGCCAAGAGATAATTACACAGAGTAAATGTTTCAGTTTATACAATAGCCTAAGACAACAAGCTATGAAAGATTTAAACAGAAAAAGATTTCTGAAGATTCTGAATAGACAAAGTGCTTTATATATATTAAATTATAAAAACAGTAATCTGTTAAAATAATCAAAAATACTTATATTTTGTAGCTCAGTTGCGGTCAAACAACTTCTCCAGCCTGCACCAAAGACCAGAACAACAACTTTTTTTTTACAAGAACACAAAAGAACCAGCCCCCACTAGCCAAGAGATAATTACACAGAGTAAATGTTTCAGTTTATACAATAGCCTAAGACAACAAGCTATGAAAGTTTTAAACAGAAAAAGATTTCTGAAGATTCTGAATAGACAAAGTGCTTTATATATATTAAATTATAAAAACAGTAATCTGTTAAAATAATCAAAAATACTTATATTTTGTAGCTCAGTTGCGGTCAAACAACTTCTCCAGCCTGCACCAAAGACCAGAACAACAACTTTTTTTACAAGAACACAAAAGAACCAGCCCCCACTAGCCAAGAGATAATTACACAGAGTAAATGTTTCAGTTTATACAATAGCCTAAGACAACAAGCTATGAAAGTTTTTAAACAGAAAAAGATTTCTGAAGATTCTGAATAGACAAAGTGCTTTATATATATTAAATTATAAAAACAGTAATCTGTTAAAATAATCAAAAATACTTATATTTTGTAGCTCAGTTGCGGTCAAACAACTTCTCCAGCCTGCACCAAAGACCAGAACAACAACTTTTTTTACAAGAACACAAAAGAACCAGCCCCCACTAGCCAAGAGATAATTACACAGAGTAAATGTTTCAGTTTATACAATAGCCTAAGACAACAAGCTATGAAAGTTTTTAAACAGAAAAAGATTTCTGAAGATTCTGAATAGACAAAGTGCTTTATATATATTAAATTATAAAAACAGTAATCTGTTAAAATAATCAAAAATACTTATATTTTGTAGCTCAGTTGCGGTCAAACAACTTCTCCAGCCTGCACCAAAGACCAGAACAACAACTTTTTTTACAAGAACACAAAAGAACCAGCCCCCACTAGCCAAGAGATAATTACACAGAGTAAATGTTTCAGTTTATACAATAGCCTAAGACAACAAGCTATGAAAGTTTTTAAACAGAAAAAGATTTCTGAAGATTCTGAATAGACAAAGTGCTTTATATATATTAAATTATAAAAACAGTAATCTGTTAAAATAATCAAAAATACTTATATTTTGTAGCTCAGTTGCGGTCAAACAACTTCTCCAGCCTGCACCAAAGACCAGAACAACAACTTTTTTTACAAGAACACAAAAGAACCAGCCCCACTAGCCAAGAGATAATTACACAGAGTAAATGTTTCAGTTTATACAATAGCCTAAGACAACAAGCTATGAAAGTTTTAAACAGAAAAAGATTTCTGAAGATTCTGAATAGACAAAGTGCTTTATATATATTAAATTATAAAAACAGTAATCTGTTAAAATAATCAAAAATACTTATATTTTGTAGCTCAGTTGCGGTCAAACAACTTCTCCAGCCTGCACCAAAGACCAGAACAACAACTTTTTTTACAAGAACACAAAAGAACCAGCCCCCACTAGCCAAGAGATAATTACACAGAGTAAATGTTTCAGTTTATACAATAGCCTAAGACAACAAGCTATGAAAGATTTAAACAGAAAAAGATTTCTGAAGATTCTGAATAGACAAAGTGCTTTATATATATTAAATTATAAAAACAGTAATCTGTTAAAATAATCAAAAAATACTTATATTTTGTAGCTCAGTTGCGGTCAAACAACTTCTCCAGCCTGCACCAAAGACCAGAACAACAACTTTTTTTACAAGAACACAAAAGAACCAGCCCCCACTAGCCAAGAGATAATTACACAGAGTAAATGTTTCAGTTTATACAATAGCCTAAGACAACAAGCTATGAAAGTTTTTAAACAGAAAAAGATTTCTGAAGATTCTGAATAGACAAAGTGCTTTATATATATTAAATTATAAAAACAGTAATCTGTTAAAATAATCAAAAATACTTATATTTTGTAGCTCAGTTGCGGTCAAACAACTTCTCCAGCCTGCACCAAAGACCAGAACAACAACTTTTTTTACAAGAACACAAAAGAACCAGCCCCCACTAGCCAAGAGATAATTACACAGAGTAAATGTTTCAGTTTATACAATAGCCTAAGACAACAAGCTATGAAAGTTTTAAACAGAAAAAGATTTCTGAAGATTCTGAATAGACAAAGTGCTTTATATATATTAAATTATAAAAACAGTAATCTGTTAAAATAATCAAAAATACTTATATTTTGTAGCTCAGTTGCGGTCAAACAACTTCTCCAGCCTGCACCAAAGACCAGAACAACAACTTTTTTTACAAGAACACAAAAGAACCAGCCCCCACTAGCCAAGAGATAATTACACAGAGTAAATGTTTCAGTTTATACAATAGCCTAAGACAACAAGCTATGAAAGTTTTTAAACAGAAAAAGATTTCTGAAGATTCTGAATAGACAAAGTGCTTTATATATATTAAATTATAAAAACAGTAATCTGTTAAAATAATCAAAAATACTTATATTTTGTAGCTCAGTTGCGGTCAAACAACTTCTCCAGCCTGCACCAAAGACCAGAACAACAACTTTTTTTACAAGAACACAAAAGAACCAGCTCCCACTAGCCAAGAGATAATTACACAGAGTAAATGTTTCAGTTTATACAATAGCCTAAGACAACAAGCTATGAAAGTTTTTAAACAGAAAAAGATTTCTGAAGATTCTGAATAGACAAAGTGCTTTATATATATTAAATTATAAAAACAGTAATCTGTTAAAATAATCAAAAATACTTATATTTTGTAGCTCAGTTGCGGTCAAACAACTTCTCCAGCCTGCACCAAAGACCAGAACAACAACTTTTTTTACAAGAACACAAAAGAACCAGCCCCCACTAGCCAAGAGATAATTACACAGAGTAAATGTTTCAGTTTATACAATAGCCTAAGACAACAAGCTATGAAAGTTTTTAAACAGAAAAAGATTTCTGAAGATTCTGAATAGACAAAGTGCTTTATATATATTAAATTATAAAAACAGTAATCTGTTAAAATAATCAAAAAATACTTATATTTTGTAGCTCAGTTGCGGTCAAACAACTTCTCCAGCCTGCACCAAAGACCAGAACAACAACTTTTTTTACAAGAACACAAAAGAACCAGCCCCACTAGCCAAGAGATAATTACACAGAGTAAATGTTTCAGTTTATACAATAGCCTAAGACAACAAGCTATGAAAGATTTAAACAGAAAAAGATTTCTGAAGATTCTGAATAGACAAAGTGCTTTATATATATTAAATTATAAAAACAGTAATCTGTTAAAATAATCAAAAAATACTTATATTTTGTAGCTCAGTTGCGGTCAAACAACTTCTCCAGCCTGCACCAAAGACCAGAACAACAACTTTTTTTTTACAAGAACACAAAAGAACCAGCCCCCACTAGCCAAGAGATAATTACACAGAGTAAATGTTTCAGTTTATACAATAGCCTAAGACAACAAGCTATGAAAGTTTTTAAACAGAAAAAGATTTCTGAAGATTCTGAATAGACAAAGTGCTTTATATATATTAAATTATAAAAACAGTAATCTGTTAAAATAATCAAAAATACTTATATTTTGTAGCTCAGTTGCGGTCAAACAACTTCTCCAGCCTGCACCAAAGACCAGAACAACAACTTTTTTTACAAGAACACAAAAGAACCAGCCCCCACTAGCCAAGAGATAATTACACAGAGTAAATGTTTCAGTTTATACAATAGCCTAAGACAACAAGCTATGAAAGTTTTTAAACAGAAAAAGATTTCTGAAGATTCTGAATAGACAAAGTGCTTTATATATATTAAATTATAAAAACAGTAATCTGTTAAAATAATCAAAAATACTTATATTTTGTAGCTCAGTTGCGGTCAAACAACTTCTCCAGCCTGCACCAAAGACCAGAACAACAACTTTTTTTACAAGAACACAAAAGAACCAGCCCCCACTAGCCAAGAGATAATTACACAGAGTAAATGTTTCAGTTTATACAATAGCCTAAGACAACAAGCTATGAAAGTTGTTAAACAGAAAAAGATTTCTGAAGATTCTGAATAGACAAAGTGCTTTATATATATTAAATTATAAAAACAGTAATCTGTTAAAATAATCAAAAATACTTATATTTTGTAGCTCAGTTGCGGTCAAACAACTTCTCCAGCCTGCACCAAAGACCAGAACAACAACTTTTTTTACAAGAACACAAAAGAACCAGCCCCCACTAGCCAAGAGATAATTACACAGAGTAAATGTTTCAGTTTATACAATAGCCTAAGACAACAAGCTATGAAAGTTTTTAAACAGAAAAAGATTTCTGAAGATTCTGAATAGACAAAGTGCTTTATATATATTAAATTATAAAAACAGTAATCTGTTAAAATAATCAAAAAATACTTATATTTTGTAGCTCAGTTGCGGTCAAACAACTTCTCCAGCCTGCACCAAAGACCAGAACAACAACTTTTTTTTTACAAGAACACAAAAGAACCAGCCCCCACTAGCCAAGAGATAATTACACAGAGTAAATGTTTCAGTTTATACAATAGCCTAAGACAACAAGCTATGAAAGTTTTAAACAGAAAAAGATTTCTGAAGATTCTGAATAGACAAAGTGCTTTATATATATTAAATTATAAAAACAGTAATCTGTTAAAATAATCAAAAATACTTATATTTTGTAGCTCAGTTGCGGTCAAACAACTTCTCCAGCCTGCACCAAAGACCAGAACAACAACTTTTTTTTTACAAGAACACAAAAGAACCAGCCCCCACTAGCCAAGAGATAATTACACAGAGTAAATGTTTCAGTTTATACAATAGCCTAAGACAACAAGCTATGAAAGTTTTAAACAGAAAAAGATTTCTGAAGATTCTGAATAGACAAAGTGCTTTATATATATTAAATTATAAAAACAGTAATCTGTTAAAATAATCAAAAATACTTATATTTTGTAGCTCAGTTGCGGTCAAACAACTTCTCCAGCCTGCACCAAAGACCAGAACAACAACTTTTTTTACAAGAACACAAAAGAACCAGCCCCCACTAGCCAAGAGATAATTACACAGAGTAAATGTTTCAGTTTATACAATAGCCTAAGACAACAAGCTATGAAAGTTTTTAAACAGAAAAAGATTTCTGAAGATTCTGAATAGACAAAGTGCTTTATATATATTAAATTATAAAAACAGTAATCTGTTAAAATAATCAAAAAATACTTATATTTTGTAGCTCAGTTGCGGTCAAACAACTTCTCCAGCCTGCACCAAAGACCAGAACAACAACTTTTTTTTTACAAGAACACAAAAGAACCAGCCCCCACTAGCCAAGAGATAATTACACAGAGTAAATGTTTCAGTTTATACAATAGCCTAAGACAACAAGCTATGAAAGTTTTTAAACAGAAAAAGATTTCTGAAGATTCTGAATAGACAAAGTGCTTTATATATATTAAATTATAAAAACAGTAATCTGTTAAAATAATCAAAAAATACTTATATTTTGTAGCTCAGTTGCGGTCAAACAACTTCTCCAGCCTGCACCAAAGACCAGAACAACAACTTTTTTTTTACAAGAACACAAAAGAACCAGCCCCCACTAGCCAAGAGATAATTACACAGAGTAAATGTTTCAGTTTATACAATAGCCTAAGACAACAAGCTATGAAAGCTCTTAAACAGAAAAAGATTTCTGAAGATTCTGAATAGACAAAGTGCTTTATATATATTAAATTATAAAAACAGTAATCTGTTAAAATAATCAAAAAGTACTTATATTTTGTAGCTCAGTTGCGGTCAAACAACTTCTCCAGCCTGCACCAAAGACCAGAACAACAACTTTTTTTTTTACAAGAACACAAAAGAACCAGCCCCCACTAGCCAAGAGATAATTACACAGAGTAAATGTTTCAGTTTATACAATAGCCTAAGACAACAAGCTATGAAAGATTTAAACAGAAAAAGATTTCTGAAGATTCTGAATAGACAAAGTGCTTTATATATATTAAATTATAAAAACAGTAATCTGTTAAAATAATCAAAAATACTTATATTTTGTAGCTCAGTTGCGGTCAAACAACTTCTCCAGCCTGCACCAAAGACCAGAACAACAACTTTTTTTACAAGAACACAAAAGAACCAGCCCCCACTAGCCAAGAGATAATTACACAGAGTAAATGTTTCAGTTTATACAATAGCCTAAGACAACAAGCTATGAAAGCTTTAAACAGAAAAAGATTTCTGAAGATTCTGAATAGACAAAGTGCTTTATATATATTAAATTATAAAAACAGTAATCTGTTAAAATAATCAAAAAATACTTATATTTTGTAGCTCAGTTGCGGTCAAACAACTTCTCCAGCCTGCACCAAAGACCAGAACAACAACTTTTTTTTTACAAGAACACAAAAGAACCAGCCCCCACTAGCCAAGAGATAATTACACAGAGTAAATGTTTCAGTTTATACAATAGCCTAAGACAACAAGCTATGAAAGTTTTTAAACAGAAAAAGATTTCTGAAGATTCTGAATAGACAAAGTGCTTTATATATATTAAATTATAAAAACAGTAATCTGTTAAAATAATCAAAAATACTTATATTTTGTAGCTCAGTTGCGGTCAAACAACTTCTCCAGCCTGCACCAAAGACCAGAACAACAACTTTTTTTTACAAGAACACAAAAGAACCAGCCCCCACTAGCCAAGAGATAATTACACAGAGTAAATGTTTCAGTTTATACAATAGCCTAAGACAACAAGCTATGAAAGTTTTAAACAGAAAAAGATTTCTGAAGATTCTGAATAGACAAAGTGCTTTATATATATTAAATTATAAAAACAGTAATCTGTTAAAATAATCAAAAATACTTATATTTTGTAGCTCAGTTGCGGTCAAACAACTTCTCCAGCCTGCACCAAAGACCAGAACAACAACTTTTTTTTTACAAGAACACAAAAGAACCAGCCCCCACTAGCCAAGAGATAATTACACAGAGTAAATGTTTCAGTTTATACAATAGCCTAAGACAACAAGCTATGAAAGTTTTAAACAGAAAAAGATTTCTGAAGATTCTGAATAGACAAAGTGCTTTATATATATTAAATTATAAAAACAGTAATCTGTTAAAATAATCAAAAATACTTATATTTTGTAGCTCAGTTGCGGTCAAACAACTTCTCCAGCCTGCACCAAAGACCAGAACAACAACTTTTTTTTTACAAGAACACAAAAGAACCAGCCCCCACTAGCCAAGAGATAATTACACAGAGTAAATGTTTCAGTTTATACAATAGCCTAAGACAACAAGCTATGAAAGCTTTAAACAGAAAAAGATTTCTGAAGATTCTGAATAGACAAAGTGCTTTATATATATTAAATTATAAAAACAGTAATCTGTTAAAATAATCAAAAATACTTATATTTTGTAGCTCAGTTGCGGTCAAACAACTTCTCCAGCCTGCACCAAAGACCAGAACAACAACTTTTTTTACAAGAACACAAAAGAACCAGCCCCCACTAGCCAAGAGATAATTACACAGAGTAAATGTTTCAGTTTATACAATAGCCTAAGACAACAAGCTATGAAAGTTTTTAAACAGAAAAAGATTTCTGAAGATTCTGAATAGACAAAGTGCTTTATATATATTAAATTATAAAAACAGTAATCTGTTAAAATAATCAAAAAATACTTATATTTTGTAGCTCAGTTGCGGTCAAACAACTTCTCCAGCCTGCACCAAAGACCAGAACAACAACTTTTTTTTACAAGAACACAAAAGAACCAGCCCCCACTAGCCAAGAGATAATTACACAGAGTAAATGTTTCAGTTTATACAATAGCCTAAGACAACAAGCTATGAAAGGTTTTAAACAGAAAAAGATTTCTGAAGATTCTGAATAGACAAAGTGCTTTATATATATTAAATTATAAAAACAGTAATCTGTTAAAATAATCAAAAATACTTATATTTTGTAGCTCAGTTGCGGTCAAACAACTTCTCCAGCCTGCACCAAAGACCAGAACAACAACTTTTTTTACAAGAACACAAAAGAACCAGCCCCCACTAGCCAAGAGATAATTACACAGAGTAAATGTTTCAGTTTATACAATAGCCTAAGACAACAAGCTATGAAAGTTTTTAAACAGAAAAAGATTTCTGAAGATTCTGAATAGACAAAGTGCTTTATATATATTAAATTATAAAAACAGTAATCTGTTAAAATAATCAAAAAATACTTATATTTTGTAGCTCAGTTGCGGTCAAACAACTTCTCCAGCCTGCACCAAAGACCAGAACAACAACTTTTTTTACAAGAACACAAAAGAACCAGCCCCCACTAGCCAAGAGATAATTACACAGAGTAAATGTTTCAGTTTATACAATAGCCTAAGACAACAAGCTATGAAAGCTTTAAACAGAAAAAGATTTCTGAAGATTCTGAATAGACAAAGTGCTTTATATATATTAAATTATAAAAACAGTAATCTGTTAAAATAATCAAAAATACTTATATTTTGTAGCTCAGTTGCGGTCAAACAACTTCTCCAGCCTGCACCAAAGACCAGAACAACAACTTTTTTTACAAGAACACAAAAGAACCAGCCCCCACTAGCCAAGAGATAATTACACAGAGTAAATGTTTCAGTTTATACAATAGCCTAAGACAACAAGCTATGAAAGTTTTTAAACAGAAAAAGATTTCTGAAGATTCTGAATAGACAAAGTGCTTTATATATATTAAATTATAAAAACAGTAATCTGTTAAAATAATCAAAAATACTTATATTTTGTAGCTCAGTTGCGGTCAAACAACTTCTCCAGCCTGCACCAAAGACCAGAACAACAACTTTTTTTACAAGAACACAAAAGAACCAGCCCCCACTAGCCAAGAGATAATTACACAGAGTAAATGTTTCAGTTTATACAATAGCCTAAGACAACAAGCTATGAAAGTTTTTAAACAGAAAAAGATTTCTGAAGATTCTGAATAGACAAAGTGCTTTATATATATTAAATTATAAAAACAGTAATCTGTTAAAATAATCAAAAATACTTATATTTTGTAGCTCAGTTGCGGTCAAACAACTTCTCCAGCCTGCACCAAAGACCAGAACAACAACTTTTTTTTACAAGAACACAAAAGAACCAGCCCCCACTAGCCAAGAGATAATTACACAGAGTAAATGTTTCAGTTTATACAATAGCCTAAGACAACAAGCTATGAAAGTTTTTAAACAGAAAAAGATTTCTGAAGATTCTGAATAGACAAAGTGCTTTATATATATTAAATTATAAAAACAGTAATCTGTTAAAATAATCAAAAATACTTATATTTTGTAGCTCAGTTGCGGTCAAACAACTTCTCCAGCCTGCACCAAAGACCAGAACAACAACTTTTTTTACAAGAACACAAAAGAACCAGCCCCCACTAGCCAAGAGATAATTACACAGAGTAAATGTTTCAGTTTATACAATAGCCTAAGACAACAAGCTATGAAAGTTTTAAACAGAAAAAGATTTCTGAAGATTCTGAATAGACAAAGTGCTTTATATATATTAAATTATAAAAACAGTAATCTGTTAAAATAATCAAAAATACTTATATTTTGTAGCTCAGTTGCGGTCAAACAACTTCTCCAGCCTGCACCAAAGACCAGAACAACAACTTTTTTTACAAGAACACAAAAGAACCAGCCCCCACTAGCCAAGAGATAATTACACAGAGTAAATGTTTCAGTTTATACAATAGCCTAAGACAACAAGCTATGAAAGATTTAAACAGAAAAAGATTTCTGAAGATTCTGAATAGACAAAGTGCTTTATATATATTAAATTATAAAAACAGTAATCTGTTAAAATAATCAAAAATACTTATATTTTGTAGCTCAGTTGCGGTCAAACAACTTCTCCAGCCTGCACCAAAGACCAGAACAACAACTTTTTTTACAAGAACACAAAAGAACCAGCCCCCACTAGCCAAGAGATAATTACACAGAGTAAATGTTTCAGTTTATACAATAGCCTAAGACAACAAGCTATGAAAGTTTTAAACAGAAAAAGATTTCTGAAGATTCTGAATAGACAAAGTGCTTTATATATATTAAATTATAAAAACAGTAATCTGTTAAAATAATCAAAAATACTTATATTTTGTAGCTCAGTTGCGGTCAAACAACTTCTCCAGCCTGCACCAAAGACCAGAACAACAACTTTTTTTACAAGAACACAAAAGAACCAGCCCCCACTAGCCAAGAGATAATTACACAGAGTAAATGTTTCAGTTTATACAATAGCCTAAGACAACAAGCTATGAAAGTTTTAAACAGAAAAAGATTTCTGAAGATTCTGAATAGACAAAGTGCTTTATATATATTAAATTATAAAAACAGTAATCTGTTAAAATAATCAAAAAATACTTATATTTTGTAGCTCAGTTGCGGTCAAACAACTTCTCCAGCCTGCACCAAAGACCAGAACAACAACTTTTTTTTACAAGAACACAAAAGAACCAGCCCCACTAGCCAAGAGATAATTACACAGAGTAAATGTTTCAGTTTATACAATAGCCTAAGACAACAAGCTATGAAAGTTTTTAAACAGAAAAAGATTTCTGAAGATTCTGAATAGACAAAGTGCTTTATATATATTAAATTATAAAAACAGTAATCTGTTAAAATAATCAAGAAATACTTATATTTTGTAGCTCAGTTGCGGTCAAACAACTTCTCCAGCCTGCACCAAAGACCAGAACAACAACTTTTTTTACAAGAACACAAAAGAACCAGCCCCCACTAGCCAAGAGATAATTACACAGAGTAAATGTTTCAGTTTATACAATAGCCTAAGACAACAAGCTATGAAAGTTTGTAAACAGGAAAAGATTTCTGAAGATTCTGAATAGACAAAGTGCTTTATATATATTAAATTATAAAAACAGTAATCTGTTAAAATAATCAAAAATACTTATATTTTGTAGCTCAGTTGCGGTCAAACAACTTCTCCAGCCTGCACCAAAGACCAGAACAACAACTTTTTTTTTACAAGAACACAAAAGAACCAGCCCCCACTAGCCAAGAGATAATTACACAGAGTAAATGTTTCAGTTTATACAATAGCCTAAGACAACAAGCTATGAAAGTTTTAAACAGAAAAAGATTTCTGAAGATTCTGAATAGACAAAGTGCTTTATATATATTAAATTATAAAAACAGTAATCTGTTAAAATAATCAAAAAATACTTATATTTTGTAGCTCAGTTGCGGTCAAACAACTTCTCCAGCCTGCACCAAAGACCAGAACAACAACTTTTTTTACAAGAACACAAAAGAACCAGCCCCCACTAGCCAAGAGATAATTACACAGAGTAAATGTTTCAGTTTATACAATAGCCTAAGACAACAAGCTATGAAAGTTTTAAACAGAAAAAGATTTCTGAAGATTCTGAATAGACAAAGTGCTTTATATATATTAAATTATAAAAACAGTAATCTGTTAAAATAATCAAAAATACTTATATTTTGTAGCTCAGTTGCGGTCAAACAACTTCTCCAGCCTGCACCAAAGACCAGAACAACAACTTTTTTTACAAGAACACAAAAGAACCAGCCCCCACTAGCCAAGAGATAATTACACAGAGTAAATGTTTCAGTTTATACAATAGCCTAAGACAACAAGCTATGAAAGTTTTTAAACAGAAAAAGATTTCTGAAGATTCTGAATAGACAAAGTGCTTTATATATATTAAATTATAAAAACAGTAATCTGTTAAAATAATCAAAAAATACTTATATTTTGTAGCTCAGTTGCGGTCAAACAACTTCTCCAGCCTGCACCAAAGACCAGAACAACAACTTTTTTTTACAAGAACACAAAAGAACCAGCCCCCACTAGCCAAGAGATAATTACACAGAGTAAATGTTTCAGTTTATACAATAGCCTAAGACAACAAGCTATGAAAGTTTTTAAACAGAAAAAGATTTCTGAAGATTCTGAATAGACAAAGTGCTTTATATATATTAAATTATAAAAACAGTAATCTGTTAAAATAATCAAAAATACTTATATTTTGTAGCTCAGTTGCGGTCAAACAACTTCTCCAGCCTGCACCAAAGACCAGAACAACAACTTTTTTTACAAGAACACAAAAGAACCAGCCCCCACTAGCCAAGAGATAATTACACAGAGTAAATGTTTCAGTTTATACAATAGCCTAAGACAACAAGCTATGAAAGTTTTTAAACAGAAAAAGATTTCTGAAGATTCTGAATAGACAAAGTGCTTTATATATATTAAATTATAAAAACAGTAATCTGTTAAAATAATCAAAAAATACTTATATTTTGTAGCTCAGTTGCGGTCAAACAACTTCTCCAGCCTGCACCAAAGACCAGAACAACAACTTTTTTTACAAGAACACAAAAGAACCAGCCCCACTAGCCAAGAGATAATTACACAGAGTAAATGTTTCAGTTTATACAATAGCCTAAGACAACAAGCTATGAAAGATTTAAACAGAAAAAGATTTCTGAAGATTCTGAATAGACAAAGTGCTTTATATATATTAAATTATAAAAACAGTAATCTGTTAAAATAATCAAAAATACTTATATTTTGTAGCTCAGTTGCGGTCAAACAACTTCTCCAGCCTGCACCAAAGACCAGAACAACAACTTTTTTTTACAAGAACACAAAAGAACCAGCCCCCACTAGCCAAGAGATAATTACACAGAGTAAATGTTTCAGTTTATACAATAGCCTAAGACAACAAGCTATGAAAGTTTTAAACAGAAAAAGATTTCTGAAGATTCTGAATAGACAAAGTGCTTTATATATATTAAATTATAAAAACAGTAATCTGTTAGAATAATCAGAAAGATCTTCTATTTTGTAGCTCAGTTGCGGTCAAACAACTTCTCCAGCCTGCACCAAAGACCAGAACAACAACTTTTTTTACAAGAACACAAAAGAACCAGCCCCCACTAGCCAAGAGATAATTACACAGAGTAAATGTTTCAGTTTATACAATAGCCTAAGACAACAAGCTATGAAAGTTTTAAACAGAAAAAGATTTCTGAAGATTCTGAATAGACAAAGTGCTTTATATATATTAAATTATAAAAACAGTAATCTGTTAAAATAATCAAAAAATACTTATATTTTGTAGCTCAGTTGCGGTCAAACAACTTCTCCAGCCTGCACCAAAGACCAGAACAACAACTTTTTTTACAAGAACACAAAAGAACCAGCCCCACTAGCCAAGAGATAATTACACAGAGTAAATGTTTCAGTTTATACAATAGCCTAAGACAACAAGCTATGAAAGTTTTTAAACAGAAAAAGATTTCTGAAGATTCTGAATAGACAAAGTGCTTTATATATATTAAATTATAAAAACAGTAATCTGTTAAAATAATCAAAAATACTTATATTTTGTAGCTCAGTTGCGGTCAAACAACTTCTCCAGCCTGCACCAAAGACCAGAACAACAACTTTTTTTACAAGAACACAAAAGAACCAGCCCCCACTAGCCAAGAGATAATTACACAGAGTAAATGTTTCAGTTTATACAATAGCCTAAGACAACAAGCTATGAAAGTTTTAAACAGAAAAAGATTTCTGAAGATTCTGAATAGACAAAGTGCTTTATATATATTAAATTATAAAAACAGTAATCTGTTAAAATAATCAAAAATACTTATATTTTGTAGCTCAGTTGCGGTCAAACAACTTCTCCAGCCTGCACCAAAGACCAGAACAACAACTTTTTTTTACAAGAACACAAAAGAACCAGCCCCCACTAGCCAAGAGATAATTACACAGAGTAAATGTTTCAGTTTATACAATAGCCTAAGACAACAAGCTATGAAAGTTTTAAACAGAAAAAGATTTCTGAAGATTCTGAATAGACAAAGTGCTTTATATATATTAAATTATAAAAACAGTAATCTGTTAAAATAATCAAAAAATACTTATATTTTGTAGCTCAGTTGCGGTCAAACAACTTCTCCAGCCTGCACCAAAGACCAGAACAACAACTTTTTTTTTACAAGAACACAAAAGAACCAGCCCCCACTAGCCAAGAGATAATTACACAGAGTAAATGTTTCAGTTTATACAATAGCCTAAGACAACAAGCTATGAAAGTTTTTAAACAGAAAAAGATTTCTGAAGATTCTGAATAGACAAAGTGCTTTATATATATTAAATTATAAAAACAGTAATCTGTTAAAATAATCAAAAATACTTATATTTTGTAGCTCAGTTGCGGTCAAACAACTTCTCCAGCCTGCACCAAAGACCAGAACAACAACTTTTTTTACAAGAACACAAAAGAACCAGCCCCCACTAGCCAAGAGATAATTACACAGAGTAAATGTTTCAGTTTATACAATAGCCTAAGACAACAAGCTATGAAAGTTTTTAAACAGAAAAAGATTTCTGAAGATTCTGAATAGACAAAGTGCTTTATATATATTAAATTATAAAAACAGTAATCTGTTAAAATAATCAAAAAATACTTATATTTTGTAGCTCAGTTGCGGTCAAACAACTTCTCCAGCCTGCACCAAAGACCAGAACAACAACTTTTTTTTTACAAGAACACAAAAGAACCAGCCCCCACTAGCCAAGAGATAATTACACAGAGTAAATGTTTCAGTTTATACAATAGCCTAAGACAACAAGCTATGAAAGTTTTTAAACAGAAAAAGATTTCTGAAGATTCTGAATAGACAAAGTGCTTTATATATATTAAATTATAAAAACAGTAATCTGTTAAAATAATCAAAAATACTTATATTTTGTAGCTCAGTTGCGGTCAAACAACTTCTCCAGCCTGCACCAAAGACCAGAACAACAACTTTTTTTACAAGAACACAAAAGAACCAGCCCCCACTAGCCAAGAGATAATTACACAGAGTAAATGTTTCAGTTTATACAATAGCCTAAGACAACAAGCTATGAAAGTTTTAAACAGAAAAAGATTTCTGAAGATTCTGAATAGACAAAGTGCTTTATATATATTAAATTATAAAAACAGTAATCTGTTAAAATAATCAAAAATACTTATATTTTGTAGCTCAGTTGCGGTCAAACAACTTCTCCAGCCTGCACCAAAGACCAGAACAACAACTTTTTTTACAAGAACACAAAAGAACCAGCCCCACTAGCCAAGAGATAATTACACAGAGTAAATGTTTCAGTTTATACAATAGCCTAAGACAACAAGCTATGAAAGTTTTTAAACAGAAAAAGATTTCTGAAGATTCTGAATAGACAAAGTGCTTTATATATATTAAATTATAAAAACAGTAATCTGTTAAAATAATCAAAAAATACTTATATTTTGTAGCTCAGTTGCGGTCAAACAACTTCTCCAGCCTGCACCAAAGACCAGAACAACAACTTTTTTTTACAAGAACACAAAAGAACCAGCCCCCACTAGCCAAGAGATAATTACACAGAGTAAATGTTTCAGTTTATACAATAGCCTAAGACAACAAGCTATGAAAGTTTATAAACAGAAAAAGATTTCTGAAGATTCTGAATAGACAAAGTGCTTTATATATATTAAATTATAAAAACAGTAATCTGTTAAAATAATCAAACAATACTTATATTTTGTAGCTCAGTTGCGGTCAAACAACTTCTCCAGCCTGCACCAAAGACCAGAACAACAACTTTTTTTACAAGAACACAAAAGAACCAGCCCCCACTAGCCAAGAGATAATTACACAGAGTAAATGTTTCAGTTTATACAATAGCCTAAGACAACAAGCTATGAAAGTTTTTAAACAGAAAAAGATTTCTGAAGATTCTGAATAGACAAAGTGCTTTATATATATTAAATTATAAAAACAGTAATCTGTTAAAATAATCAAAAAATACTTATATTTTGTAGCTCAGTTGCGGTCAAACAACTTCTCCAGCCTGCACCAAAGACCAGAACAACAACTTTTTTTACAAGAACACAAAAGAACCAGCCCCACTAGCCAAGAGATAATTACACAGAGTAAATGTTTCAGTTTATACAATAGCCTAAGACAACAAGCTATGAAAGTTTTTAAACAGAAAAAGATTTCTGAAGATTCTGAATAGACAAAGTGCTTTATATATATTAAATTATAAAAACAGTAATCTGTTAAAATAATCAAAAATACTTATATTTTGTAGCTCAGTTGCGGTCAAACAACTTCTCCAGCCTGCACCAAAGACCAGAACAACAACTTTTTTTACAAGAACACAAAAGAACCAGCCCCCACTAGCCAAGAGATAATTACACAGAGTAAATGTTTCAGTTTATACAATAGCCTAAGACAACAAGCTATGAAAGTTTTTAAACAGAAAAAGATTTCTGAAGATTCTGAATAGACAAAGTGCTTTATATATATTAAATTATAAAAACAGTAATCTGTTAAAATAATCAAAAATACTTATATTTTGTAGCTCAGTTGCGGTCAAACAACTTCTCCAGCCTGCACCAAAGACCAGAACAACAACTTTTTTTTTACAAGAACACAAAAGAACCAGCCCCCACTAGCCAAGAGATAATTACACAGAGTAAATGTTTCAGTTTATACAATAGCCTAAGACAACAAGCTATGAAAGGTTTTAAACAGAAAAAGATTTCTGAAGATTCTGAATAGACAAAGTGCTTTATATATATTAAATTATAAAAACAGTAATCTGTTAAAATAATCAAAAATACTTATATTTTGTAGCTCAGTTGCGGTCAAACAACTTCTCCAGCCTGCACCAAAGACCAGAACAACAACTTTTTTTTTACAAGAACACAAAAGAACCAGCCCCCACTAGCCAAGAGATAATTACACAGAGTAAATGTTTCAGTTTATACAATAGCCTAAGACAACAAGCTATGAAAGATTTAAACAGAAAAAGATTTCTGAAGATTCTGAATAGACAAAGTGCTTTATATATATTAAATTATAAAAACAGTAATCTGTTAAAATAATCAAAAATACTTATATTTTGTAGCTCAGTTGCGGTCAAACAACTTCTCCAGCCTGCACCAAAGACCAGAACAACAACTTTTTTTTTACAAGAACACAAAAGAACCAGCCCCCACTAGCCAAGAGATAATTACACAGAGTAAATGTTTCAGTTTATACAATAGCCTAAGACAACAAGCTATGAAAGTTTTTAAACAGAAAAAGATTTCTGAAGATTCTGAATAGACAAAGTGCTTTATATATATTAAATTATAAAAACAGTAATCTGTTAAAATAATCAAAAATACTTATATTTTGTAGCTCAGTTGCGGTCAAACAACTTCTCCAGCCTGCACCAAAGACCAGAACAACAACTTTTTTTACAAGAACACAAAAGAACCAGCCCCCACTAGCCAAGAGATAATTACACAGAGTAAATGTTTCAGTTTATACAATAGCCTAAGACAACAAGCTATGAAAGTTTTAAACAGAAAAAGATTTCTGAAGATTCTGAATAGACAAAGTGCTTTATATATATTAAATTATAAAAACAGTAATCTGTTAAAATAATAAAAAATACTTATATTTTGTAGCTCAGTTGCGGTCAAACAACTTCTCCAGCCTGCACCAAAGACCAGAACAACAACTTTTTTTACAAGAACACAAAAGAACCAGCCCCCACTAGCCAAGAGATAATTACACAGAGTAAATGTTTCAGTTTATACAATAGCCTAAGACAACAAGCTATGAAAGTTTTTAAACAGAAAAAGATTTCTGAAGATTCTGAATAGACAAAGTGCTTTATATATATTAAATTATAAAAACAGTAATCTGTTAAAATAATCAAAAAATACTTATATTTTGTAGCTCAGTTGCGGTCAAACAACTTCTCCAGCCTGCACCAAAGACCAGAACAACAACTTTTTTTACAAGAACACAAAAGAACCAGCCCCACTAGCCAAGAGATAATTACACAGAGTAAATGTTTCAGTTTATACAATAGCCTAAGACAACAAGCTATGAAAGTTTTTAAACAGAAAAAGATTTCTGAAGATTCTGAATAGACAAAGTGCTTTATATATATTAAATTATAAAAACAGTAATCTGTTAAAATAATCAAAAAATACTTATATTTTGTAGCTCAGTTGCGGTCAAACAACTTCTCCAGCCTGCACCAAAGACCAGAACAACAACTTTTTTTACAAGAACACAAAAGAACCAGCCCCCACTAGCCAAGAGATAATTACACAGAGTAAATGTTTCAGTTTATACAATAGCCTAAGACAACAAGCTATGAAAGTTTTTAAACAGAAAAAGATTTCTGAAGATTCTGAATAGACAAAGTGCTTTATATATATTAAATTATAAAAACAGTAATCTGTTAAAATAATCAAAAATACTTATATTTTGTAGCTCAGTTGCGGTCAAACAACTTCTCCAGCCTGCACCAAAGACCAGAACAACAACTTTTTTTTTACAAGAACACAAAAGAACCAGCCCCCACTAGCCAAGAGATAATTACACAGAGTAAATGTTTCAGTTTATACAATAGCCTAAGACAACAAGCTATGAAAGTTTTAAACAGAAAAAGATTTCTGAAGATTCTGAATAGACAAAGTGCTTTATATATATTAAATTATAAAAACAGTAATCTGTTAAAATAATCAAAAATACTTATATTTTGTAGCTCAGTTGCGGTCAAACAACTTCTCCAGCCTGCACCAAAGACCAGAACAACAACTTTTTTTACAAGAACACAAAAGAACCAGCCCCCACTAGCCAAGAGATAATTACACAGAGTAAATGTTTCAGTTTATACAATAGCCTAAGACAACAAGCTATGAAAGTTTTAAACAGAAAAAGATTTCTGAAGATTCTGAATAGACAAAGTGCTTTATATATATTAAATTATAAAAACAGTAATCTGTTAAAATAATCAAAAATACTTATATTTTGTAGCTCAGTTGCGGTCAAACAACTTCTCCAGCCTGCACCAAAGACCAGAACAACAACTTTTTTTTTACAAGAACACAAAAGAACCAGCCCCCACTAGCCAAGAGATAATTACACAGAGTAAATGTTTCAGTTTATACAATAGCCTAAGACAACAAGCTATGAAAGTTTTAAACAGAAAAAGATTTCTGAAGATTCTGAATAGACAAAGTGCTTTATATATATTAAATTATAAAAACAGTAATCTGTTAAAATAATCAAAAAATACTTATATTTTGTAGCTCAGTTGCGGTCAAACAACTTCTCCAGCCTGCACCAAAGACCAGAACAACAACTTTTTTTTACAAGAACACAAAAGAACCAGCCCCACTAGCCAAGAGATAATTACACAGAGTAAATGTTTCAGTTTATACAATAGCCTAAGACAACAAGCTATGAAAGTTTTTAAACAGAAAAAGATTTCTGAAGATTCTGAATAGACAAAGTGCTTTATATATATTAAATTATAAAAACAGTAATCTGTTAAAATAATCAAAAATACTTATATTTTGTAGCTCAGTTGCGGTCAAACAACTTCTCCAGCCTGCACCAAAGACCAGAACAACAACTTTTTTTACAAGAACACAAAAGAACCAGCCCCCACTAGCCAAGAGATAATTACACAGAGTAAATGTTTCAGTTTATACAATAGCCTAAGACAACAAGCTATGAAAGTTTTTAAACAGAAAAAGATTTCTGAAGATTCTGAATAGACAAAGTGCTTTATATATATTAAATTATAAAAACAGTAATCTGTTAAAATAATCAAAAATACTTATATTTTGTAGCTCAGTTGCGGTCAAACAACTTCTCCAGCCTGCACCAAAGACCAGAACAACAACTTTTTTTTTACAAGAACACAAAAGAACCAGCCCCCACTAGCCAAGAGATAATTACACAGAGTAAATGTTTCAGTTTATACAATAGCCTAAGACAACAAGCTATGAAAGTTTTAAACAGAAAAAGATTTCTGAAGATTCTGAATAGACAAAGTGCTTTATATATATTAAATTATAAAAACAGTAATCTGTTAAAATAATCAAAAAATACTTATATTTTGTAGCTCAGTTGCGGTCAAACAACTTCTCCAGCCTGCACCAAAGACCAGAACAACAACTTTTTTTTTACAAGAACACAAAAGAACCAGCCCCCACTAGCCAAGAGATAATTACACAGAGTAAATGTTTCAGTTTATACAATAGCCTAAGACAACAAGCTATGAAAGTTTTAAACAGAAAAAGATTTCTGAAGATTCTGAATAGACAAAGTGCTTTATATATATTAAATTATAAAAACAGTAATCTGTTAAAATAATCAAAAATACTTATATTTTGTAGCTCAGTTGCGGTCAAACAACTTCTCCAGCCTGCACCAAAGACCAGAACAACAACTTTTTTTTTACAAGAACACAAAAGAACCAGCCCCCACTAGCCAAGAGATAATTACACAGAGTAAATGTTTCAGTTTATACAATAGCCTAAGACAACAAGCTATGAAAGTTTTTAAACAGAAAAAGATTTCTGAAGATTCTGAATAGACAAAGTGCTTTATATATATTAAATTATAAAAACAGTAATCTGTTAAAATAATCAAAAAATACTTATATTTTGTAGCTCAGTTGCGGTCAAACAACTTCTCCAGCCTGCACCAAAGACCAGAACAACAACTTTTTTTTTACAAGAACACAAAAGAACCAGCCCCACTAGCCAAGAGATAATTACACAGAGTAAATGTTTCAGTTTATACAATAGCCTAAGACAACAAGCTATGAAAGATTTAAACAGAAAAAGATTTCTGAAGATTCTGAATAGACAAAGTGCTTTATATATATTAAATTATAAAAACAGTAATCTGTTAAAATAATCAAAAATACTTATATTTTGTAGCTCAGTTGCGGTCAAACAACTTCTCCAGCCTGCACCAAAGACCAGAACAACAACTTTTTTTACAAGAACACAAAAGAACCAGCCCCCACTAGCCAAGAGATAATTACACAGAGTAAATGTTTCAGTTTATACAATAGCCTAAGACAACAAGCTATGAAAGTTTTTAAACAGAAAAAGATTTCTGAAGATTCTGAATAGACAAAGTGCTTTATATATATTAAATTATAAAAACAGTAATCTGTTAAAATAATCAAAAATACTTATATTTTGTAGCTCAGTTGCGGTCAAACAACTTCTCCAGCCTGCACCAAAGACCAGAACAACAACTTTTTTTACAAGAACACAAAAGAACCAGCCCCACTAGCCAAGAGATAATTACACAGAGTAAATGTTTCAGTTTATACAATAGCCTAAGACAACAAGCTATGAAAGTTTTTAAACAGAAAAAGATTTCTGAAGATTCTGAATAGACAAAGTGCTTTATATATATTAAATTATAAAAACAGTAATCTGTTAAAATAATCAAAAATACTTATATTTTGTAGCTCAGTTGCGGTCAAACAACTTCTCCAGCCTGCACCAAAGACCAGAACAACAACTTTTTTTACAAGAACACAAAAGAACCAGCCCCCACTAGCCAAGAGATAATTACACAGAGTAAATGTTTCAGTTTATACAATAGCCTAAGACAACAAGCTATGAAAGATTTAAACAGAAAAAGATTTCTGAAGATTCTGAATAGACAAAGTGCTTTATATATATTAAATTATAAAAACAGTAATCTGTTAAAATAATCAAAAATACTTATATTTTGTAGCTCAGTTGCGGTCAAACAACTTCTCCAGCCTGCACCAAAGACCAGAACAACAACTTTTTTTACAAGAACACAAAAGAACCAGCCCCCACTAGCCAAGAGATAATTACACAGAGTAAATGTTTCAGTTTATACAATAGCCTAAGACAACAAGCTATGAAAGTTTTAAACAGAAAAAGATTTCTGAAGATTCTGAATAGACAAAGTGCTTTATATATATTAAATTATAAAAACAGTAATCTGTTAAAATAATCAAAAAATACTTATATTTTGTAGCTCAGTTGCGGTCAAACAACTTCTCCAGCCTGCACCAAAGACCAGAACAACAACTTTTTTTTTACAAGAACACAAAAGAACCAGCCCCACTAGCCAAGAGATAATTACACAGAGTAAATGTTTCAGTTTATACAATAGCCTAAGACAACAAGCTATGAAAGTTTTTAAACAGAAAAAGATTTCTGAAGATTCTGAATAGACAAAGTGCTTTATATATATTAAATTATAAAAACAGTAATCTGTTAAAATAATCAAAAATACTTATATTTTGTAGCTCAGTTGCGGTCAAACAACTTCTCCAGCCTGCACCAAAGACCAGAACAACAACTTTTTTTACAAGAACACAAAAGAACCAGCCCCCACTAGCCAAGAGATAATTACACAGAGTAAATGTTTCAGTTTATACAATAGCCTAAGACAACAAGCTATGAAAGTTTTTAAACAGAAAAAGATTTCTGAAGATTCTGAATAGACAAAGTGCTTTATATATATTAAATTATAAAAACAGTAATCTGTTAAAATAATCAAAAAATACTTATATTTTGTAGCTCAGTTGCGGTCAAACAACTTCTCCAGCCTGCACCAAAGACCAGAACAACAACTTTTTTTACAAGAACACAAAAGAACCAGCCCCCACTAGCCAAGAGATAATTACACAGAGTAAATGTTTCAGTTTATACAATAGCCTAAGACAACAAGCTATGAAAGTTTTCAACAGAAAAAGATTTCTGAAGATTCTGAATAGACAAAGTGCTTTATATATATTAAATTATAAAAACAGTAATCTGTTAAAATAATCAAAAATACTTATATTTTGTAGCTCAGTTGCGGTCAAACAACTTCTCCAGCCTGCACCAAAGACCAGAACAACAACTTTTTTTACAAGAACACAAAAGAACCAGCCCCCACTAGCCAAGAGATAATTACACAGAGTAAATGTTTCAGTTTATACAATAGCCTAAGACAACAAGCTATGAAAGTTTTTAAACAGAAAAAGATTTCTGAAGATTCTGAATAGACAAAGTGCTTTATATATATTAAATTATAAAAACAGTAATCTGTTAAAATAATCAAAAATACTTATATTTTGTAGCTCAGTTGCGGTCAAACAACTTCTCCAGCCTGCACCAAAGACCAGAACAACAACTTTTTTTACAAGAACACAAAAGAACCAGCCCCCACTAGCCAAGAGATAATTACACAGAGTAAATGTTTCAGTTTATACAATAGCCTAAGACAACAAGCTATGAAAGTTTTTAAACAGAAAAAGATTTCTGAAGATTCTGAATAGACAAAGTGCTTTATATATATTAAATTATAAAAACAGTAATCTGTTAAAATAATCAAAAATACTTATATTTTGTAGCTCAGTTGCGGTCAAACAACTTCTCCAGCCTGCACCAAAGACCAGAACAACAACTTTTTTTACAAGAACACAAAAGAACCAGCCCCCACTAGCCAAGAGATAATTACACAGAGTAAATGTTTCAGTTTATACAATAGCCTAAGACAACAAGCTATGAAAGTTTTAAACAGAAAAAGATTTCTGAAGATTCTGAATAGACAAAGTGCTTTATATATATTAAATTATAAAAACAGTAATCTGTTAAAATAATCAAAAATACTTATATTTTGTAGCTCAGTTGCGGTCAAACAACTTCTCCAGCCTGCACCAAAGACCAGAACAACAACTTTTTTTACAAGAACACAAAAGAACCAGCCCCACTAGCCAAGAGATAATTACACAGAGTAAATGTTTCAGTTTATACAATAGCCTAAGACAACAAGCTATGAAAGTTTTAAAC
Organism: Protopterus annectens; assembly: GCF_019279795.1. Classification (NCBI taxonomy): domain Eukaryota; kingdom Metazoa; phylum Chordata; order Ceratodontiformes; family Protopteridae; genus Protopterus; species Protopterus annectens. The sequence goes on along the minus strand of NC_056731.1, from coordinate 799,119,784 downwards.
AGAAAAAGATTTCTGAAGATTCTGAATAGACAAAGTGCTTTATATATATTAAATTATAAAAACAGTAATCTGTTAAAATAATCAAAAAATACTTATATTTTGTAGCTCAGTTGCGGTCAAACAACTTCTCCAGCCTGCACCAAAGACCAGAACAACAACTTTTTTTACAAGAACACAAAAGAACCAGCCCCCACTAGCCAAGAGATAATTACACAGAGTAAATGTTTCAGTTTATACAATAGCCTAAGACAACAAGCTATGAAAGTTTTTAAACAGAAAAAGATTTCTGAAGATTCTGAATAGACAAAGTGCTTTATATATATTAAATTATAAAAACAGTAATCTGTTAAAATAATCAAAAATACTTATATTTTGTAGCTCAGTTGCGGTCAAACAACTTCTCCAGCCTGCACCAAAGACCAGAACAACAACTTTTTTTACAAGAACACAAAAGAACCAGCCCCCACTAGCCAAGAGATAATTACACAGAGTAAATGTTTCAGTTTATACAATAGCCTAAGACAACAAGCTATGAAAGTTTTAAACAGAAAAAGATTTCTGAAGATTCTGAATAGACAAAGTGCTTTATATATATTAAATTATAAAAACAGTAATCTGTTAAAATAATCAAAAAATACTTATATTTTGTAGCTCAGTTGCGGTCAAACAACTTCTCCAGCCTGCACCAAAGACCAGAACAACAACTTTTTTTTTACAAGAACACAAAAGAACCAGCCCCACTAGCCAAGAGATAATTACACAGAGTAAATGTTTCAGTTTATACAATAGCCTAAGACAACAAGCTATGAAAGTTTTTAAACAGAAAAAGATTTCTGAAGATTCTGAATAGACAAAGTGCTTTATATATATTAAATTATAAAAACAGTAATCTGTTAAAATAATCAAAAAATACTTATATTTTGTAGCTCAGTTGCGGTCAAACAACTTCTCCAGCCTGCACCAAAGACCAGAACAACAACTTTTTTTTTACAAGAACACAAAAGAACCAGCCCCCACTAGCCAAGAGATAATTACACAGAGTAAATGTTTCAGTTTATACAATAGCCTAAGACAACAAGCTATGAAAGTTTTAAACAGAAAAAGATTTCTGAAGATTCTGAATAGACAAAGTGCTTTATATATATTAAATTATAAAAACAGTAATCTGTTAAAATAATCAAAAATACTTATATTTTGTAGCTCAGTTGCGGTCAAACAACTTCTCCAGCCTGCACCAAAGACCAGAACAACAACTTTTTTTTTACAAGAACACAAAAGAACCAGCCCCCCACTAGCCAAGAGATAATTACACAGAGTAAATGTTTCAGTTGATACAATAGCCTACGACAACAAGCTATGAAAGATTTAAACAGAAAAAGATTTCTGAAGATTCTGAATAGACAAAGTGCTTTATATATATTAAATTATAAAAACAGTAATCTGTTAAAATAATCAAAAATACTTATATTTTGTAGCTCAGTTGCGGTCAAACAACTTCTCCAGCCTGCACCAAAGACCAGAACAACAACTTTTTTTTTTACAAGAACACAAAAGAACCAGCCCCCACTAGCCAAGAGATAATTACACAGAGTAAATGTTTCAGTTTATACAATAGCCTAAGACAACAAGCTATGAAAGTTTTTAAACAGAAAAAGATTTCTGAAGATTCTGAATAGACAAAGTGCTTTATATATATTAAATTATAAAAACAGTAATCTGTTAAAATAATCAAAAATACTTATATTTTGTAGCTCAGTTGCGGTCAAACAACTTCTCCAGCCTGCACCAAAGACCAGAACAACAACTTTTTTTACAAGAACACAAAAGAACCAGCCCCCACTAGCCAAGAGATAATTACACAGAGTAAATGTTTCAGTTTATACAATAGCCTAAGACAACAAGCTATGAAAGTTTTAAACAGAAAAAGATTTCTGAAGATTCTGAATAGACAAAGTGCTTTATATATATTAAATTATAAAAACAGTAATCTGTTAAAATAATCAAAAATACTTATATTTTGTAGCTCAGTTGCGGTCAAACAACTTCTCCAGCCTGCACCAAAGACCAGAACAACAACTTTTTTTTTACAAGAACACAAAAGAACCAGCCCCCACTAGCCAAGAGATAATTACACAGAGTAAATGTTTCAGTTTATACAATAGCCTAAGACAACAAGCTATGAAAGTTTTTAAACAGAAAAAGATTTCTGAAGATTCTGAATAGACAAAGTGCTTTATATATATTAAATTATAAAAACAGTAATCTGTTAAAATAATCAAAAAATACTTATATTTTGTAGCTCAGTTGCGGTCAAACAACTTCTCCAGCCTGCACCAAAGACCAGCATCCCAGTCCACATCCCACAATCAGTGTTCTGTAAGGTCACTTCTCAGTGGTACTAAAAACTGCTCTTTCCCTGTGAGCAGATAATGTGCTGTGACAGTAGCCCTGATGGCAGACCTGACATCATCTACCCATTTTTCTTACGTGTAGTGTCACATCAGTTATCCTTCAGTGTACCTACAGTACTATGTAGTTGTGTCTATCTAGCTGTTGCATCATTTCCTGCCACACCTGATCCTTGAAGGCCTTATCTGACTTATCAGTGTCCAGGATAAGCCGACTATTAGTTCATATGACCATTAGCAGAACACTAATTTCTCATGCTGTGAATTTTTCAGCGCATTGTCATTATTGTGGTGCCATTAACAGCTGTGTCACAGCTGTGGTAACATGTGGCTTACAGGACTGTCCATGTTGTACAGCACCCACAGCCCCCACCACCCTTGAGGTAGTTGTCCAACAGCATTGCAGCAATTCTTGCCTGTCCCCATGTTCTGACCATGTGTGCCAACATCACCCCAACACAGTGTGCAATATCCCTGCTAGGACTTCCCAGCAATCCATACGGTGTACTAACTTTGTGAGGCATCCATACACCACAGGGTTAATTACCAAATTACCAGTACTCATATTTACTGTACATTTCCATACATTTCCATATAATGCAGCCTGTCATTTTTCTCTAGCAGTTTCTCACAGCATAGTAACTGCACTGCTCTTCATGTATTTATGAGTTTATAATGTGGTGGTTATGCTAATTAGACAATATAGCATGATGCTTTCTGAAACTCACCAGTAACACAATGTGTTATGAGCCTTATCTGTGCTTTTAAACCTGGTCTGCCTCATGCATGTGCATTGTGTTCAATTATGGTGTATACAGATTTCTAGTTATGTCATGTTACTATAAATTTGCAGATTGATAGTGTCCATGGGCATCACACTACCCAGCTCTTCACTGAGGCCATGCTACAGTATGCAGGCCACATAGGCTGTGCACACCTGTGAAGCATGACTATGCAGCTGTTATCCTGGACCTTCCTGCTGACCACATTCATCATGGATGGTCACTGAACTATTGTACTGCCAGTCAAACACACATAGTGAGGAGCAAAACACATGCTTGCCATTGCACCTGGGTTACATGACCTGTTGTAGAGTCTCAATTGTATGGTGACTGTAATGTTTTCTAGTGCATGCCTTCATTATTTATCAATATTTCTGGTGGGTCCATGCTGTGTGGCATTTATACATGCCTACAGGCTATGTCTGGCATTCTCAATCATGCTATTTATCTCAGCATGACTGTGTTATCATTTTTTCTGAATACCGTCTTCAGCATCCATTACTACTATTGCCAAGAATTTGTAGCCTTCATAGAATGCATACTCGTGTCCATAATTAAAATATCTAAGCTCGACTTACCTTAACAGTCAAATTATAACATTTCTCCTTTGGGATGGCTTCAGTTAAGTTCTGGTATAATACTCACAAACAGTTTGAAATATCTGCAATGTAGAATTAAAAACTATAGCATGGTCCCTCAGTCTTTCCATCAGATAGTCTTTCCCTCCATGCAGAAAATCTGTAGCTGCTAAACATTTTAAATTACAACCCAACAGTACAACTTTAAGGGTTTAATTAAATCAACACACTGCCCCCTATGTGAATATGGAAAAGTTAACCTCTTGTTTAAAGTAGGGAGTTCATCAACAAACCAATCTTTTTGTGATAAAACAATGACCCTAAAGCTATCTTTTAGAATCATTTCCTTCACCTGCCACTCTCAGATCTCACAGCCCCTTGCAATTGCTGCAGTTGTCCAAGATGTTGTGGTTCCAATAATTTTTCACGCTGTTGTACTGTTGCCACAACATCTCTAGGTAGAACACTGCATGTTCATCATTCCTGAAATGGACAGTCCTGTGACTCTCATTGGTCCATTCTGCTGTGCAGAGCTTGTTGAACTTTCTGCTTCTTACCTTGGCTTGCAGCTAGTAGCAAACACCTTCTTCATGGAACATTAACAGGAGAAGCTTATAAAAAAATTCATCATTTACTCTTCATGGATTGGATGGTACTGCCATCTCTAATGTCTCTTATTTTTTTCCTTTACTTTATGATTACTCTGTAGAAACTGTTTGTAAGCGACTCCATCAGCATATCTGTTGTCACACTCCAATTTTTACCTTGATACTGTTTAATTTTAGTGATTAACAACCTCAGAAAAAATCTGATTTCCTTTTGTAGGGAACAGTCCATTGTTGGTCATAGTCCACAATCTGGTAATTAAAGTTTCTGTGTCTAATTGACTTCTCATTGTATCGCACCATCGGTTTTATCATTTGAGCACCTGCATTGCTGAAAAATTTACATAACTGAATGAAATAAGTAACATTCTCAGATATGCCAGCTGGGAATTTAAGATTCTTAACCGTTTGGGCACTCTTTGAGTTTCAGTACATCATTATAAATAGAAATTTTCTCAAAGGAGACTTTTACATATTACAGTTTTTACAAGATAACTGCTGTAATTAGTCATGCATACTGGTGGACTCTGTCTGAGGAAAAAAATTAAAGTGATCAGAAAGTTTAAAAAAAGTTTTGGTTTGAATAACTTGAAGCTAAATGTTTTTAGGTTTGAACAGCTTGATGCCTGAATCACTCTCGTATCTGTCTTTTTTCCTACAGCTGAACTCTTACAAAATTACATTGAAGTTGCATAAATGGTGCTGTCTATGTATGCTGGGGGGAGATAATGCAACATTAAATGTCTTATTGTCTTCATAGGGAAAGGGAGTCGTGATCTGCCACCCACCTCTTCTTCCCTGTTGGCCTTTCTGCCCTTAGGTTGCTAAAAGAATCCTGCTCAGTTTGATGGCATTTACTGGGAATTTGTCTGATAATATGGCTGAACTTGCGTATGTGCTCAGAATATTTTACATGTGCCAGTCTCATCCATGTGCCCAATAATCTTTTAGACTCCAGTTGTTTAACACGGACACAGAGATTCATCATGTGGATGACAAAAGTAATGGAGATATGGAGACTTTAACAGTCTGACTCTCACCCTTAGTTTTATTTTTATTTCACATGCATGTATTATCATCGAATGTGCCATGCTCCCTCAGTTTGTAACTCTCAAGCAGTCACTACTGTGTATTTCTAACTGGGTGAAGTTAATGCATGAATAGTTCTTGGTGTTTATTGTTAACAATGACCTACTCACCTTGGACATCCATAAAATTTTATGAAAATTGAGAAATCCATATTGTACGTACTGATAGCCTGTCTGACCTGGACACTGTGTTGCTATTATGTCTAAAGTATGAGAAAAGTTTAGGAGCTTATTAAACATGCTTCTGACAGAGTCTGCCATTGGGTCTTGCATCATACAATAATTTTTTATTTCATTCCAAACTATTGCAGTGGTTAACTCTAGACATGTCCTCAGATATCTCACTGCAGAATAGGCCTGTCTCAGGGCAATGCACTATACAGTCAAATCAGTCAACAGGTCATTGGCTCCCTATATAAGATATAAAATGATGAAATGTTAAATAACAATGTTTATAGTCTAATTGCCCTGTAATTGTGGTAATCCTGACTCAATATTTTTAAGTAACCTCAGGCTTAATGATTCTCAGGCCTTGCCCTGAATCAGTACATATTCTGCAGTGATTACAGCTAGAGCTAACACACATTAATGTTTTTATGATTACATTACTTCTAAGTAGAAGTGCATGGTTAGAGTGTCAGTGTCTACATGATGTTTTTATAACAATAGTCAAGGAAGACATTACGTTTTCTGGAGTTATAATACTGATTTTCATTTATTCAGGATGTTTATTATTTGAGGTTATCTTACTAGAAGCCAAAGCTTATAGATGAGCAAAAAGAATAGAATCTCTGATATTTTCCATTTTTCTCAGGCGACTAGCAGATCTCACTATTAAGGTAATTAGTCAAAGTACTTCTCTTCAAAAGTTATCTGGTAGTCTGCAGGCTTCAGTCTTTACTGCTTTTGTACAACACTAATTCTTTCTTGTGCCTCTGATTGAGGTTAAGCCTGGGACATGATACCTAATATGACACCACTGTTTGACACCCACATAGCTGAAGTACTATTGTTTAATATTATATTAAAATACTTCTTCTCTGTTGCCTTGTCCTTCTGGCCTCTGCTGGACATGTCATATCCTAGCCTTGATCTTCTTACTACTCTAGCACACTACATGTCACATGCCAGCTGAGGTAATAGATCTCAAGGATTCTAATGACCCATGACATGTGATGGGGTATGGGAACTATTTGTTGTAGGGAGTGACTGAGGGAGTGGTGAGACTTTAACTTGATTTTTTCAGCATAATATCCACTGATGTCTTTGGTGTTCAATGTCCAGACCATTCAATATTTGAAAAGTATACAGTCTGAGCACAGATGTAACATTGCTTACATTGCATACTTTTGGACAACTGGTAGTAAGACCACAGTGAGGTTAAACCATCATCATCTGAGATGAAACACCTAATAGTTGGCTGCTTAAACCTGTCTGCCCAACGTCCCTGCAACAACTGGACTGCTTCTTGTACCCAAGTCACCAGCAGTCATGAATAACATTTTTGCATAAGGAAACTGCCCTGTTTCTAAAGCAGAGTGAGTGTTTATTTATTTATGTATGTGTATTTTGTATGTATTATTACAGTTGGTTGACTGAGTTAGTCCTGCTGTGATTATGACCTGTTTTCAGGGGACACCCAAAGTGGTATTCATACTAACTGGGGGAATTTGGTTAGGGCACTGGATAACTTCCCAGCCAAAATAACTAGCAATGCTCAGTGAGAGTGTCATAGGACTGCTGCTGTGGGAAGTCAACAGGCTAGCAATGATGAATTGGAAGCATGTCATCAGGAAGGCTTTACAGATGGAGTTACTGCTGGCCATTTGTATGCATAGGCTGTTTCCAGTGGAACAAGACATGTGCTGACAGAGAAAAGCAAACAAAAGAAGCCTGCTTTGAGGATCCACATAATGCGTGGACTTTATCAGGTACAAGCCCTGGGACTTTGTGATAAAGCATGTTTACTTTAGTGTTGCTGACTTTTGTGCAATTATTCATTTTGTTCAAGAGGATTTGTCAGATTTTTTGAAAGTCACAAAACTGACTTTTAAGTTTGTGGATTTTTTCAAAAATGAAAGACTGTTCTCTATAGGATTATATTATTTCACTTTTGCCTTTGCAAGTCAATATAAAGATTTAATTTTACAGTTTAGAAGTGTGGATATTGATTATGAGGATGTTAATCTGTATCTTGAACAAGTCTCAGAAAAATGTTTCTGATTCAAAAATATTTTGATGAAAGGGGAATATGGAATGGGGAATAGAAGGCATGGGCTACTGTAAACATTAAAAAAGCAAATGAAGTATTACCTTTATCTAGTGTGAGGATGTTGTGAAATAGGTGCTCCAATAATGAAGAAACTGCTGTTTAAGAAGGAGTGGGCTTTAAACTGGAGACACTTCCTCCTCAGCTTAAATAAGCAAATAAGATTTATTGTGAAGTTCTCCAAGGCAAACTTCTAATCCAAGTTAGCTTCCTTAACAAAGGACAACCATAAGGCATTCTTTAGTTACATCTGTAACCTAAAAGGTAAGGCCCAGATTTGTGTCGAATTGGTAGTTTATGGTAACACATATACTGAGCCAGTGGACATAGCTAACCTGTTAGCTGACAGGTTTGGTGAAAACTTCACTCCCCAGTCCCCGCCACACATACCTCATGACATCCCATACCACCTGTCCCCTCCCTTGTATCTCTAAAGAGCAGGTCATAAACGCTCTCTCTAAAGCCAAAAACACAGCATCAATGGGACCTGATAACATCCCAGGCTGCATCCTACATGGGCTCATACAAGAATTAGTATCACCATTGGATACTCTTTTCAATCACAGTCTAAGCACTGGCTTCATCCCAATTGAATGGAAAACAGTCACTGTTATCCCCTTACACAAAGGTGGTGTTTCTACTGACCCTGGAGCTACAGACCTATTAGCCTGACTAGCCTTATCTGCAAGGCCATGGAGAGAATCATCATGGACCTTATCAACAAAGATATAGTAATCTCCAAACACTAGAGCCTACCCAGTTTGGATTTGTCAAGGGGAGCTCATGCCTACTAAACCTGGTGGACTTCATTGCAATAGTCACCAGGGCCCTGGACAAGGGGAAGTCTATGCATACAACCTACCTAGACCTAGCCAAGGCATTTGACACTATCCCTCACTCAAGCATCATTGACAAACTCTCCCAGCTAGCTATCAACCCTTATATCGTAAGGTGGGGTGCAAACTGGTTCACTGCTAGAACCCATACAGCCCAAAGAGGAGAATACACCTCCAATAACAGATTATTACATTATTGTGGGATGGCACAGGTGCAGGTTCATGTTTGGAGTAGTGATGTTGTATAAAAGGCACAAAATGGAAATAAAGGATATATTAGCTATTAATGCAGGAATATACATAGTTGCAAATATTTCCATAAAAAATAATGTAATTATTGTTATAATTTTTATTCCAGCACCAATAATGATCAAGTTTTGATTTTCTGAGGATATAAGACAGCACTTGATAGAAAACTTAGCCATTGTTATTACTGGAAATTTTAAATGAGTTTAAAAAAGAAAAGGAAAAGGTTCTGACAGATTCCAAATTACGGAAAGATTGTTTAAAAAGAGGGGATCTGCAGGTGGGGATGGATAGGGGTTTTACTCATACAGGAAGAGTGAAAATGGAAATAGATCGCTTCATTTTCTCTAGATGTTTGCAAGAAGTAAAGGGTGGTAAGTTAATACTGGGTTTTACTGACCATTGAACTATTTGCGGAGTCTTTGCAGAAAAAGGGGAGCAAAAGGGAATAGGTAGGGGATAAAAAGACTGGTCACTAAATGGGCTCCAAATGATGAGTGGAAGTTTTAAGTAAACACTTTGAGAAGAACGTATTTCTTTGAGAAATTCTTAAGAGACATTAACATAATTGTGGGCAGCCTTTAAAGAGAAGCATAAGCAAGAATATTTGTGAAATTAATGGAAAAAGGAGTGAAGGGGAAAAGAAATATTGCGCTCATTTATTAAAAGAACACAAGAATGTAGTGGAAAGGCTAATATTGAATGCATTTGTTATAGTTCCATTAGAATAAACAGCAACAGTAAATGAAAATTTTTCATTTCTTGATCTGATTTTTAAGTTTATTCTGTATATGCTTTAGCTAAGTTCTTTAAGCTTACATTAGTAATTCCGATAAATAGTTGCACTGCACTTTGTCATTCAAGTGGAATAACTATTGGCATTAAAACTTAGTTTCTTTCTTGTCTGTTGAGTATGTGAGGGGCTAGTTCAAGACTTGCGTTTGCAATGAGGCAGTTTCAGACTAGTTTGCTACAGTTAAGTGTATACAAGTTTTCCTATCCATGCACCCTATTGTAGTTATTTTCTTAAAACCAGTGTATTTGTTGTTGCCCATTCCTTATGATAATATGACAACATAATTCCTTCCCTGTCCTCGTTTATTAGCTGTTGTCAATAAACACATAAGCTATCATTTTAAGAAGTCTTTCCCCTTAAGCTATTCACCAAGCTAAGTGTCCTTTAATATAATTGCTTAATATTGTTGATATTGCTTGCAATGGTTTTACTGCTATATTAATGAGATTTTGTTACATTTAGTTTACTGGTTCATTCTGGGGGCAGAAGAAAGTTTCCAGGCTAGTTCTGGGTGTTTTTTCCTACTGTGGTTAAATTTGAGTGCCTTGCGATTGGCTTGTGTAATCTGTTGTGCTTTTCATTGCTTATTTTTTGTAATAAATAAGGCGACTTAGTATGACACTGCACTGTACATACACAGGCATTTACAGACTTAAATTTCTCTGTACAACCTACTCCCCCAATTATATTATACTTTACATATTCAGTAGTTCTGCAAAGGTGCTCTGGCTCATGCTAGGATACATGTTACTCTTCATGGGTAGACTTAGATTGCACATTTAAACAAGCAGCATCTCCACTAAATCAACTCCAAACTCATTGGTCTATACTCCCTTCATCCCACATAAGTAAGCACCTGGGACAATAGATTTACACTTTCCATCCATGTTTGTAGCCAACATTGTTGAAATTGGCATCCTGAGACAATGTGTCAATTGTCTTATGTTTACTAACAACCACCTGGTATTTAAACCAACGGACACAGTGTGTGAGATATAGTTATACAATGTCATTAGAGGCAAAGGTCTGTCACAAAGCTACAACAAATAACAAGCAGGCTGTCAATTCCACACAACACAGCACTAAACAAAACAAAACACACACAACTCAGATAGAACACATAGACTTATATATGTTTATGCTCTTAAAAGTAACTTATCAAAATCACAAAGGCCTCCTAAATGTAATCTAAGAAACACATACCCTCAGAAACCTCACAAACATGTATCACAGGCAGCACCCACAATGAAGCATACATATAAGAGTCACACTGACTCAGTTCAAAAGCCCATAAGGTAAAACTCTACATGAGCTAATATCTTAGTTATAGTTGACTCCATAGGAAGACACATTAATGCACCACTATACAGGCTGTGTTAAGAGATGATCACAGTCAACTGCCTATCAGGCACCAGAATTTGCCACTTCATGCAAGCAGTCAAGTCCTTCAACAACAAGTACATATATGACATGGTCTTAGTGCACCTGGGAATAAATGACCTGAAATGCACCCCCCTGGACTAAATCAAAAGAGACGTATATGTCATAAGCTGGTGTGAGCATATTCGAGTAATATTCTACCATTACCAAGAACAATGCCGCAATATGAACAAAAGATTACAGATTTTAACAACTGGGTTAGCTTCTGGTACCATTCAAAGGGGGCTACAATATATACCAGCCTGGGAAGAGAAGGTAGACAAATCCCAGCGTCTTTGTCAAGGATGCCCTGCACTTTTGTCCCTAAGCTTTAAGTATATTAGAACCAAAGACAGAGGCACACTGAAGGCACAAACTACACAGGAACAGAATGAGTACAGAAGCAAAAGACAGCAACACTGGAATAAATATCCAAAGAATTTATTTGTCCACAATGACAGAGATTAAGCGCTTTCATATAAGTACTTCATCAGAATCACAATACTAAACACATCCAGCACTCTTAAATACCCCATCCTTCATGCCCTAACCAATGAAAATAACAAATACATTAAGCCATACTTAGACTGTTAAAAAGATAATGTAAAATATGACCTAGAAAACACTAAAACCTCTCAATGTGTTTTAAAATTTGATATAATAATATAAATTAATAAGTTAATATCAAGACTAATTGAAATACATAAAATTCATAAAAAAAAACAACAAATATACATATTAAAACAGGTTGATGGCTTAAAAAAAAAAAAAAAATATATATATATATATATATATATATATATATATATATATATATATATATATATATATGTAGTCTATAGATCTTACCACATATGATTTCAACTTTAAAATACTGGCTATGGAGGTACTTTCATTCAAACCCGGAAGGGTAGTAGCACTGAGCCTTAGTTGCCACCTCAGCTCCTTGGTTTCTAACAAATCTTCCCAGGGTCCCCCCCTGAGGTCTCTTTGTAAACATTCCAAACACAAAAAAACAAAGAAGCTAAAACTGTGGTCCTTGTGCTCACTAATGTGCTTTGCCAATGTGTTTCTTATATCCCCCTTCCTGATGTCCAACCCATGCTCGTACATGCGCTCCTTCAACTTTCTCTTAGTTTTCCCAACATAGAAACGCTCACATTTTGAGCATCTGGCAACATATATAACCCCACCGAGTTACAATTGCTGTGAATCCTTGAAAAAAATATTAAAATGATTCACTGTAACACAATCTCCTACAAAGACCATTTTGCACTGGGAACAATTGCCACACCTATAGGTTCCCCATTTTGTATTTGTATACTCCAACCCGTGGTCAAAGGTGCCCTGCTCCAAGTGGTTCTTCAAGGTTTTTCCTCTCCTAAGGATGATTTGGGTTTTTTTGTTAGCCACCATGCTCATTTCCTTAAAATGGGAAAAAATGTGCCAATGTTTATAAATGATGTTTCTAATGTGGGCAACCTCATTGCAATATTGTGTAATAAAGGCTCCTTGTAAATCCAACCTGCTGTTGGTACCACCTCTCCTGAAAAAAATGCTCTCTGAATCTTCATGAGAACAAATAAGGGGAATAATCTCTCCCATTTGCCTTTTAACTTTTATAAGCCTACACACATGCGAGGCCATCTCAGCAAGGTATTCTCTGCTGGAAAACATATATCCCATTTTCTCACATTCCTTATTAAAGGTTTCCCAACTTGAAACCATACGGGCTAAATGGATGTATTGCCCTTGATAATACCAATTTTTTGATGAGGAGGGTGGTTACATTCAAAATGTAGTATACTGTTGCTGTAGGTTGGTTTTCGATATATGGTGCTAACCCATCTCTTGTTCTGTATATCCTTGGACATAGTAACTATGTCACATTAAAGGGGTTGTATTGATGTGTAAAGCTCAAAAAAGGGGTAGATGCATTTATAAACTTCACGAACCACTCAATTTTACTCACTTCTCTATCCCACACAATAACAATATCAACCAAAAATTGGAGAGACAAGTTCCAAGGTATTTTCTCAAAGTGTGGGAATATGACGTGTCTCTCCCATTGTAACAATACAATGTTTGCAAAAATGGGGGCACATAAAGCCCCCATTGTACCCCTTTTCTTTGTCTATCATACTGACCTTCCAGATAGACAGAGTTGTATTTTAATACCAATTCCATGCACAGAACAAGAACATTAACAGTGTTATTATCCAAACTATTGCACTCACACAAGAAGTCATGAAACCATTCTAATCCCACATCATGTGGGATAGCATTGAACAGTTCAACCACATCAATTGTTACAAAAACACAATGTTGATTAAATTCAACATTCTTCATTTTCATGTTTTGGAATGTTTACAAAGAGACCTTGGGGGGGGGGGACCCTGGGAAGATTTGTTAGAAACCAAGGAGCTGAGGTGGCAACTAAGGCTCAATACTGCTACCCTTCCGGGTTTGAATGAAGGTACCTCCATAGCCAGTATTTTAAAGTTGAAATCATATGTGGTATGATCCCCCCCCCACACACACACATATGTATATATATATATATATATATATATATATATATATATATATATATTTTTTTTAGGCCATCAACCTGTTTTGATATGTATATTTGTTGTTTGCCTATTTTTATGAATTTCACGTATTTCAATTAGTCTTCATTTCAACTTATTAATTTATATTATTATATCAAATGTTAAAACACATTGAGAGGTTTTAGTGTTTTTGAGGTCATATTTTACATTATCTTTTTAACAGTATAAGTATGGGTTAATGTATTTGTTATTTTCATTGGTTTGGGCATGAAGGATGGGGTATTTAAGAGTGCTGGATGTGTTTAGTGTTGTGTTTCTGATAAAGTACTTATACGAAAGCACTTAATCTCTGTCATTGTGGACAAATAAATTCTTTGGATATTTACTCCAGTGTTGCTGTCTTTTGCTTCTGGACTCATTCTGTTCCTGTGTGGTTTGTGCCTTTAAGTATATTAGTTAAATCCTGGTCCACCCCATAATGCCTTTTTAAGACAATGTCAGGCTTTTAAGGCTTCCATTCTAAGTAAATAGAACCTGTATACCATTAAAGTTTTGCAGTTTAGTGCTGGGGACCTTAACAAAAAAGACCACTCCCTACAAGGACTTCGTACCCTGAAAAACATTGATATATGCATCATCACAGAGATGTCATTCAGGACACTTAAAATCATCCTGTCAGTGCAAGGATTCAATAGCTATCAAATCTTCAGGCCGACTGTATTAGACAAAGGCACTAAAGGTTAGGGTGTCTCTGTAGTCTTAAAAAAAACATTTAATACCCAGACTCATTAGACAAAATAATGATCTGGAATGCCTCCATGTCCAGCTTACTGTTAACAAAACCTCATTGTCTTATCATAGCTAACTATAGGATCCCCTCTGTAACCCTCTTGGCCTACACCTCCTACCTAACTAGAATGGAGTCATTATCAAACATCAACATCCTTATCCTCCTAAGAGATTTTCACTCCACCTCCATAAACTGTGAGACTTATACACAGAGTTTATGGTCAAATGGGGATCCCACTCCATACCAGTGTCCCATTACTTGGCTATCTCCCCACAGTTACCATAAGCATTGTTCAAACCTGTCAGTATGCATACTACTTTCTTCTTTACTTCTACAGTGATTACAGATATTTGGATTTAATTTAAACTTTTATTTAAGATTTATAGTACAGACACTGCTAGCCATTTGCTAAACAAATCAATGCAGTCTCACAAATGAAATCAGATTTAGCATTAACAACAGCAAAGTTATCTTCCCTTGAAACGCGCATTCATAGAAACAGCATTGAAACCCACATTCCTTGAACATTTATATGGTCAGTGGCTGATTTAGTTTACCTTTGGGCTATTTTCAAACCATGGGCCCCCTGTAGACAATTTAGGACATGCATAAATGAATGTGTTCTTTGATTCACCTTCCTGATTCTATTAAATTATACTCCTTATTTAGTACAGCAACATTTGTTAGTGTGTGTGTTAAATTTGTAGTTTTGAATAGTTTTTCCAGTAAACAGTGAAAATGTATGAACCAATAATGACAAAACTACGCATTTTAAAATGTTTCAACCATAGAAGGCTACTCAAACTGTTGCCATTTTAATCCACCAATATCAGTCAATATGTGCAGTGTCTGCAGAAATAAAAGTCATCTGAATAATTCCGCATTAAAGAGAGCTATTACTAATGCAGAAGTCGCTGCTGGCAAACAGCTTTGCATTTTGTGCTTCATCTACAAACACAGTGCCTGCTTCCCTTCAAGAATAAATTGCCTGTGTTACATTAAAAAATGGTGTGCTGTTGATATGCAATAGGAAATGACTGGCAAACAATAACAACAGGTACTTAGTTACTAGTATCTCATTCAAAAAATGACACATGTGGGAGTGCACCCCCCCTTCGTTTATGCAGTGTCAGCAATAAATTTACCTGGTGTGGGAATAGAACCCACAGCCTACTGCGCCAAAAGGAAGTGTGCTACCTGTTGCATCACTGACAATGACTATGAACCACGAAACTATGAAACTGTATGAATGACACTGACAAACTTAAACCCTCTATTTACAAAAAAAAAAAAAAAAAAAAAGAGAGAGAGAGAGAAAGAGTCAGCAGTTGATATGGAGGTTTAAGGTACTTGCCTATCAGTAATTAAGGTTTAGGATTTGAATCTGGAGAAAGTCACCTAACTAGGCAGTGCCCTCAACTTCTGCCTAAGAAGCACCTCCTCCTCTTTGCAAACTATGAGTTTTTGCATTACTTTGCACACTGTTATGCAATAATTTTATCCGCGGTGGTGGTGCTGTGGTAGCGTTGTCGCCTCACAGCAAGACGTTGTCCCGTTCGATTCTCAGCTAGAGCGTCTTCTGTGGAGACATGCGTGAATGGGTGTACCTTCGTTGAAGGTTGTGCGTTAGGGCCGGCAACTCAGCACGTAAAAATTAACTGCTAATCATTAGTGGACCGGACTTCCGCTGTGGTGACCTCTAACCGGGAAAAGCCGAAAGACACAACAACTGGCCTATTAGGTTTGATAGCTGTACTATCAGCTGTGTAGGTAAGAGGCACGGGCACATCCCAGTTAAAATACTTTTGAATAGAATGAGTCTATATTCCTTCTTCCACTCCATGGGATCTCTGCTGCTTAGCTAATTTATAGGTTTCTCCTAATGGTGGGAAAGGGTAACTTCTAACTAAAAGTCTATTATGCAGGCAGCTCCGGTTGTTCTCATGCTCTTTGTTATTACCATTTAGATTATTACTGCTTACATACTGGCACTTAATATGTTTTCCTTCATAGAGTATGGATGCATACTCAAAAAGTATAAAAATAGAGCTACTGCTGGTTCTTGGGGTAAATTATATAAAAATAAAATAATTCCCAGGTTATTTATACACATTAGGAGTTCCACTATGGTGACCCCTAACAGGGAAAAGCCGAAAGACACAACAAGTGTCCAAAAATAACTCTGGTTAAACCACTTATAATGGTAAATTCAAGAAAGTTAGTGGAAGTTTAAAATAAATCAGTCAGCTGTTCAGTACTTGTACTCATTAAAATAAGTTATCAATAAAGTGGCAAATAAAGATTCCAAATGGAGCCAGTTATCAATAATCAACACTTTCTCTTCCTAGTAACTCATAGCCAAGTTAACGCAATTAGTTTCAGAGGAGGGCCTTTTTCATTTTTATCTATTTTGATACGCCAAAAATTATCTTATTAGGAAAAAAAAAAACTCTTTTATGTGTGTAAGTGATCTGGAGTGAGAAGTACATGTTAAAATGTTGGCGTGTACATTTGCTAACCACAGCATAATACCATACATTGTATTATGCAGCCTTACATACAAAGCACATATTTATTATTTGCATACATTATCTGTCCCTGTAACACAATTACAAAGTTAACACTGACAGACATTAAAAACTCTCTCAGGAAAATGACAAGTGATTCCTATCTTCCTGTTGATAGGTTTAGTTAAAAATATGCATAATATTATTCAGGCGAAAGAAGTAAGAAAAATGTGCATGCATCTTTTGAAAGATATGTCTTGCAAAATGTAACTGAGTACTGTGGACAGAGGCAATTAGAATCATGTGTATGTGAACTACACAGAGGAAATCAGAAAGTCAATTTTATCTTCAGTGTATAAGAATGATAGTGAAGCTTCAAGTTTTGTTGCTCCTAGTCCACTTCATAAACACAAACACACACACACACACACACACACACACACACACACACACACACACACACACACACACACACACACACACACACACACACACACACACACAAAGTCACTTAACTAGACACTGCCCTTTACACACACTCACTCCTAAAAAGCAAAAGCTCTGCACTCATTGTGATGAGTCATTCTTCTGGAACAGGGTAACAATCCACTGAATAGGGCATTTTTGTTGTTATTGCAGCTATGAAGATTTTCTGAGGGCAATGCTATTACTCAAATCTCCCATGTTGATGTCCAGACATTGTGCAATAAATATGAGGGTTTTCTGAAAATGACATTAGGACAATATAATTACTTAAATTTACTTTTTGGATTTCTGGACGTTGTGCTAGGTCTCTGAAGATAACATTAGGACTTTGTCCTAATGCTGAGGTTTCTGGGGCTGCTTTGTGTTATGGAAGTCAGATTTATTTTTTATAGCAAAGCTGCCCTCACCCAACCTAGGTTACCTAGTGCTGGATCTGACTCTGCTTAGGGTCTGTATTAGAACACCGAACATTTGAAATGTCGGGTGTTCTAATATCGACCCGTTTTCAGCGAAAATATCGAAGTAACAGGAAACCGAATTCTTTCCTAGAGAAAGAATCCAGTTGTCTGTTTCTGTTGCTTCGGTATTTTCGGCGCTCTGGTGGAAAGTTATGGGTTGGGTTCAGGTAAGTGTGCGATTGTGTGGACATGTGGGTTAGGACGGGTTAGGTGAGTTAGGGTTAGGGCGCGGGTGAGGTGACTGTGCAATAGTGACGGACCTTATGGTTAGGGTTTGGGTTAAGGTAAGTGGATAGTTAGTGGTGTTTGTATAGTTTAGTGTAGGGTTAGGTGTTAGAGTTTAGGTGTATGTGTGTGGATTGCTGTTTGTTTGGTGTGCTTGTGTTGTGTGTATGTATTTTGGAACAGCGAATTTTTTCCCTAGGAAAAAATTCACTGTTCCGAATATTCAATGTTTTTTTTTCGATTGTTAGGGTTCGATATTAGAACACTCAACATTTTGAATGTTCGGTGTTCTAATATAGACCCCTGCTCATACATCCTCAAACATGTATTCCCACAGATTTCTAGATTTCATCAATGCAAACTCACTGGGCCCCAACCAGGGACACTAAAATCATGGACTTGGTCCTTGCCAATATGGGGAGCTTTGCTCTGCACCAATTGTAACTTCCTCCCTGGTCACTTCAGACCACAAGTCAATCACATTCACCATAAGACTGAAAGCTGCGGCATCTTACAGTACCTCATGTGAAGGCTAATCTACTAAAACTAGTGATGACCTGGCTAAATTCGAAAGCCCCTTCCATCTTGATGACCCCACTGTTTACATGGTGTCCTTCATTACCAAATTCCATGCACATGTTAGTAGCTCCACTGGGTCTATACCAATCCATCGAAACGGCTGACGATCGAACACCAGATGTTCGAACTGTGAAGTTCGAACACTGATTATTGCGAAGCCGCGGAACACTGAATTCTTTCCCAGGGAAAGAATTCGGTGGGCCATTTCTGTGGCTTTGCGATTATCAGGACTGTGGTGGGAAGTTACAGGTTGTGTTCAGGTAAGTGTGTGTGATTGTGTGGACATTAGGGTTAGGGTGCGTGTTAGGTGAGTTAGGGTTAGGGCGTGGGTGAGGTGGATGTGCGATAGTGACAGACTTTAGGGTTAGGGCGGGATAGGTGAGTTAGGGTTAGGGCATGGGTCAGGTGAGTGTGTGATAGTGATGGACCTTAGGGTTAGGGTTTGGGTTAAGGTAAGTGGATAGATAGTAGTGTATGTACAGTTTAGTGTATGGTTAGATGTAGGATTTTAAGTGTTTATGTGTGGATTGCTGTTTTTTTGGTGTGCTTGTGTTGTGTGCGTGTTTCTTGGAACAGCGATTTTTTTCCCTGGGAAAAAAATCGCTGTTCTAAGACTTAGATGTTTTTGTACTTTGTGGTTAGAAGTTCGAACATATGGTGTTCGAACTTCAGCCATTTCAGTGAACTGATATAGACCCGCTCCACTGATACACCTGTTCCCCTTAGAAATACATTTAATACCAAATTCAAAAATAAATCCCTGTGGTAGAACACAAATATAAACAGGTTCTATAATAAAAGAAAAAAATCATTGCATGTAAAAACAAATCTAAATCTCATGATGCCAAAAACATTTTTGCTAAGGACCTCTGGAACCTGATCATATCAACCAAATCCAAAAATTAGGTAAACATAGCCACTCAGGTAAAGGATAATCACAAAGTCTTATGTTAAAAATCTCAGAAACAATGCCCAGCGCTGTGCAGAGCTACTTATAAACAATATCTCATATCTGGACCCAAAAGACATAGCCAATCTACTAGTGGACAAATCCAGCTCTACCTTCACTCCCTCTCTCCTCCAATATTCTCAGATCACATACTTACACCTACAGTCCCCCCTAAAATCTCTAAGAACAAGTTCTCAAGTTACTATCTGAGTTCAAGAACACTACTTCTATGGGGCTAGATAACATACATGGCTGCCAGCTGATCTGCTTGAAACATGACTTGCCCAGTTCCTACATAAGCTATTCCATGTCTGCCTCAAAACAGACTGCATGCCAATAAATGCAGGACAGCAACAGTCATTCCTATATACAAAGGTGGTGCTTTAATGGACCCAGGTAATTATAGACCCATAAGACTGACCAGTCTCATCTGTTAGGCTATGGAAAGGGGAATTAATAAATAAGGATATAGAAAACCTACAGAGTATCAACCCAACCCTGTTAGGATTTGCCAAGCGCGGGTCCTGCCTCCTTAACTTGGTTGATTTCTTAGAAAAAGTTACTGAAGAAATGGATGAGGGCAAAACAGTATACCTCACATATCTAGACCTCACAAAGGTATTCAACACCATACCACACTAGGGTATTGTAGATAAACTCTCCCAGCTAAATGTTAATCCCCATGCAACTCATTGGATAAAAATTGGCTCACAAATAGAACCTAGAAAGTGAGAGTGGATTGATCTATCACCTCCAAAGCACCTGCTACTTGCAGTGTACCCCAGAGTTCAGTCCTTGGAACACTTGTCTTTTGCATCTACTTCTTGGAGGTCAAAGCTAATGTTAAGGGTTTGTGGCTGATCAAGTTTGCAGTTGCTGCCATCATAAACTCCCCAAAGGACACCAAGATACTCCATGAGGGACTCTCTTGAACAAACAGCTGTGGTCAAAATCATGGACTAAAGCTAAGTGCCAAGAAGTACTTAACTGTATGCTTCAGCAAGTATGACTTGCCTTGTAACTACCACATTTACAACACCCTCCCCTCAAAAATTGATGTTATGGATCTGAGACGCAATGCTGACAATGAACTGCCCTTTAAACACCAGGTATCCACTGTTGCAAGGAAGTCCTTTTCCTTTGCATAGGTTATATCTAAAATGTATTGTGTCAAGATTCAGCGATGTAATTGTTCCACTGTACTTGGTATACTAGCATAATGCTCCTTCTAGTATGTACCTGACCAAATACTTGTCCCAACTGGAGCAATCACAATGCTTTCTTACTAAAAAATCAAAAGCCCAAATCCTTAAAACAATGCAGGCCATATCAAAGCCTTTCCCTCTTCTCAGTATTATACAGGCTAATGAGAGGCTATCTGCCACACATGTAGAGCTTCAACAGGCCCTATTCTGGTAGACTGATTACACATTCACAAGTGCAGTGACATCATACTCACTCAATAGATTTCAATTTGTTTTGCAAAATAAATAGATCATGCTGGAGAGATATGTACATATCACAGAGAATACTGCTTCTATACAACCATCTTCCACTCCACATAAAGCAAAGTACTTCTCTTACTATATTCAGAAAGTTTGGTCGAATGGATGAGCAACTGTAAATTCACCCCTGGTTTAAAACCCCAAACACTCATGGATAAGGAAAACAGATAAGTTCCCAACATATCCTTCAGCCTGTCTCTGAGTTATATGTATACAAAATATAACAGCTAAAAACTACCACAGGAATGTAAGGCTTGGCTTCTTAAGATCTTTACAGATCAATAGCCTATCAAGTATCTATGAACCTATTAAAAGGGAAAGTGAAATTTTTGAAAGAAATAGAATCAGGGTGAATAAATTATCACATAAGCAGAAGTATTTTCTGAAAGGAAAAAAATAGAGGTATCTCCTTCATTAGGGTGATGGATTAGGAGACAGGAAAATATATCTGAAAGTTTATTTGATAAAAGATTGGGAGGAAAAATAATTTAAAGGATATTATAGAAATTGCAAATAAGTATATATGGAAAGGATTTATAGTAAGAAGGAGAGAGGTGTTAGCTGAGATTGGGAGGTTAGAAGGACAGCTGAGGAATTTAGGCAGGTCAAAAAGATTTCATTAGATACATTGAATAAGGTAATATGTTTCATTAGGCATGGTAGTATGCTATGTAAAATGGCATTGGGTATGATTTTTATTTCAGTTTAGAAGAAAGAAAAAGTTTTTTTTTTCCTGGAAGTATTACATTTTTGGTTATTACTGTATGGGTAATGCTAGGAGAGTGCATCCAGTTATTAAGGTTTGGGAAAGTATAGTGATAGGAAAGATATAAATAACTGGGGATCAATTGCTTTATGTACTTCAGATTATAAACTTTAATAAAAAAAAAAATGCAGGTAAGGATATTTGAAATGTCAAGTGACTATATTGTGGGACACATGTATAAAATTCCAGGTAAGCAAATACAAAAAACGTACAAGGGGGGGATACCTACTGCTCCTAGAGTGTAGCCCACAGGGTGGGTATAAATTTCTGGAGGGAAGAACACTCTACCTGGAAAGAATCGCACTTTTTGGAGGCTCAGGAAGTAGTCCTCAAAAGGACTTTTCAGTAGATGATTCGTATTGTAGTTGTCCTGGGGTGTCCTTATAGTTGTAGCCCTGAGGAGGGCTGTTGTAGTCCTGATATGGACTTTTGTAGCACTGAGGAGGGCTGTTGTAGTCCTGATGAGGACTGTTGTAGTCCTGAAGAGGACTGCTGAAGTCCTGATAGGGACTGTTGTAGTCTCGAGAAGGACTGTTGAAGCCCAGAAGAGGGCTGTTGTTTTGTTGGTTAGAGCTGCAGTGGCCCTTACAAGGGCCGCCCTAGGTACCCTGTCAGATCAGATCTCAGTGGGTGCCCCTTTATGTAAGGCTGGGCTCCTGCAGATGTGGTCTGCGGGTTCTTAGAAGAACCTTTGTGGTCTATGTGGCCTTACAGAGGAACCTGACCGGTATCCTAGTAAGCCAGACCTATTACAGTTGCCCTTTGACCAGCCTTACAGAGGAACCTGGAGTGTATCCTAGTAAGCCAGACCTATTACAGTCACCCTTAGACCGGTTTGGGTTTCTGTGGGTTCTTGTAAGATCCTGTGTGGTCTCTTGTAGGGCCTAAGCTCTCTTAGTCCTATTAGTCCTTGCCCGAGATGGTGGACAGTCGGCATGCAAGGCGTTCATTTGTTCTAAAAGAAGACACCAGAGGCAGAAGCATTTGATCCATGTTTCTTTATTTCCATCCTTGCAGGTCACAGTTCCAATCTTCCTCCTAGCATTGCTCTGAGTGAGAACTAGATTCTCACTCAGAGCAATGCTAGGAGGAAGATTGGAACTGTGACCTGCAAGGATGGAAATAAAGGCAAAAACGAAACAGTTACCCAATGGGTAGGTCACTTGTAAAATGTGGAAGGAAACACAGAACAAAGTACAAATCCAACAGCTTCTTTAATTCTGCTCCACACACTAAGAGCTTTCACCATACAAATGGCATCTTCAGAGTGAGTAGTAACCACAAAACAACTCATTAAATACATGTGTCCATTAATCAATCAAGCATAAATTAATAAAATCACACTTTTCTTAAAGCAAAACACACTTCATACATCGTATTCAACCTAAATATGGCCCTGTCCCCTGAACAAATAAACCAAATGTCTATAATATAAAAGCTTTTACTAAAAATTAAAAATGATTGTTTATATAAAATATTTGTTGTAAAAAATGAACGTAGATTGCATATTTAAATTTTAGCAGCTCTTAATTTCAATACTGGTCATAAAGATATATGTTCATTTAGACCAGGTGATGTTGCATCTAAAATCACTTGCCACTTATATTCTAAGAATTCAACTTCCAATTTGGCATCACCACCTCTGTCATTTTGAACAGCCCTATCTATCACAAAAAATAAAAATTTCTTGAAATGTATGCACTTGGTACTGTGCATATATAAGGCATTATGGGGGTCTTTAATTCTTATTGCTCTTAGGTGCTCTACTATCCATTCCCTCAACCTACGTGGGGTCTTTCCTACATAAAAACTAGTGCAGGAAGTACACGTAGCTAGGTAAACCACTTTGGAGGTGTTACAATTGCACCTACCTGGACATTTAATGCTCCTGTTGTAACTCGGGACACTAACATAGGGTCCATCATTAATGAATCTGCAGGACTTACAAGTCCCACATTTATTCATCCTAGAAAAGATGTTGTTTCAAGGCCTCTGCCCCTCCAACTATTCTTTTGGATTTCTTCCCCTTGAAAATACAATCCTAGGATACACACCCAAATTGCTTTTAAGTTCACTATCAAAACTTGTATCCCATATTGTCCTAATAGTGTTCACTATATCATTTGTTCGACTATTATATTTCAAAATCAAAACCCTGAAATCAAAATTATTCATATGACTTCTGTTTTCTGATTCAATACTTCTCCCTTTTAATAGGGGTGGAAAATTAGTCTCCCTTTTACCAATTACTTCATTACACATTTTAATCAACATTTTTAAGTGCTATCCCCTATCTAGGCACATCCCTATCAATGTGTGTAACTCTTGTTTACAAACTTCGTTGTCACTGATGAGACATGGCAACCTTACTATTTGCCCATTTACAATACCCCTACTTTGATGTGGGGGATGGCAACTATTGAAATGGACCAATTAGTTACTATAAGTCTCTTTTCTATAAATATTGCTCTGTAATCTTTGTGCAGTTTTACTTAACTTGATATCAAGAAATTCTATCATTTGGCTATCCCATTTACTTGTGAATTTAAGAAAAGGGGTGGTGCTGTTAAGATATTCCGCAAAATTTGCCACTTCAACACTGTTGCCTCTCCAAAGTATCAGAACGTTTTCAAGAACTCAATTGTAAAGAACAATCTTATCTCTATATGGTGAATGAAATACAAATTAATTTTCCCAATGGAGTAAGACCAAATTGGCAAAACTGGGGGCACATTTTGCCCCCATTGCCTCTCCAGAAACCTGATGATAGATTTCCCCCTCAAATGACAAATTATTTTTGAGCACTGTATCCATTAGTGCTTCCATCAGATTTATTTTATCACTTGTTAATTGGCCACTTTTTACCAAGCTTGTGGACTAGATTCTCACTCAGAGCAACAATAGGAGGAAGATTGGAACTGTGACCTGTAAGGATAGAAATAAAGAAACATGGATCAAATGCTTCTGCCTCTGGTGTCTTCTTTTAGAACAAACGAGCGCCTTGCATGCCGACTGTCCACCATCTCAGGCAAGGAGTAACAGGACTAAGAGAGCTCAGGCCCTACAAGGGACCACAAAGGTTCTTATAAAAACCCACAGAAACCCAACCCAGTCTAAGGGTGACTGTAATAGGTCTGGCTTACTAGGATACCCTCCAGGTTCCTCTGTAAGCCGGTCAAAGGGCAATGGTAATAGGTCTGGCTTACTAGGATACCCTCCAGGTTCCTCTGTAAGGCCACATGGACCACAAAGGTTCTTCTAAGAACCAACAGACCACATCTGCAGGAGCCCAGCCTTACATAACGGGGCACCCACTGAGATCTGATCTGACAGGGTACCTAGGGTGGCCCTTGTAAGGGCCACTTCAGCTCTAACCAACACAACAACAGCCCTCTTCAGGGCTTCAGCAGTCCTCCTTGGGACTATAACAGTCCTTATCAGGACTTCAGCAGTCCTCTTCAGGACTACAGCAGCCCTCCTCAGTGCTACAAAAGTCCACATCAGGACTACAACAGCCCTCCTCAAGGCTACAACTATAAGGACACCCCAGGACAACTACAATACGAAGCATCTACTGAAAAGTCCTTTTGAGGACTACTTCCTGAGCCTCCAAAAAGTGCAATTATTTCCAGGTAAGCAAATAAAGGAATTGCTAATTTTGATAAATGAAATTGGTTAAAGATTACCCCAGTAAACAAATGTAAAGTAAAATAAAATAGTTTGTGTGATTAAAGAAGAAAGGAAGCAGTTACTATGATGGTGTGAGATATTACATAGTCTAATAAACGTTTAGATTAAGGTCAGGTCTCAGAAGTATTAAACAGTTATGGTTTGGGAATTAAAAATAATGTACTATATTACAAGTCATATATTTTTCTATTAATAAATGGGTGGAAAGGTAAAGAAATTAAGATGGGAAAGGCGTGGGGCAGAGATGTCCTTTGAGTGGGATCATTTTTTTCCTTTAGTTATGAATGCTGTGGAGGGGATTACTGCAAAACGTGTATGGGATGGAAAATGAAATATATAGTAAATGGGGTTGTGTTACCCAGGTGCTTGCTATATGTGGCTGATCTAATTTTAGTGGCAAAAACAAATTGTAGCTATTGAAGCTTTTCAAGCAGATGGAGAGAAATTCATGTAAAGCTGAGATTTGAATAAGTAAGGATAAATGCCAAGGTTTTGGTGAGGTAGTTCAGACTGGTGGTGTTTGATTTACTTTTAAATAAATAACTGTGTCGAACATTATATCAACTTGTGAGTAGTTGCTTGTAATAAAACTTTTAGTCCCACTGAATTAAAGTGCTTATCAGGTTTTAATAATAAATTGGCTTGAACTAAAACTTTTATTACCAGGCACCAGTTACGACTTGGTACAGTTTTTTTTCTTTTTGCAGATCTATAGTACCAAGGATTGCAGCAGTGATTTTATTTTCTTGTGTTATCGCATTATGGACCTAATTAACAAGGATATAGGGAATCTCCAAACTCTAGATCCCACACAATTTGGGTTTGTGAAAGGTAGATCATGCCTGCTCAACCTGGTTGAATTCTTTGAGTCAGTCACCAGAGTGGTGGATGAAGGTAAGGCAGTTCATACAGCCTACCTCAATCTGGACAAGGTCTTTGATACCATTCCTCACTCAGGAATTATTGATAAACTCAGCAAACTAGGCGTCAACCCCTATATCATTAGATGGATTGCAAATTGGCTCACAAATTGAACCCACACTGTGAAAGTAGTGGACTCCAAGTCAGACTGCCGACCAGTCACGAGTGGAGTCCCACAGGGATTGGTCCTGGGTCCTCTCCTGTTTGGCATCTACTTCTCAGAAGTCCAGACCACGGAGGGACTCTGGCTGACCAAATTCACAGACGACTGCAAGCTGGGAGCCATTATTAACTCCCCAAGTGATGCAGACATCCTACAGAAAGGCCTCACTGAGACCAATGACTGGTGTCAAAACCATGGCATTAAGCTTAATGCCAAAAAAATGTGTCGTCATCCCCTTTGGGAAAAAATCAGTTCCCACTAATTACCACACAGATGGGAGCCCACTGAACACTGAAGGTGTTATAAGAGGTTTGCTGTCAACCTGTGTCCTCAAACCTCTTATAACACTGGAGGTGTTATAAGAGGTTTGAGGACACAGGTTGACAGCAACCTCTCCTTTGACCACCACATTGCCACTGTGGTCAGAAAGTCGTTCTATGTGGCACATCTCATTACCAAGGGTTTTGCATCCAGGAAGAAAGAGGTCATCATTTCTCTCTACTCTTCCCTCATTAGACCAATCATAGAGTATAATGCCCCTTTTGGCATATACCTCACTAGACACCTGCAACAGCTAGAGAGGCCAAAAAAGTGCCTCATGAAGAGGATTCTAGGCCTTAAACACGTCTTACATCGACAAACTCAAAAAAGTCCAGCTATTCTGTGTCTCATATCGTCTACTAAGAGGCAATCTCTGCTTGACTTGCAAAGCCATGTCTGACCCAGCTCTGTTAGAAATGCTATATCTAAAGAAATCCCAATCCCTTTCATACCACGCGCTCCAGAGACCTCAACCTCATTACCACAATGAACAGAACATGCTGGAGGGACATGTGGGAGGGTGGCATAATGGTTAAGGTGTTTACCTTAGAAGCACAAGGTGCAGGGTTTGATTCTCACAGGGGGTAGGCTTAAAAATTGTCCATGAGGGCAGCTAGCCTAGTAATAATCAATGAATCAATGTTCATAACCCAGAGACTGCCCATGCTCTGGAATAGACTTCCCATACATGTCAAGCAGAGCACCTCACTGGCCGTCTTCAAGAGACATCTTGATGAGTGGATGGGAAATAGAAAGTTCACCCCAGGGATCACTCCAGTGGCTCTACTTGATGGAGGCACTGGGCAGTAACGTCAGGTGGCACAATGTCAGGGCACTTCTATGGGCTAGGCTAGTAAAGGCCCCAGGGCCATTAGCCTAGTAAACACCTATGAACCTATGAGGTTATTCCTTATCATGGCTAAATCTGTCTCTGAATCCCAAATTCCCAGATCACAGAAATAGAGCCTTTTAACTGAAGGGAGTAGTGATCTTTATGAATCCCTGGTATTGCTTTCTTATCTATTATTCTTAAAAAATATCACATAAACTGTTTCATGAGCCATATTCTTGTATATGCTCGAGTCCAAAAAAAAGGCTGAATTGTTGGTTCTTCTCTAGTAGGTGTTTGACATTCTTAGCTTTCACATATAATCAACATTTTAACTTTGTTTTTCTATCCTGTAACTCATATTCCAATACTTTTCTTTAGTAAAACATGCAATGTACTGTATTAGTGGTATAGTTTATCTTTAATTATGCATTCTTTGAGTTAGTCATGCATGTTTTGATTAAAGCAAGTTGTGTCTCTTCTTTACTCAGCTTATAGCTTTAGAATTGTTCTAGAATCCATTTCTATTCCTTTTCCACTCACTAATAAATACCAGTTTCATAAACATGCACAAGGATTTATTACTTCACAGACATAAGTAAAACTTCATTTACTTAAACTAATACAAAAAAAAATGTTTGGGCATCCTGGTTGCACAGTGATTAACATAAACAAAAATGACTACCAAAAAAACAAAATAAGTTCTTCTTTATTCAAAATAATAAAAAGACCAGATACAAGCTCCCATACAAAAAAGCGCTTCTTCTGTTGCTGCTGGTTTTCTATATATTGAAGTATTTGTGTGGATATCTTTATTTCTGAAGAAGTTCTTGTTACATTAAAAAAAGAAAGTGCTCAAATACCGGTTTTGCCTCTGTGTTTTTCCTCCTAGCTTTGGAAGTTTGTTAGTTGTAAGTTTTTAATTTCTTCCTTTTTTATTTTTATCGGTTTTAATACTATATATATATATATATATATATATATATATATATATATATATATATATATATACAGTAGGGAGTCGATTATCCAAAACGTCAGTTATCAGAACCAGCTTTGCATAGTTTTTGGGCAGGAAAAATCATAAAGTCTGAATATGTAAACATTACACATATACGCTTGAGCAGGTTTTTTGAGCTTGTAGCTAGCTCGTGTGTGATTACTTTACCCAGTACAATGAGCAACAGAGAGTCTAACCCAAAATGTGTGGATATGGTAACTGTAATAGCTGGAGATCATCAAAATGAAAAATTTCAAATGCAATAACTGTAAAGCAAACTGTTTCAGTGCAGTATCAGTACAGTAGCCAGCTAAGTAATAAAAGTATATCACATAGGTAACCCTGTACTCTCTTGTGCAGTACTGTAGAGCAGTAGCTTTAAATGTTGTAATACTGCAGTAATTAGTAACAAACAGAAATGTAACAGCAACAATGATAAAAAGTGCAGCAGTAGCAGAGATAGTACGTTAATTATAGTACGTTAATTATAGTACGTTAATTATAGTACGTTAATTTGTTTTTCTGCACCTAGTACCAGTAACAGTATTACCTTAGATATTGCCAGTGATGAGCAAGAGTAACAAAGTAATAAGGTGCAACACATCAAAATTATTTAAACTTATTACCACTACTGTCAGCAAAACAAATGTGAACAGCAGTACAAAACAAAGGAGACACAATAGTGCTGTTATTTAAACTCAATAACATAAGAATTAGCAGAACAAAGTACTAATTTCAGCAATGCATCCAGAAGAAGTGCAGTCAGGAAGGTAATAAACTAAAGAAAGACTTGGTGCTGTCACTGTGTATAATAAGGCAGTGGTCAAAATCAATAACAGTAGTACAACTGTTAGCTCAACTTTGACCCTCCAGGAAAGCAACCAACCAATCAGGAATTTCTCCATGACTTCTCCTGTGACTGCTGTTAGATTCCTACTCTTCCCTGTCTCCCTGCTGGCATGTCACTCTCTCCTTGCTTTTGTTTGTAATCCAGTATCCATGCTTTTTCTCCCACTCTTCTTTGTTCAGCCTGGTCAGGTGTATTCCACCCTTACTTATTTCTTTTATTCACTTAAAGAAATGTGTGTTCCCCAATGTTAACCACTTCTTTCCTTTCACTTGATACCTTTGTTACTCTCAACTCCTTTGCTGCTGTTGTAGATCATATCTTTTGGCCTTATCACTAGCCTCACCTTCCTGTATAAGCACATCAGCCTTCTCCTTTTTTATCTTTTTTGCCTTTTCCTTGGACCCATGTCTTTAGGCATACGTACTGCACCTCTGACTCATTCCCACACCTTGATTGCTGTCTCAGTTTATCCTTATTATCCTTAGTCTCCTAGCTCAACTTTGACCTTCTCGCCAGCTCACCATAATCCAGTCCCCTAATAATTACACTAACAGCTTGTTTCTTACTCCCCACTCTAAACCACACAGTGACTTGACCACCACTGATGAGTTACATCTTTACCTGGACATCCCTGACACTTTCCACCTTGCTTATGATGGACAATATCCAGAATGTTATCCTTCTTAGTAGAGCCCTGCACCAGTTGGCTGAACCCCTCATGTCATGAATCTTCAATCAACTCTCGATCCATTTGTCTGTTGGAACTTGGAATCTCCTAGTCACTCTTGACAGATTCAGATACTCCGTGACCTTTCTCCTCTTCATCCTTCCTCTTCCCTCATTTTGTCATCTTCTCCCATGATGTAAGTGGGGGGCTGATACACTGAATAAATCCACTAACATCCCCCTGAGTTTTCTAGCTTAAATGTCATGGCTCTTCCACTAGGTTCTCACCCTTTCTTCTCCCTCTTCCCCTCATCTGTAAAAGTTGATGCCATGTCATTGCATGTTTATATACCCATTCAAATACTGCCCAAATAACCTGGACAGCATAATGAGGCTAAACAAATGGCCTAGTCTTTATCTATAAAAGTATGTGCCTTTGCTTGCATGAATTCCAAAGAGGTCAAAAAGTGATTTGCACAAAGTACTTGTTTGTTGCTTGCTCGATTGCTTCCTGTGTACTCTCAGCCATAATGTCAGCCTCCTAAGCCAGCACATTTTAATGCAAGCATAAGAACAAATGTTCCTAAACTCAGACTTGCTAAATAAATTCCTTCTACAAATCTTTTATTTCATTTATGATACCATAGGTTCCAAACCCTTGGGCTACAGGATCTAAAGAAAATAATGTCCAATGACACCTGTTGTTTAAATGCACCTGTTCTAATATCATGTGTCTTTTATATAAGTTTATTGGTATGAGATCACCTAAAAGTAATGGTTATTTGTGATTTTTAGGTAGAGCTGAAATGTGAGTTTCCTGATTTCTTTAATAACTGCACAGGCTTACATATGTACTTTGTAACTTCTCTTAGACACATATTCAATATTTCTAAAAGGCTAAATATGTCATCACATATCTTTTTTACTAAACATACACTTCATTGCCACACATTTGTTAGTTTAGATAAAACTTATTCAAAGGCTAACTGTTCAAAATGTCAGGAACATTTGATGTAAAAATAAAATTTTAATAATTTATTAAAAATTATGAATATACAGTGACATCCTTGATATAATCAAAAATATTAAAATAACATAAGCCCAGTCTGTTACAGTGAGCCATATAAAGGTCGGAGGTTCAGACTGCTAGCTAAGTGTTCTTTCAAACTGACAGCCTGACAGGTCTGAAATAATGCTTCCTCTTTGCAAAAAAATGTAATAAAATAAATTTTAAAGCATGTTGTTGGTCATTAGAAAAAACATAAATGTTATCTGCTTTTCTTAAAATGTTAGTGTTGTTTCTTAATATTATCATTATTATGACAATGCCTATCACTGAGTGGCTTGTTGGTACAGTCCATAGGGGAAGCTCGGGTCTTCTCTTGTTAACCTAATATTTATCCCCAAATATGTAAAATACAGATAATAAAGGATAAGTCCTGATAGTTCAGCTAGAAGATCTAGGAAACTCTCTCTCTCTCTTTCTGATGCCCTCCCTGTGGAAGGAATAAAAATGCCTTGTTGAAGTTTCAAGTAGTTTATTCAGTTAAGTAGGTAGACAGCTGCATGTTCTTGTTCAATTATATAAAATAGTTCTGATGATTCCAGCATTTATGTATATGTTAGTAAAACGTGGAAAATCCTTCTATTTGAGTTTAGTAGCACAGTTTTTGCAAAAAAATGCTTTTAATAGTGCATAGAAATCTCCCCATTCCACTTTATGGCCTTGCAATTGTTGTATCACTTGAATGTGTAATGATCACATTTCTTAAATTAGTTTTCTATCTGTTATAAACTGTTAAGCAAGTCTTAATATTTATTGTATCTTAGAAATTAATTATGTAATTTGTTTACCTGTGATGGTCATTTGATTGTGTATAAAACCAGTAAGGTTTTTAATGATCAGACATGTTGCTTTGTTGTACTTAGCCTATATTTAACTTGTAATATTTCATTATGTTATAAGTAGCTCCTTTTTCTTTCTTTTCACTAACTCTGTATTGGTAACATTGGTATGAGAACTGCCTTTAGGAGCTTTTCACTGAGGCTCCAATGACTTTGCTCAGCCTGAGCGTTCCTGGACAACAAATATAAATAAATAAATACGTTGTTCATAGATTGTTCTTATAAGTGCTGCTCTTCAATAAATTCTGCAACACTCATATTTCGAGGCATAATCTATAGTAATTCTAAGACTGATAACACTCCTATGCTGTTCCTTTCTTTTTTTTAATTCTCTTTATTGTTTTATACAGACATTAACAGTAAATGACAACAGACTAAACATACAAGAACTAACTACAAACAAAACTATATGTTCCTTTTTCTTTTTAGTCTCTTACTGTTGAAACATTGCAGAGTAGTATGTTGTCTTTTACTACATTTTCATCTATACTTTTGATTACCAATCCATAATGACATAAAACAGTACTTAAACATTTAAAGAAACTCCTAACTATCATAATGACATATCAACGAACAAAGTAATCTGATCAGTATAACAACTAAGTTGACTGATTGTTAAAGCATAAAATGGGTACTGTTTTCACTTTTTTTCATTCTTCCTGGAGTTTTTGTCACCACGGCATGGTGTATGTGTTGGAGACAGAGACCCACCCAATACACACACACACACACACACACACACACACACACACACACACACACAGATATGTGGAAATGTGGATGTATGTATACTGAGATGGGAGGGAATTTTTCTGCAAAGAAAATTGCAAAATCTGGTATTGACAGCCACCAGTGTTTTATCTGAAATAATGTTGAGCTGAAATTTTGCCATTCAATGCATTTATAATCAAAGCAATTACCTTATAAAATATATTATCCTTCTTGTCATATTATTATATTTTTCATTAAAGAAGTTGAGTAATAAACCGATCAATATTATAGTTGGTAAATGAATAATTACTGAAATATAATTCTGAAAAACTACACCAGTTTACTTATTTTGCCAATCTTGATAACTTCAACATGTTACAGGTTTTGCAATACATTCTAGCACAATCACAGGTTATATATGCTAGAGTTCTTACTTCATCTTCCATAGATATTATAATTTGAGTGTATCCTGATGCATTATGAATAGGTATGGTTCTGAACGTTAACATGTGAAAAACAAATGGAAATGTAACCTAAATACACATATGTATGAAATTGAAAGAGACTGTACACAAACTCTGGAAAATAAAAATATCAACAATAAGTTAAAAGTAACCATGTTTTATTTTTCCTCTTGATATGTAAAAACATACATTTAAGGCTATACAATACTGTAATGTGCAGTTGTTATTTATTTAAAGAACTTTTATATATTTATCAGGATACATTTACAGCAAATGTTTCATTTAAAAGGAATACATTTTACAACAGATATACATTTATATAAACAAAATATACAGAACAATAAAATACATGAGCAAAGCCTGTATTAATATTTAATTGTGCAGATGTCAGCATTTGGTAGGTATACTAATATATATATATATATATATATATATATATATATATATATATATATATATATATACATATATTTATTTTAATAAATGGAATGTTTATTTTTGTGGTGCATAGATTACATTTGATACCAGTATATGCACAATGTTGTCTACTGCTTCACATTTTTCAGAGATGAAAATATATTTTAGGCATTGAAAATGAGAATTATAAGGTGAAACATATTATATACAGGAGTAAAAAGGAAAACGTGCATGTATGCGTGTGTGTGTGTGTGTGTGTGTGTGTGTGTGTGTGTGTGTGTGTGTGTGTGTGTGTGTGTGTGTTTGAGTATGTTAAGTGTATGAAAGGAACACAATGATCAATAAATACTACATTAAACATTTGGATAAATTAACATACCAAATTCCATTTTGCCAAACCAGTTAAATGCAAATCTGTTAGAAACTGCTCATAATATTTTTGCATGGACCAAACCCTGTGTACCTCCCATGTGGGGGTTTAGCCCTCTACACTCCTTGTATATTGCAATTCTGAGGTTATATAACTTTGGAGAAAAGGGAATATTAAGTATTCCCCTTTCCTTGAAATTGTGAATATCACAGTTGTAATATACAAACCCAAGAAGTGTGAGCTGGTAATGCTACCCTCATCGGGAAGGCATGAGCTCCTCCCAAAAATACTCTTTTATCTGAGAATTTGTGATATGGTACAGCTGCAGCAAAATGCAGTCACATATCAACAATATGCAGAACTGATGAAAGTATACTCATTGCCCATAATAATTCATCATTGTTCAGAGTTGTCAAAAGCTGAATTATCATAGATGACTGGGGCTTGCTTAGGTTTGGTGAACTTTTTGATAAGCTGGTAAAGGGCAAAAACTGGTACACAAATACACGGGAGAGCTGCTAATATGACACAGATAGCCACTGCCCAGCCTGGATAAGCCTTCTCTTCTTTTGTTGGAAAACCACTCTGCAAATAGAGAGAGAGAGAGAGAGAGAGAGAGAAAAGGAAAAAAAAAAAAAAGACATTACATTATGGTGTGTTTTTACCTTGCATGCCAGTTTTAGGTCAGTGTGTTTGAAACCTAAATTACTTCATATTGTTCTACTCATGGGGCCACCCTCTTCAAAAAAATGGCATCAATCCTTCAGGAACAGCAGTAATCCGCAGATGAGCTCTTGAATAATTGCAACATATGACTCTAAAGTGACTCACCACTATACAGCCACTGTAAATATATTCCTTTTAATATAAACTTTATTTTTTTTTAAAAAATATAAACACTAATACATGACAAAGAAAAAACATGCAAAGAATGGCAAAATTATAAAACACTACAATGCTTTGCAATTGTACTAAAAAGCAAATAAATGAAGACAAAAAATATACTATAATAAGTTTCAGTATCATAGTAAACACAACCCTAAAAAACTCTGGATAGCCATTAAAGAAATCTTACATCCTGGCAAAAAATGTAGCCCTAACCCCTCTCCCAATAACTCACCACCAAAACTGCAATACAATTCAAGTTTTATTTCATAGCTAGTATAGAATCTCTAACCAAGGATTCCCCAGCATCTAATCCCAACCCTGCCAAACAGCCATCATCACATCCACTTTCACCTTCAAACCTGTGCCCGCATCCTATATAAAACTACTCTTAAAAAACTCAAACCAAGCTCTACTTCAGCTGATGACCTTCCAAGTGAGTACAGTAAAATAGCAGCCAATAGCATTGCCTAGCCTGTC
Organism: Protopterus annectens; assembly: GCF_019279795.1. NCBI lineage: Eukaryota > Metazoa > Chordata > Ceratodontiformes > Protopteridae > Protopterus > Protopterus annectens. Next base: position 799,084,268 of record NC_056731.1, on the reverse strand, counting down.
TCAATCTTTATGAACAGGTCAATCCAGGAATTCTACATGCCCTCTCTCTGCAAGAAATCACAAAGTATCACTCTCTACAAAGCAGGAAATTCAACAGTCATTACTAACTTAAAACCTACACTAATTGTTTACTAACTTAAAACCTACACTAATCTTTTACTAACTTAAAACCTACACTAATCTTTTACTAACTTAAAACCTATACTAATCTTTTACTAACTTAAAACCTACAGTAATCTTTTACTAACTTAAAACCTACACTAATCTTTTACTAACTTAAGACCTACACTAATCGTTTACTAACTTAAAAACCTACAGTAATCTTTTACTAACTTAAAACCTACACTAATCTTTTACTAACTTAAAACCTACACTAATCTTTTACTAACTTAAAACCTACAGTAATCTTTTACTAACTTAAAACCTACACTAATCTTTTACTAACTTAAGACCTACACTAATCGTTTACTAACTTAAAACCTACAGTAATCTTTTACTAACTTAAAACCTACACTAATCTTTTACTAACTTAAAACCTACAGTAATCTTTTACTAACTTAAAACCTACAGTAATCTTTTACTAACTTAAGACCTACACTAATCTTTTACTAACTTAAGACCTACAGTAATCTTTTACTAACTTAAGACCTACACTAATCTTTTACTAACTTAAGACCTACAGTAATCTTTTACCAACTTAAAACCTACAGTAATATTTTACTAACTTAAGACCTACAGTAATCTTTTACTAACTTAAGACCTACAGTAATATTTTACTAACTTAAGACCTACAGTAATATTTTACTAACTTAAGACCTACAGTAATCTTTTACTAACTTAAAACCTACAGTAATCTTTTACTAACTTAAGACCTACAGTAATCTTTTACTAACTTAAAACCTACACTAATCTTTTACTAACTTAAAACCTACACTAATATTTTACTAACTTAAAACCTACAGTAATCTTTTACTAACTTAAAACCTACACTAATCTTTTACTAACTTACAACCTACACTAATCTTTTACTAACTTAAAACCTACACTAATCGTTTACTAACTTAAAACCTACACTAATCTTTTACTAACTTAAAACTTACACTAATCTTTTGCTAACTTAAAACCTACACTAATCTTTTACTAACTTAAAACCTACACTAATCTTTTACTAACTTGAGACCTACACTAATCTTTTATTAACTTAAGACCTATAGCAATTTTTTCTCCCTCTCCAAAATACTTGAAAAATGTTTTCAAAAACAATTGCTAAACTATCTCCTGCAGGAAGAACTCGTACCCCCCATGTAACATGGCTTCTGTCCTTCACATAATGCTAACACTGCACTTCTAACCCATATAGATACTGTCAATAAAGCTAGAGATAATGGCAAACTAGTCTCCTCCTTCTTTCTAGACTTGTCTAAAGCCTTCAGTACAGTTTGTCACAGCAAGTTTCTACTTCAAGTTTCCTCACTAGGTCTCTCTCTCTCAGCCCACCCTTCTACAGTTCAAATGCTACCTGTCCAATAGGTATCAATCAGTAAAATGGCACTGCACCCTTTCTCCATATTTCTCAGTCACCAGTGGTACACCACATGGTTCTAGCCATATTTCCCTCCTATTTAACATTCTCACCAACACCCTCCTCACATCCACACAACAGGCCTCCCTAATACAGTACAGAGAAGATTCCACACTCATTTACACATCTGACAACACAGCACACCTTCAAAAGTTACCCAGGAAGCTTTAACAGCCACTGAAACAAGGCTTTGTAACTCACAGCTCATGCTCAACCCCAAAAAATCAAAGCTGCTACTTTTTTCCCCCAAATCCCTCTCTCATGAAAAACACAACATTTAAAGCCCTCTCTCATACAACCAATGAAATCACTTCCCATAGCAAATTATTAAGGATGATAGTGGATAATAATCTTAAATTCAACCTACATATACAAAATTGCATTAGAAAAACTCATCAAAAGTAATGGATGCTTTACAGAGCCAAAACCTTTCTCACCAACACAACTAAAACTTCACTTGCCACTACTTATCTCCTCCTCATTCTTTGTTATAGCGCTCTCATCCTTACTAACCTCCAGGTATCACAACATATCAAAACTTGAACAATGCTACAACAAAGCTGCTGAATTTGCAGTAAATATCCCTTTTAGAATCCACCATTGTATAGCACTAAAAAGCCTAAATTGGTTAGGACTACCATGTCAACTAACATATACACAGCTTCTTACCACATATAAAATTATTCAGCATCCATCTCCTTGTCCAGCACTAAAAAACATTCTACACAACTATATTCCCAGTCAGTCATTACGATCCAGTGACTAAAATCTCCTGCCTGTCCACAAACCTATCAAAGCTGCTGGGCATTTTCTGTACTTGTACTATGTTGCTAAGGCCCAGAACTCCTTAACTCTGTATATTAGGCCAACATTCTCCAACTCTGCCTTCAAAACCATTTTGAAAGACTTTCTAGCCGAAAGCTGTCTGTGTTCTTGCTCAGCACCAGGCTAAAACTATATCCTAAAATTTACCTTTTCATACCTTACACCTCCCTCCTCCTACTTCTTCACTCACTTCCTTACTTCTATCAATTTCTTTCTACTGGCTTTCTCTCTGACTATACCATAGGCTTGCTTTTACATCTCACTTCATATTACAATTCCTGTTTGTATTATACTAACATACCTTTAATTTCTCAGTAACCTGGCTAAAATGTATTTAAATATTAAATCACTGTCATATAACTTGGATCTATCCTTAACCAATGATTTCATATTATGTCTAATTTGGTATCATTATTTAAACTGTAGATGTTTTGTATTATTTTTGAAGCTTGTAAAATTATTGTTCTTAAAATGTTTTTTAATACTTTGGAGGTGTCGGACATACCTAGTTATCAAATGTCAATATATAAATAAATAAATGGAAGGCTGACATAAAGCCAGATTGCACCTGTAGGGTTATTGCAGATATTACAGGTAGTGAAAGAGATGCAACATTGTTGCTATATTGTGATGAACAGAAAGGTAAAGTGCAAACAGAGACAACCAGCATGATCCAGATTACAAAGGTTGTGTTTTAGTTTATTCTCTGGGGAAAACACAGATGAAAGTGAATACTGCATAATAGATATCCAATGGTTAATAGTAACTGCACCAAGAGCAGAATCTTAAGTCATTTTTGCTAAATAAACCACAAAAGTGCACCACTTTTACTTTAAAAACTGGTGGAAAGGTAAACAGATTATATTCAGCTAGTTGCCTTTTCTCTAAGAAGCATTAGACCTTTTAAGGTCAAAGAATGAGTTCTATAGTATACTACCTCCCCTTTTTTGACAGTAATCTAAAGTTAAAAGACATGTCTATTACTCACTATTTATTACTGTGTGAGCTATTATTTCTGCAGATTTTAGCTGCTGCATTTTAGTAAAGAGAACTGTTGAACAGAAAAAGAATGACATTATTTATACATACATAATTAGGATCCCACGCTTCATAGGTGAGAGGCTTCTGTACTTCCACAGCCACGTAAGCCACAAATACACCCAGCATCAGAAGAGGGCTAATTACTCTCCAGGTGGCTTGCCAATAAATGTTTGGTCGGCGACCAGTCATCCATTCCAAATCATCACTAAATCTAAAGAAGAAAACACCATCAGTCTTAGTTTGCCTAATTTTCTATATGTAAGTGTTGTTAGCTATGCTATCAGATGTCAAAAACACATTTTCAGGTACTGTATCACCTCAGAAGTGGTTAGTAAAGGTAACAAGTTGGATAATGTCAAACAGCTTAATCATTCTCTTAACAGATTTATTTTTAAAGTGAAATTAGCATTTTGTCATTATTGTCATTATTTAGTATTATTTATGGTTGTTATTTACCTGATAAGTAAGTGATAGCCAATGTAGCACACTTGTCTCTGGTGCAGAAAGTTGTGCGTTCTATTCCTACACTAGGTAGATTGTTCACACTGTAGTGCAACATGGGTAGGGGCTACATTTCTCAATGTGCCTTCCCTCTGATGAGATGTTAAACCAAGGCACCATCTGCTTGGGTTGGTTGTAGCTTCTGTGTGGACTCTGCATGCCCTCACTGTGTTCCTGTGAGTTTTTTCTGGGAGCTTCAGTGTGTATGTGTGTGTGTGTGTGTGTGTGTGTGTGTGTGTGTGTGTGTGTGTGTGTGTGTCTGTGTGTCTGTGTTATGGAAGAACAACCACAGCTGGGCTAACCTCTGGTGGTGTGATGTGTGTGTGTGTGTGTGTGTGTGTGTGTGTGTGTGTGTGTGTGTGTGTGTGTGTGTGTGTCTGTGTTATGGAAGAATAACCACAGCTGGGCTAACGTCTGGTTGTGTGTGTGTGTGTGTGTGTGTGTGTGTGTGTGTGTGTGTGTGTGTGTGTGTGTGTGTGTGTCTGTGTTATGGAAGAACAACCACAGCTGGGCTAACCTCTGGTGGTGTCATGTCTGTGTGTGTGTGTGTGTGTGTGTGTGTGTGTGTGTGTGTGTGTGTGTGTGTGTGTGTGTGTGTGTTATGGAAGAACAACCACAGCTGGGCTAACCTCTGGTGGTGTGAGCACTGGCTGTAAATAATTGTCACTGTTGAAGTGATACTCTGGCTCCATGTGCAAAAATGGGAAAAGGGGTTGTGGGTGAATGGATGGATTGCTGGATCTAACTTATTATAGTTATTGTTATTACTTGCATTTGTTTACTGGGATCATCCACTGGGCCGAAATGAGCCTGTTTTCAGTGGAGGTCTGTGGAAAAATGCTCCACATAAGAAGTTCATACAGTAGAATACACAGTCTCAGTTGGTTAAATATAGGTCGAAAAAAACATTAACAGTTATGTTGATTACAGTACAATAAGAGCTACAGTTGAAAGCACATGTAAGAATTTGCAGTTATTTATACTAAAAAACAATCAAATTACTTATTTTCTAAAAATTTAGTAAGGATATTAACAACTAAAAAAAATATGTTTTGAAAGATGTAGCCTGAACATAAAGTATAAGTCAGAAATACAGCTCAGGAATTCATCTAGTTTGGCAGGACAGAAGAATTCTGTGATTGACCATGTAATTTGCTTTGTCAGGAAAACAAATAGCTCCACTGTAGTAATTTTCATTCAGTTGTAGTCTAATGTGATTTGTGAAGGTAATTAAGGTGTTCTTGGAAACATGGCCTGGTCTGAAAATATGTTCTGTTTCAGACAGTAAGTTATAGCTAAGATTCTGCAAAAGCTGAAACTAGACACATTTTTCAAAGACCTTAGAGAGAGACAGAGACAGAGATAAAGATAGAAATAAGGACAGTGAGACAGAGGAGAAAGAACAACAATAGGTCTGTATCAGCCTAATTCACTGGAAGGACCACCTTTGTTTAGTGACATTATAAAAAAGGACTTCCTGGAAACAGGTGTTCTGGCTTCCCTTATTGATCTGTTCACTGGTATAAAGAGTAGATAAGCAATTGTATCAGCACTAACTCTGAAATTATATTGTCTGAAAATAAGGGAGAAGTCCTACATTTTTCTGTAGTTTATGGTTGGTCGGTTGAGATGGTCACCAATAAAATGTTTAGGCCATTTTCATTTGTAGTTGAGGATTCATTAATGGGGATATGTACAAAAGCTGAAGCAGTTGTTGATCGATATAGATCGTAAATGTGGTGATAGTGTATTGGGACTAGTCTAGAGTGTGATGAGTAAGGATTTTTGGTAGGGCATTATTTATATATATATATATATATATATATATATATATATATATATATATATATATATACATACATACATACATACATACATAAAAATATTTCAAGCACAGGTATAAATGCCCTTCTAACTTGATAATGTTACCAAAACACTTGTTCCCATAATAAGTGTCCAGGCTGTTCTTAAAAATATCTAAACTAGTACTTGTTTAAATATGATTTTGTAGTCTGTTGCATTCATCAGCTGGTCTCTCAGAGAGCTAGTTTGTACACTTGTCATTCCTACAGAATCATCTACATAGATTGTCTGATGATTCTCTACTACATTTTGATAACCCCAAACATTCCCAGAGGTAGTTGTTTCTAAATGCCTTATATACCTGAATAAGATCTCCTCTTAGATATCTATGAGACACTGTACAAGTTCAGATAGTTTAGTTTTTCATAATAACTTAAATTTTCACATCCATAGATGCCCTTGGTATATTTCTGCTGTACTCTTTCCAGTTTACTCATGCTTGTTTTCCTATAGGGTTTCTATATTGTTATTCCATACTCAAGTTTGGGTCTAAAGTAACTGTCAAACAATATCTTCATCATTTCTGATTTCCTAGACTTAATATATTTTTATACAACCTGTAATTCTATAACTGTGATTAACCAATTGGCTCATATGATTAGGAAAAAGTCAAAGCTGGATCTACCCATATAGCCAGGTCCTAAAAAGAATCTACAGTTTCAATCACTGTGTGCTGTATTAAACATTCACCTTTCAATTTATGTCTCTCAAATGTCATAAGCTTAGTTTTTGATGTATTTATGAGCATATTGTTCTTCTGTGCTCAAATGGTCAATTTAGTCAAGCTTTTGCAGACATGCCCTATCTGTAACACATTTAATCAGTTTACCCAATTTCAAGTCATCTGCATGTAGACTGTAAAACATCTCAGAGGAAAAAGGTAGGTCTGAAAGATTCAATCTAAACAAGTAAGGAACTAGGACAGAGCCTTGTGGGATATCCTGACTGTAACCAAGAATTTCACCTGTCTAGTTGCTGTATGATACTTGCCATGTCCTATTTGTAAGCCATGCAGCTATCCATCTTATTAAGAGTACATTGATACCTAGTTGTTCTAATTTATTGATCAGTGTTTTGTGTATGACCCTGTCGAAGGCTGAAGTTAATTCTATATAAATTACATCACAGCACAATTTTTCATTCATAGCTATTATATTGTTATAGAACATTATGTTACAGGTGGTAATAGATCTGTTTTCAACATGTGCATGCTGATATATGGTTTCAAGTCTCAACCTATCCATTTCTGACAATAACTTATCCAATATTACCTTCTCCATTATTTTTCTACAACATGAAAGTAAACTTAATGGTCATTATGACACTGGGTTTATCGTACTTCACTTTGCTTTAAAGACAGATTTAATAAGTGCATGTCTCCAATCTTGATGAATCTTCCCATCTTTATATGACCTAGTAAATAATAAATATAATGGTACTGTCAGTTCTTGCTGAAGTGTTCTCAGTTCATTATTACTAATTGTGTCTCTTTCCTGTGCTTTGTTTACATGCAGTATGCACAGATCTTTTTCAATGTAATCTAATTTGATTCCAGTATCTGAGGTTACCTGGATGTCATTAGGACAACTTATTATCACCTTTGTGGAGCCAAACTGTTGTGCATAAGATTTTGTAAATATATATGTAGTCTGTTGTGTCTGAGAATAAATTTTAGAATCTACACACATTTTATCAATTTGTGTGTCTTTATTCCTTCTACATCTTACGTATCTATAAAAAGATTTCCTATCATGCTCAATATCTTTATATAAATTTTCGTCAAAATTTTCTTGATCTTGTTTAATTTGCTTGTGCAGCTTGTTTATTTTATTTTTCAAAGTTGTAGTTGGACTTGTCTTCCATTTCTTATATTTTTTATCTCTTGCCTTAATCAGGTATCTTGTTCATATGGAAATATATCCCACCTGACATTGTATGCCTAGATCCTGATTAAGCATATTTTTTAAATTTTTTGTACTCAAAAAAGTTTCTCTTTTAAAACTTTTTACATTCCATCTTTATTTTTTCCACTGAACACATCACTGCAGTTAGTTTTACATAGTTTTACATAGTGACTGTTTTGCTCCATATACTCTGTAATTAATCTTCTGTGCATTGGTTTAGATTTCAGTTTGGCAGATTTATGTAGCAACAAATTAACCTTTATAATCCTATGATCATTGCATATCAACAGTGGTAAAACGTGACTTGAAGCAACAATAATTTCTTTAGGAACACATTACACAAACAATGTCTAGTGTGTTCTGTCCCTTGGTAGTTTTGTTTACAATCTGAAGCAATTGTTGTTCCAGAGCATACATTACAAATAGTTGCCTTACTGATGTTGAATCAATATTATTCCAGTCTATTTCTGTTAAATTTAAGTCCCAACTAATATTATTCTTCCCTCCTGTGTTTCTTGCAAGAAATGTATGAATTCCTATAGGTCATCAGCACTTGACCTTAGTGGTCTATACACTCCAACAATTGTTAAATGTTTCAGGGTTGTCTTTATTGTCACAGTTACGCAATCTATAATATTGGTGTTATCGCTGAATATGTAATAATCTCAGGTCTCATAAGTATCTTTAAACCCTATCATAACATCTCCACCTGATTTTTTGTTAGAATGTCTGTTACAGTAAAAACATTTATACCCTGACAGAACTGGTTACCAGTCATTGTTCTTTAACCATGTTTCACAAACAATAACAACATCAATCTTGTGGGAAATTGAAAATGTTCTAATAAAAAAACTTTATTATTAATGCTCTCAGCATTAACAACCATCAGAGGTGCATCAAATTTTGCTATCTGTGAACTGTTAAATTTTTGACCTGGCAAAAATCCTGCCGAGTGTTTGTCAAATATGGCAAAATATCTCCTGCAAAAATTCTCTTCCCTGATCTTGCCAAATGCACGCCATCCTGTCTGAACAATTATGTTCCCAAAACAAGACTTGGATGCTCTAGACGTTTTCCATTTTTTAAAAACAGGACATTTTTTGCATGTAGGTATTTACTCCAACAATATTTTCATTCATAAAGACCTGACTATCCTTTGTATATGTGATTTGTGAAAAATATGTCCTCTTACTGGTTGAAGCTATACTATCTAAGAGCGCTGTAAGTTCCTTACTAACAGTGCGAGAGTTCATGCGGATGAGATCATTTGTACTAACATGATTAAAAACAGATCCATACTTCCTTACACTAAGGTGTTCCAAGGTTTTTCTCACATCTTCTATTTTTGCTCCTGGCAAGTATAACTCTATTCAATGTTCATTATCTTCCCTGCAAATGTAGGTGTCATTTCCTCTAATAATTGAATCTCAAGTTGTAAGAATAACTTTTGTAACCAGATCTGAAGAATCTACAACTTCTATTTCAGTAATATTTGCTCTATCAGTTGTTACAAAGGAATGATCTTCTTTACCATTAGTCTTATTAATCCCACTGTTTTCATTGCATATTAAATTTGCAAGCATACAATTCTCCTCTATCTGGCTTTGTATATCCACAGCTTGAGCCATATAGTCAACATCTGTATTTCTCATCTTTTTTTTTACAGTAATGTTCTTCGGTCCTTCCACATTCAATTTAGATTCTTCCTTTTCACCTACTCCTTGCCTCTTTTTTTTCTACCTTCTCTTTTGGAAAAATGATGCATTTTTCTGTAGACCGAAAATTTTCTGTTATCGCTCCCTGTAACCTGTTGGTTACATAACAAAGCACTGTCCTTTTTAGCATTTATTCACAAAACAAAGCACTGTCCTGTTTAGTATTTATTCACATAACAAAGCACTGTCCTTGTTAGCATTTATTCACATAAAACACTGTCCTTGTAAGTATTTATTCACATAACAAAGCAGTGTCCTTTTTAGTATTTCTTCTCTTTCCTTTACAGACATTTATCAGTTTATTTTTCTTCCTTATTTGTTGTGGACTTTCTTTCTTTCTTTCTTTCTTTCTTTATTTCCTTCTAAGCACTCTGATTCCTCAGATTGTTGAATACTTGCATCCAGAATTCCAAAGTTGTTAGGGATATCGACTTGTTTCATAGGGGTTGACTGATCTTTACAGACAATAGACACAACATTTCCTAAATGTGTTCTATTTGCTCTTTTCCCAACATTATTTATCCCACCAATCCAGTCATTAATAAATGTAACAACAGTTCTCCAAGGCGTGCCCAATTGCACAAGTGCAATCATCATCAGTAAGTCTAGATTTATTTCTAATAATGGTAGGCAAATCATCTAACTTTTGACATGAGGCACACGTGTCACCAATGTTATCAGCTGTTACCTTTAAATATGCATAACATTTATTACACTGCTCAAGATATTTGTGCTTTAGCAAATCATTAATGGCTTACTCATTTAAGGTATCCATATTCAGCTTCAAATAAACAAAAATTATAAAAGAAAAGAATAATAAAAATCAGTTACCACAGAATTAAAAAAAAACTTAAATCAACTTCTGTGAGAAAAATCACACAAAAAATGCAACTAAATACTAAAGTAAGTACAATAAAGTTGTTGCTCTGACTGTACAAGTTCTGAAAGTCAGACAAAAGCTGTAATTCCTATACCTGCACACAGCTGCTTCTGCTCTCTATCACCTTTTTTAACAGTAAAGGTCAATGAGTCACAAACCAAGTTAGGATTGTTTAGATAAGTTCTGGATTTTCCTCTCTGCAGTCTGTATGAATTTATTGCTGACTAGGCCCCTTGGGATTGCTAGAGCTTGTTTGTCAAAAAAACTATCCCTTTCTAACGACCAACGGTGAAAATTAAAGGTAAAACAAAATATAAATGAAAGTAATTTTTCTTGTCTACAAACTATCCCTTTCTTCCTACAAACAGTGAAAACAGTGGTAAAAATAAAATCTAAATTCAAATAAAACTTTTCTTACCAATCAATTCCACAGTAAATCACAAACCAAGATGTGATTGTTTAGATAAGCTCTGGATTCAGGGTAATGATGGAAGTTTATAGTTTTCCAGAATTGTTTGATATTGTGTTGAGTGTGCTGTTTTTATTTGGTGTAATAGTCCTTTTTTAATGTGTAACTTGCACTGTTGCATAATTGCCTGTAAATAGACTATGTTTCGAAGGAGTTGTTCTTGTTTGAAATATTTTCATGTTTTCATATTCCTTCATAGTATTTTACATGTAGCAGGTAATCCAGGAATGATAGTAATGTCTTTCAGCTTTTCCTGGTTAGGGGTCGCCATGGCGGAACTCTGGTCCACTAATGATTGGCAGTGGATTTTTACGGTGCCGAGTTGCCAGCCCGACGCCCAACCTTCAAAGAAAGCACACCCATTCATGCATGCACCTACCTGCATGTCTTTAAACGTCACTCGACCACGGGGAGGACATGCAGGAATGATAATGTTTTTATATCTTATTTATCCTTGTAGGGGCCATGGATTGAGAGCATGAAGGCAGCTGGAGTTGAAAAATTGCACAGCTATGTCTAGTCTGAGTGTTGAGGGCTGATACCAGTTAAGCAACTGAAGTGCTTCAGTTAATGTTTAGTTTAAAGTTGAACAAATTATGGCACCATTTCTAACAGTGACAGGGAGTTGAATGGGATTTTTTACCACAAGTAAAAACTAGGACATTATCTATTTCTAAGTTGGATAGTATGTTGAAAGCTAAATAATTATCTGGGGTGGACATGATTGCATGCAGTGATACATTTCAGGGTGGCTTCTTCATCAGAAGCCTTATCAGTTCTAGTTGTAATTTTTTTTTTTGAGTAAGCCAGAATATTTACATTTCAAAGAGTGTCTGTGCATCATAAGCAAGGTGTCATAAAGGACTGTATGTTCATTGTGGATATTGTTCACAATTCAGGAGATGGTTTGTTTTGAGGCCCCTTTTGGCACACCGGGGAAATGTAGAAAAGAACCTAAGACAAATTGTTTTGCTGGATCGATTCTAAGTGAGACAAGGAGGGTATCTATGGTTGTATGTAATGAAAACTGAAGACTAAGAGGTAAGCAGATTACAAGTATCCTTGGTAATAAATGCATACATCTCCATGAATTTTATTATCTCAGGAGATATTATACCTACTTGGAACTGTTTTTGAGTCCTTTGTATTGTCTTTATCAAGGTTTCAGAGATAGTAAGGATACCTGAAGTATATTGTAGCACCTACATTTGAAATTATAGATTGTAGATGCTTCTGAAGTTTAAGGGTATAACCTTGAGGAAGTGGGAATAGTTCTGGTTTAGATCAATGGCTTGTGACTGGGATTTGACTGAATATTATCTGAACTCAGTATAGAGTGTTTAAACAGCAGGAAAAAGGAAATATGTGGGTATATGTGGGGTAACCTGATGTATGGGGCAGTAGATTATGGGGTTAGGGAAGAAATGAGGCTGAGAGTTTTACAAACAGGGAACACTCTATTGTGTAGCTTATGTTTCTGAAATTGTTAAGGTTTGAGCGGTAGCAGGATTAAAATATAGGACAGTTTTACCTAATTGGGGGAACAGATAAGAGGCTTATTACAACAGTCAATGAGTCAGGAACATGATTGATGTTAGTGCGATATTTATTGGTATTTCTGAAGATATGGCATTAAGACTACTAATATAAAATGCAAGTTGTAAGTTAAATGAGACTGAAACACAAGATGTTATTACTGCCAGATTTTTATGCACAGAATGTGTTTATCCTGTTAGTGACATTAAGGAAAACTGCTAATATTTGGATAGATTTGGTGATATGACCTTATGCTGTACCTTAGTTATAAAAGAAACTTAGTTTGGGCAGAGTGTGATTGACATAGAAGGAAAATTAAGTGCATTTGTTGGGTGTGTTTTTGTGGTTATTTAGTCTTACAGCAAATTTCTCTAACTTGTCATCAGCATAATAATTATCACAATTATATGGCATATATTGATTTATAACAATCACAACATTTGTTAAATGTAAGTAAGGACTTTTTATAGCAGGAATAGTTATGTAATACCACCACCACCTTAGGGGGGGGAACATTCCCTTTTGCCCAACAGCTATGGAGTGTTGACACTGGAAAGCAGATTTATGCTTGCAGGGAAAATAGCGTATATCATTAAATGGACTTATAGTATAGACAAAAATGATTTTTTTAAATCATAACCAGCTTGTTATGTGTTTGAGACATGGACTGACAGATGTTACTGTTCTGGTATGAGACTACAACTTAGTAGTGGTGAGGGTGCTTAATAAATAAATATTAAGCATCTTTCTGATGTCATAAATGTGATTAACAAGCCTATATTTTACCCAGTTTTAGAGCATAATCATGGAACTCCATGCACCACATAAAAGTATGGATTATACTGCACACTGCCAACTTATTTAGACACACTGTGACCATTGACCACATTGAGCTGTACCCCTTAATTTAAATTTTGGATTTGCAAGAGGTCTGTTTAAATGAATTTAAACATTAAATGATTGTAATTAGATGTCTCACAGTGAATACGTTACTGTTTAGCCAAACTGAATGTTCAAATTTGAAACAGATGAAGAATAAAATGTTATGTAGAATAACAGGGTACATACTGCACTTTGGAGTTCTTGTTGGAAAATACAATTAGGCTAAGATAAGTGCAGTTACTTAAGGACACTTGTCATTAAAACATTTTTAATTAAAAGACGTGGCTAGATGTATTACAACTTTAGATTTAAAAACTTATAGTCTGGTTTCATTTCTAATATGGCAAGGCAACAAATTCTAAGTGGCAGGGTGACCTTAGAAAGGATATGCTCATCTTTTAAAAGGCTGAAGGTGGGCTTTTTAAGGGTCACGTTTTTTCTATCATATAATATAAGGGGATAGATGTTTAAAATAATATTGTATTGTATGCCAGTCTGCAACAATATGCAAGATGTAAGAGTTTGCACAATAAAGTAAAAATTAACGTGTTTGTCTTAGTAGTAATTGGCATTCATTTTTTTGAAGATAAATGCAATAGTATTCCCAATGATCCAATAAAAATAAACCTTCATATTTTCTTCAGAATGGTTTATAGCAAACTGGGTTTATAAAATAAATTTAGGTTAACTATGAGAATGGGATATTCATACTTGAGTATTCAGTTATTAATTACTGTCGATCTTTTAGCTTCTGCAGAGATAAGACTTGTGAGCTTGTAGTGTAAATTTCATTGTTTAGTACATTGTCAGCTATAGTCTTGGCATGGAAATTAAGAACACAGTCCAACATGCAACAGGATATTTATAGTTTTTAGCTAACTTAAAGAACATAGATCAGGAGACAAATATTTGCAGAGAGGAAGCATCACTAACCTACTGGTGTGTGACAAAAGGGTTGGGAGAAGTGTGTCACTGATATGATTTGAGATGACAACCTTTTTGAACAAGGGAAGAATTTTATATGCTGTATTACATCATCTGTATAAACATCCTTGATTGCACCAATGTAAGACCATTAATTAACAATGAAAAAGTACAGGCCTTGAATTAGAACCTCATTGAAATCTAAAATATACTGTTCTTTTATTAAAGTAATTTATGCAAGGGATTAACTAAAGAGCTCCATATGTTTGATAAGCATCGCTTAAACAGCTTCTTATGATCATTACTGGAACCATTTCTCTTAAGCCTAGTCAAGAATAAGGAATGGTGTACTGAGTCAAAGGGGCTTTTATGGTCAACAAATACTGCTGCATTCAAAACTTTTTCTCTATATTGGTGTAGGTAATTTCAGTGATGTATATTGCAGTCAGAGTACTATAAAGCTTTTCTAAAACAATGCTACATGTTTGGAAAAGGCCATATTGTTAACTTACTTAAGTGGATGAAAACAAATTATCTTTTAAGGATGTTGACCTAGGATTGTCTGTTGGAGATAAGAAGTGACTCACAGACTAAAGATGGGTAAAAGCCTTATGAGATCAAGCTTCTGCTCATGGGATGACACCCTTGGTGAGATAAAATTATTAATGTGTGTTATAGGTTTGACTATAGTAGGGGCAGATAGTTTTAAAAAGGAGAGTGGAGACAGCAGGACCTGTGATTCCCTTGCCACTGTGCTTGCCAATACGATCTGGAGCTGTTCAGTTAGCGATAAATCAGGGGTGGGTTATGCTGTCAGAAGGTCACCTTGAGAGAAAATGCGTAATTGTATAAATGGTATTCCTAAGGTTTGACTAGCACTACCAGTTGAGGAAAGATGAGTTTTTAAGAAATCAACAAATTGCTTTAGAGAAGGAGTTACTTTGTCATCGAAGATCATCCACTAAATAATTTCTCACTTTCCAGAAGGATTTAAGTTGACTGACAAAGACTTTCTAATAATTTCTAAAGTAACTTAATTCAGGAGAATCATTTACAGTCTTCCAAGACCTACTAAGATTAACAAACTCTTGATATAATGGTAGAGGGTCAGTAGGTTTCCAGAACGCCCATAATCTATCCCAAGCTGTTAGCTGAATGTTTAGTTCATTTCTGAGCCAGGGACATTTGTCAGCTTTAAAACTCCTGTTAATGGGTTTTGTTTTTCTGAATAGTCCAGAATATATTTAAAATGACTCAAAATCAGTCCTGACATGATTTTCTGTATAGCTTTTCTCCCAGTTAGCTGACTCCAGTTTACCTAAAAGGGTAGGTTGTTTGTGAGAAAAGAACTGACCTTTCCTGTAACATTTTTTGGGCTAACTATGGGTTTCTGAAGATCAAGAGGAAGTAACTGGACAAGGGTCACTAAGTTAGTTGGACAGAACATAAGTTTTAATGCATATGCAAATGTCATTTGTTTTTATAGGATAAGGAAGGGAGTTACTTCTTTACTAGGGATTAGAATGAGTATGTTCTACCATAGCTTGGAAAACCTCATTTAAGATTAATATATGGATTGAACTGTGACAGACTAGCTTACAACTATGTTGGACAAGTCCTGCTAACTTTATCCAAGTACTTCTTCAGAAGATTTTAAGGAGGTGTCAAGATGGATATGGGCAGGAGCAACAAAAATTTTTGTAGGGCTACCTACTGTTAGCTAATACTGTAACAAGTTAGTATAACAGTCATTTACATTCCATATTTCAGAAACCCATCAATTTCATCATTTGGACCATTCCATAAAATGAAGACATCATCCAAAAACTGGGTGTATGTGATAGACCTAGCATTGCTTATGGAAAAGGGAAAAATTTGAAAAATATTTTTGAGACATTGTTTACTCTATCAGTTACAGGATCTATGAGAAAATGTGATGTTTGTCCCTATTTTATTTACATTTTGGAAGTTAATGAACTTAATATTAATGGTTTGAAGGTTAAATAATGGTAAATTTTCCTGTTATTCAGAAAAAAGTGGTGTATTGTGCATTATGCTCACATTGTTCCTGTTTTTATATCGGGAAGACCAATAGAAAATTAAAGAACAGGATATACAAGCATATTAGGGATATAAAACTAAGAAAGGTCACTAATGCACTTAGTAAACACTGTTTAGAGAAGCAAGGACATTGTTTTAAATTTGTTATTCTCGAGAGTTTGATAATGAATGAAAGGGGAGGGAATTGTCATGGCAAATGTGTTTGAATGCAACTCACTGGCCTGGTTTGAATGAATAGGTTTCTGTCTTTATTATTCTTAAACTGAAGGCACAAAAAAGATAATGCCCCATTAATTTGATAGATTTTTTTATATATACAGTTCATATATTTTAAATTATATTTATATTGTTATTCCTAGTTTCTAAATTGTTTGGTTACAACTTCCTGTTAGCTTTTTTGGTTTCTGATTCGCTGTGCTGGGGGTGAGTTTTAATTAATTATGCTGATATGTTTTTTAAACTTTTTATATATAGGTGAGGAGAGTTTCCTGGGTTTTATCTGATGAAGTTTCTAATTGGAAATGAAATCTCTTATCTGTATTATAAATAAAGTGTGATTTTATTATTATCAGTGTACTGGTGGTCCTGCTTTACCATTTAGCTGCTTGGATTTATCTGGTATTTTAGTTTGTGCTTTTGACTGTATACACCTCCGGTATACACCTCAGGTATCCATTTCTGATCAAGTGAATGAAGAAAGTCAGATGCTTATCAAATAAAGGAATGAATGCATAAATAATGGATAGAGCAATGCACTTCAGATTATTGCTGTCAGATACCTTCATTGCAGTCCACTGCAACTCCCTACACATCACACAGATGTTCCTACCAATTATAATCACTTTAATGACTATGCACACCTTAGATGTCTGATTATGATTAAATGAATTGATTGAATGAATAAGTGACTACAGTAATATATTTCCCACTGTTGTCAGATGCATACATTGCAACCCATTGCAACCCGACCCATGCATGCATAAATAAAGCACCCCCCTCACACACACAAACAGATGACCACCAATTACAGCTACTTTATTAACTATATACACTTTGTATGTCTGCCTATAACCAAATTAATGAATAAGTGCATAAATAATAACCACAGTAACACATTTCAGCTCATTGGTGTCAGATGCATTTACTGAACACCAACTCTTCTCTCTCTAAGCAAGATTCAACAGAAGAATTGGCCTCTAATATTAGTAACAGTGACACAAAAGAATATGTTCAGGATTAGTTAGCTAAGAAGTTATTGATAACTAACTTAATGTTTATTTGTTAATTTATTTATTGTCTTTGGTACCGGAGTAAGTCTTGCTGAGTTCAAGGTCCCTTTTTATGGATGAGTCAGGGAGTAAAACTCCCAACTTAGAAATTTTTCTGTATGGCACTTACCCAGTGGATAATTGAGAAAGAGAAAGATTTGGGAACTAACAACAGGGATGGCAAAAATGGATTTCCACAGTAGTTTCTATTAAACAATTTTTTTAATAAGAAAATATTTAATTGGATATCTACTATATGAGGTAAGTAATGAGGAGCAGAAGCTGTTGTGAAGGTTAATATGTACTAAAATTTGAGACTAACAATTAATGTTATACAGTAAAATCCAGAATGCTTTCTTCAATTGGACAATTACTGTATTATTTCTAAGTCAGTACCATAGAAATATATTTCAATTATTCAATGACATATATTACTCTAATATGGAGACTTAAAATGGGAGTGTTTACCAATCATTTGTAACAAACATTCAATCTTATTAAATGCCACTTGATTTTTAGTACCATACAAACAAATCATATGCATCACACATGCAGTCTTATTGCTTTAGTGATACAGTTTTATAAATCAATAATAGCAGCTGTTATTGTCAATATGCTTTTAGTCCACAGAGCTGAATGAAGTAATTTTCTAGTGAAGCATAGGTCACACAGATAAAGAAATTATCCATCTGCTAAATAATATAAAGATCACTAACATCTTGAGAATATTTGAACAGTTAAATTAAACTGAAGGAGTATAGACATTACAAGCATAGTTTTGTTTACTAACCACGCTGTCTTGATGAGTATGACACTCCAGTGCCTTTTTGAAAACTAATAGTGTTTAATGTGAATGTGTGTGTGTGTGTGTGTGTGTGTGTGTGTGTGTGTGTGTGTGTGTGTGTGTGTGTATATATATATATATATATATATATATATATATATATATATATGTATAGGTTTACTGTTTTGGTCAAACCACTTTGCCAAAATTGGTAGCAACAACTTACCAAAATTTCAGAAATGGTAACATGTGATTGACATTTGAACACAGGAAGTTCCAGTGTTGAAAGTCCGTGTTACCAGTAATGTTTTTGTAGAGGATAGCCCCCTGCACCTCCTCCGCACTCCCTGCATATTATATATTCCAACTCAGAGACTGCACTACAGTGAGAAAAGGGTACATTTCACAACCCCCACTGTAGTGTGATCTTAAATATACCAACTCCAAGATCATACTACAGTGCAGAATGGGAAATTTTCCTACTCCTTGCTGTAGCTAGATTTCAGAGTTGTTATATTTAAGTAGGGTGTGTGTGGGGGGTGCAGGGGGCTTGCCCCCCCTGCAGTAATGTCTTCTTGTTTTTTTCTTTTTTTGTTTTTTTTTTTTTTTTTTACAATTTGAAAATATTGATTTTCTGAAATATCAATCATATGGTCTTTACCCTATGGTCTTCAATATTTCAGCAGTTCAGTGTTTTCAAATGTAACCATACATACACATATATAAAACCACAGAGAAAAAAAATATTTCTTAAACATCAGTGCTGCTGTCTGTAACTCCTTAAAATCAGTAAAAAAAGATCCACAAATTGTGGTCATTCTTAGCTAGGAATTAATAATAATCAAGTACTTAGAATCCATCCATCCATAACCCCCTTTTCCATTTTTTCGCATGCGACAGTTTTTTGCAACAGTGACACCACCTGATGGCTATCCCTGCTTTGGTAATTCTTCCACACCACACACTCACATGCACAGTCACACCTATGGCCAATTTGGAGTGTCCAATCCACCTACTGAATGTCTTTGGAATGTGGGAGGTGGAGCACTCAAATGAAACCCATACGAACACAGAGAGGACCTGCAGACTCTGCTCAGAAGGCACCCCAGCAGAGGACCGAATCAGAAAACCTCTTGGTGTGAGGAGACAGCACTATCTGCTGCTCCACTGTTTAGAAATTGATATTTCTTTAATGAAAAATAAAATATATTAAACAGATGATTGCTTTCACAGTTAACAAACCTTCATCCCATCTAACTCCAGTTTGCATTACATGAAGTATTTATATATGCTTTAACACATAGTTAATTGTCAGTTCATTTGAGCTGGTGTCATAAATGTATGCCATAGGCTGCTTGGCCAAACTAAAGCAGGCTAGGTCTCATCTTTCACCTCTGCTCTGCATATCTACCCTTATTGGTAGCTGATAGGTTATAGCTTATGTACTGTGTCCCCATCATATGTAGCTAGTGCCCAATTCAC
This sequence comes from Protopterus annectens, assembly GCF_019279795.1. Lineage (NCBI taxonomy): Eukaryota > Metazoa > Chordata > Ceratodontiformes > Protopteridae > Protopterus > Protopterus annectens. The sequence goes on along the minus strand of NC_056731.1, from coordinate 799,064,551 downwards.
ACAAACACTTTATATAACTATTACCAGTTGCTATGCACATCCATTAGTACATCTGTGATGTGAGAAGCAGACTTACATAATTCAGAGACTTGTAAGTGTGAACCCTGGAATTATGTAAAAAAGAAGGTCAGACATCACAGTTCTCCTTTGAAATTGTGTTTGCAGGAGGGGCCAAGTTGCCTCCACCCCTAAAATGGGGAGCAAGATCCTCACCTCCCTGAACTTATGCATCCAAACTCTGATATTGCCATACCTCAGAGAAAAATACTACTCTGAAAAACAGCAATCTCTAACGTAATGTATGCCAGTCCATATTTTTGCATACTGAGTCTCACTATTCTGGGACTCACCTAATGAGTCCTTTAATAGCAAATGGTTGCCACATTTTATACATTCTGCACACACATACACACAGACACACACACACACACTATATATATATATATATATATATATATATATATATATATATATATATATATACATATATATAAAATATGGATCGATGTCAGTTGATCGAGGTTTCAGAAACTCAAAATTCATATCGGCAAGATGCTATCATTGAATTTCTACAAACTTGATCATTAAAAAAATACAAAAATCTATCTTTTTTACATTTTATAGGGGGACAAACTCCCCTGCAAGTTATATATACCAACTATGAGATGGTACTACTTTGAGGAAAATGGTAAATTTCCCGATCTCCATTCAAAACCTTTGAGTTTTCGGAAATTCAGTCATATCTCGCAGATATGAATTTTGAGTTTCTGAAAACTCAATCAGCTGATAGGGATCCATATAGTATTTATAAAGATGTTTATTGTGTGTATTTAAAACAGACCTTAACATAGACAAATAAAGCATACATTCCCTTCATCTTACCTTTTCATTCCATAGACGTAAACGACTGCAATGATTTCAAAGAAGGCCAGTATCAACAGTGGCAAGGAGCCTGCATAGTTGTTAAAAACGTCAAGCCAGTAATTTCCAGAACTCATGGTAAAAATCAAGGCTATTATAAAGGATATAAGGCAAATTATACCTGTAAAGAACAACATATTTTGTTAGTATCTACAAAGTACAACTGAACTCACACATGTTTCTGAAGAAAATACATGGGAGTCTTCTTGCAAATAATTTATTCCATTTGAGAATTTCAAATTATTTGCAGAAAGTACAGTTGTGTACACTTACCATAAATGTAGATGTTCGAGTGTATTCACTGTTGCAGTCATCACATTTGGGTTATCTGCATGCAGGTAGCCCTCAGCCGGCCTGAATACCAGAGTCTTGGATTCCTGCGTCGGATGCTGTCTCTTCTTCCATGACATCAGGTCATCAGGGGTATAAAACATGCAGCCGATGCCATTACATCAGTTTTTCTTGCCCCAGATGTCAGGTGCCCCCACAATGGGAAGCAATTATATGTTATGGTACACCTCCATCAAAAAGCAAATACACCAGAAAACTTAAATACACCAAAGAATAAGGAAAGGTAGAGCCAAGAGAAGTCAGGGGGCTGGAGGGAGGGTAACCAGGACTGCAACAGTGAATACACTCAAACATCTACATTTATGGTAAGTGTACACAACTGTACTATGTTCTTCGTATTTCACTGTTGCAGTCATTACATTTGGGTTGATTCCCAAAGCTAAGGAAGGGAGGAGGAAGTTAGAGAGCATTAGGCCAGCTATTAAGCCATGCAAGACTGCAGTGGCAAAACCAGCTCTAGATTTAGAAAAAATAGGCATGTGGTAATGCTTGGTGAAGGTATGTACAGAGCTCCAGGTAGCAGCTTCTAGGATGTCCCTGGTAGGGACTCCTCTGAGAAAGGCTGTACAGGTAGCTGCAGCCCTGGTGGAATGTGATCTTATCCCCTGTGCGGTAGGTTTTCCATGGTGCTTGTAGCAGAAATGAATGCAATGGGCTATCCATTTAGAAATGGTTTGCTTTGAATTGGCCTTCCCCTCTGCTCCAGCAGCAAAGCCAACTAGCAGCTGTTCAGATTTTCTGAAAGGCTTAGTCCTGTCCAAATAAAATCTATGTTGTCTGTGCACATCCAGAGCGTGCAGTATTCATTCTCCTTTGTTTTGTGGATTAGGGAAAAAGTAGTCAAATGAATGGACTGATTTAGGGCCACACTAGACACCACCTTGTACATAAAGGAAGGATTGGTCCTGAGGGAAACCCTGTCTGCATGGAAGATAATGAGGGGCTCCACTGCCATGAGGACCTGTAATTCAGACACTCTTCTTGCTGAAGTGATGGCTAGAAGGAAGGTTGTTTGACAAGAAAGGAATTTCAACCCTGCAGGTGCAGCTGGGTCAAAGGGAGGTAGAGCGTGCTTTTCCAATACAAAGTTAAGGTCCCAGGCTGTAGTAGGGGCTCTCCTGGGGGGTCTTAAATTGTTGACCCCTCTAAGGAATTGCTTTAGCAGGGGGTGAGAGAGGAGAGGTGGCTCAGTATTATAATGTGCTGAAATGGCAGAGGCATGAATTTTAATTGACGAGAAGGATAGGCCCTTGTGGAGCATTTCTGTTAAGTACCAACGAATATGAGGTAAGCTGGGCACCGTTGTGCCCATCCCCTCAGTCTGGCTCCAGGAACAGTATCTTTTCCAGTTTTCTGCATAGGAATTTCTAGTACTAGGCCTCCTTGCCTCCAGAATGACATCTAGCACCTGCTTACTGAGGGATGCTATTGGAGTGCTCAAGGAATTAGCCAGGCTGCAAGGTTCAGGGTTTGAAACTGAGGGTGCAGAATTTGGCCCACCTGCTGGGACAGCAGGGAAGGGGTTTGAGGCAGGTGCCATGGTTCCAGCAGTGTCATACCGTACAAAAGGGGGTACCAGTGCTGGCATGGCCAGTCTGGTGCAATCAGTATTGTCCTTGGCTTGTCCTGTTTGATCTTTTGCAGAACCTTCAAGAGGAGAGGCAGAGGGGGAAAGGCATAAACCGAGAGGCTTTTCCAGGTAAAGGACAGGGCATCCACTTTCCAAGCTTGACTGTGGGAAGTCCTTGTGCAGACTTTGTCCAATTGGTAGTTCTGAGGGGAGGCAAACAGGTCTACCTCTGGAGTCCCCCCATTTGTTCCTCAAGAGGTTGAATATTTTCTACCTCTGTGGAGTCCACCCATTTGTTCCCCAAGAGGTTGAATATTTTTGGTTCCAGTTTCCATTCGTGTGGGTCCATGAGATTTCTGCTTAGGTTGTCTGCCAGTGAATTGCTTGCCTGGCAGGAATTGAGCTTGTAGGTGCACTTGGTAGCTCAAGGCTGTGTTCCACAGAGCCATGGATAGTCTGCAGAGAGGGTACGAGTGGGTTTCCCCCTGCTTGTTTATGTACCACATAACTGTGGTGTTGTCTGTCTTTACCAATAGTTGTCCTGGAAGAATGCGATCTTTGAACGCTGTCAGGGAATTCTGTACAGCTAACATTTCTTTTTGGTTGATATGCAGGTGCATCTGTCTCGGGTTCCATTTGCCCTGAATGCACTGCCCTGCCAAGTGAGCCCCCCATGCATAGTCTGATGCATCTGTTGTTAGGGTTTGGGCAGCAGGGGGTAGAGTGAAAGGGAGCCCCTTGTTGTGGTAGCAGGCCTCTGCCCACCAAAGGAACTCTGTCTTTATACAAGGAATGATAGGAATCATTTATTCCAGGTCCTGAGAATGTTGACACCATAGGCTTTTTAGATACCATTGTAGTTTCCTCATATACAGTCTTGCATATGGAATTAGTAGAATGCAAGAGGCCATGAACCCTAGGGCTTGCAGAATTTTCCTTGCAGATAGCTGGGTCTTTGTGGTAAATAGTTTGAAGTAGTTTGTCAAATAAACTTGTTTCTTTGGAGTGAGGAAAGCCATCTGGGAAGTTCAAGCTTGCTCCCAGAAATACAATCTGTTGGTAGGGTACTGGGTGAGATTTCCTTTCATTTATGGTGTACCCCAGTGAGGTTAGACATTTCTTTATGAATGACAGATGTTTTAATAGTAAGTCCTGGCTTTCTGTCTGAATCAAACAATCGTCCAAGTATGGGTATATTTGAATATTTCTCTGCCTGCAAAATGCAGTGGCTGGAGCTAGACACTTTGTGAATACCCTGGGTGCAGTAGATAAGCCAAAGGGAAGTGCAGAAAACTGATAGTGCATGGAGCCTGCCCTGAAGCGTAGGTATTTCCTGCAAGATTCCCTTATCGGAATGTGCAGGTAAGCTTCCTTTAAGTCTAAGGTTGCCAACCAGGCATCTTTGTCTAGCATATGAAGCAGCCGTTGAAGTGTTAGCATTTTGAATTTTGGGATTACCAGAAAGGTGTTTAGAATAGAGAGGTCCAGGATAGGACGCCAGGAGCTGTCTTTTCTGGGTACCAGGAAAAGTCTTGAATAAAAACCTTGTCCCCTTTGTTCTACTGGGGCAGGTTGAATAGCCCTGATACTTAGAAGAGAGAGAACCTGCTGTTGGGCCTCTGCCCACTGATTTGGGGGTAGGTCTGGCCAACCATTTGGGGTTGGTAGGGTGTGGAAGTGGAATCTGTATCCTTGGGAAACTATATTCAAAACCCATTTGTCCTGTGTAATGAGTTCCCAGTTTTTTGCATGCAGGGCAAGCTTTCTTCCTAATGGAGCAGTCAGTTGAGCAGGGCTTGGAAGAGTTAAGGTTAAAAGGAAACAACAGAAGCCTCTGCAAGTACGGCAGCTGCAAAGACCCAAAACAGAACCAATTCCAAAAGAAAAATTAGACCAGCAGCTGTAGCATCAAGATAATCTGATGATAGTGCAAGCAACATATCAATCAGATAGAATGAGTGCACAAACCGGTTTCGGCAAATAGTTACAATGCCTTCCTCAGTGTGAAATAAGCAAAATGCAATACACTCCTTATGTAGTGTTAATTCAATCAGTCAATACCAATGGTTATAAATGTTCGTTACGTCCAGGGAGGAATAAACCCCCAAGTTTAATAATCCATTTCTTCTCTTTTTTATTTAAAATATCATTCCAGCCCATTTTATTGGATCTTGGTGCTCTAATTTTATCAATAATAATAAAATTGAAAGATGCACTTGGATGTAAAAGAGTATGCTTAAATAATGCATTGGTAATTTACTTATTTCTGATTTCACTAAGATGCTCCCCCACCCTGAATTTGACAGGACGTGAGGTTTGCCCCACATAAAATACCGAGCAATGACATGTGTCCAAGTAAATAACCCAGTCAGATTGGCAGTTGGCATAAAATAATATATCAAAGACCTGGCTGGTATTCTGACTACTAAATGTTCTGGATTTCACAAACCTGGAACAATATGTCCACAATGTCCACAGGGAAAACAACCAACTAACTTGTCCCCTAGGAGGGTTGTTTGTGGCACTGGCATGTCAGGCAGGAGATGCTTATAGTGATTGAAATACGAACCAAAATTTTTACCTTTTTTAAAGGTAAAAGAGCATCTAGCTGGTAACATGGTAGCTAATGTTCGGTCAGCCAATAACATATTCCAGTGGCGATTGACACTGTAAATCAGTGAATCTGTATTTCTGCCATATGTAGTTATAAAACGGATGGCGGAACCATCACTATTATTTTTATCTTTATATTGAAGTTCCTTCCTGACCAAACCATCCACAATATTGGACGCCCAATGTACAAAACCAGCACCGTAGCCCCTATCTTTAAATCTCATGATCAAATCATGTTTATATGAGTTGTAGGTTTCTTCTTCAGAACAGATACGTTTGCCACAGATAAACTCAGATTTTGGAATATTTTGACAGATGTGAGGGGGATGAAAGCTGGTGGCGTGGAGGAGGAAATTGTATTGTGGAAATTTACGGTGAACCTGGGTAGAGAGAGTGTTGTCAATATTTCTACTTATGCTAACATCCAAAAAATTATGTTGTTAGGATCATGATTCACCGTAAATTCAGTACCCCATCTGTTTTCGTTGAGGTAGTTTACAAACTCATGTAGATATTCAACATCCGACCTCCACACCAACCAGCAATCATCCAAGTACCTCCTCCAAATGTCTATTTCATCAAGGTAAAGGTTATGTAATGGGTCCTAGATAATCTGCTCTTCAATGTAAGCCATGAATAAATCAGCATAAATTGGCGCAAAAGAAGCACCCATGGCTGTTCCCTTGTTCTGAAGGAAACATTCACCTTGATAGAAAAGGACATTTTTAGTGAGAACATGTTCACAAAGGATGATAAGGAAGGTGTTGGTAGTTTTGGACCTATGCGGTCTGTCTCTGACTTTATCCTTACATTTTTTCGGAAGATTGGTAGTCGGATGGCTTAACAAAGCCATTTCACAGTACGGATACCGAGTACCAAAATAATTTGCTGTAAAGATATCCCAATGATGAATAGTTTGGGAGTTGAACAAGGCACAAAACTGACAATGAGGGACGTCTTGGTCTGGGCCTAAGCAAGGAATGCAGTACGAATGAAAATCTTTTTGAGATATTTGCTTTCCACAGGTAAGACAATTCTTATCTTTTACTGACATCGGTTGGAGCAAGAAAAAAGATCCCCAACAGGGTACTTATCTTTTTGAAGACTTCTGTTCTGAAACTCGAAAATGAAAATTTCAGGAGTTGGCCGACTGGCACTTGCGAACTGCTTCTGCTTCGGGCACCGCACGGCAAGAAAGACTTATATAATGGCATCGGCTGCATGTTTTATACCCCTGATGACCTGACATCATGGAAGAAGAGACAGCATCCGACACAGGAATCCAAGACTCTGGAACTCAGGCCGGCTGAGGGCTACCTGCAGGCAGATAACCTAAATGTGATGACTGCAACAGTGAAACATGAAGAACATCATAGAAGTTTTTCTATTCCACAATGCTGATGCTAAACTGTATTTTCATCCTATAAAAGGTCTGTAGCTTCCTATAACTCAATCAATATATTTTTAACACAACCACTTTTTAATGACTTTTGCTGTAAAGCCTGTTATAAAATGAAAAAAAATCAGTTATTTCACTTGTGTTTATTTCAGACAGAGAAGAGGTACAAAGCAAACATGTTCTAAGTTGATCTTCTAGAGAAGCGACCATGTACCATGTGACACACATGCAGTCAACAAATGAGCAAATGAACAAGAATTTGTCAATGCCGAATGTTGGCGTGGCAGCACTGATAATTCAGAATTATTGTACCATTGTAGGAATGAAATTTAAGTAGGTTATGTAGCTTTTTTGAATGGGTCGTATTATAAACATTTCTGTTTTTTTCTTTTTTTTTATCTTATTTTGAGGTTAACTGTTATCTTTATTTAGTGTCTGATATGTTTGTGGGGTCAGATACCACAAAAACTCACTTATGTGCCAATTAAAGGCCAAATAGCACATATAAACTAGTGCAATGTGACTCAAAGCTGATTAATTATGCAGTAGGAGTGATGTTGCACAAAAGGATCTTGCTAACTTTGGGAAGTCGCTAGAAATGGGGAATAGCAAACACAGAAATATGCAGAACAGCAAGGAGAAAAGAACAGAGATATGGGGGATATGAAGCAATGATATATTTTTGATTTATTTTTTTAGGGCACATGCCCATTTTTTTCATATCTTCAACAATGGTTGGGAGGAAGGTAGCAAGCGTATGTGTGGGCAGGAAAAAGCGTGCAGGATAACAAACAAACACAAAAGATAGACAAAGACCAATAAGGGTGGTGTTAATACAATTGGGGTGGAAAGCACAAAGGTGAGACAGAGAGAAAAAGAGAGGACAATTGGTGATAGGAGGACTAGACTATAAAATTGTGGATAAAAGTGACACACACAAGGACAGGGAACAACATGATGGGGGATATGGTGGAGTGCCATCTGACTATTATGTTATTATGCTATATAGTGCCATACACAACCTGAGATCAATCATCTCCATGACTGTCCTCATGGCTAGGCGCAGCCACTATTGCCTTATGGTCAGAACCAGGTATCTATGTGATTCTGCCAGTCATATGAGGGCATGTTCCAAGATGTCAGAGAGAGAGTGCCCAGCTACCAGTCCACCAGAACCATCACCAGATGTTTATCTCCTTCTGGGTGACATGCCAGGACACACCAGTGATGCCTTACATGGGGAGCCTACTCCTTCCACCAAAGACAGCCCACCAGAGGTGGACAGTGCAGAAGTTGTAAACAGTAACCAGAATGGCCACAGAAGCTGGGTTGAACAACCTCAGAAACCTGAAGTGGCCAGCCCAAAACAGCTTACCAATAGATGCCAGACAGCCTACCAGATTGTGCTTTGCATGCCACTTGCAACTATAGAGACACAACGACAGATGTCCAAATATAATATATATGGGACATGGACATCTGGTGGCAATAACTCACCGTGACATAGGCCAGTCATCATTAAACATCAACTAGCCTTGGTCTACCAGGTGTATCTGGCACAGGCTGGAGAGCTGGAATTGCCTGTGGAAGTGTAAGGCATGTCAGAATCGCCAAGGTACCATGTATTAGTGCGTTTATATCATGCTATCGTAAGATGAAAATAGCGAACCCTATTACATCGAACCTAAAATATCTAAACCACAAAATATCGAACATTCAGAACAGCGAATTTTTTTCCCATGGAAAAAATTTGCTATTCTGAAACACATACACACAACACAAGCACACCCAAAAAAACCAGCAATCCACACACATTCATTTAAAATCCTACATCTAACCCTACACTAAACTGTACATACTCTACTATCTATCCACTTAACTTAACCTAAACCCTAACCCTAAGGTCTGTCACTATCGCACATTCACCTAATCCACGTCCTAACCCTAACTCACTTAACCCACTCCTAACCCTAAAGTCTGTCACTATTACACACTCACCTGACCCATGCCCTAACCCTAACTCACTTAACCCGCCCCTAACCCTAATGTCCACACATTAGCACACTTACCTGAACCCGACCCGTACCTTTCCACCACAGCACTGAAAATAGCAAAGCCACAGAACCGGCCAACCGAATTCTTTCCCTAGGAAAAAATTCAGTGTTCTGTAGCTTCGCTATTTTTAGCATTCACTGAATAGGGGTCGATATTAGAACATTCGAAGTTTTAAAACTTCGATGTTCTGATATAGACCTGTATTAATGGCAGGGTTAATGCCATGGATATAACACTGCAAGAAAGCCAACAACCAGGCCCAAAATAGATGATGATGATGATGATGATGATATCCAGGATGGTGGTGGAGCACCCACTGTCAGTTCAGTCAGGCAAAGATGGAAGTGCTACTGCAGTCCCTCATAGCTGATGGATGTTGGACACAGAGATAACAGTATCTGGGTCTTCTGTCACCATGTGTGGTGTGAATTGGTTGCAGATGTGAATGCAGTTGGTGACTACAACAAGGATGCCATTCAGGTCCACAGAAGGGTCATGGCCTGATCCTGCATGCCTGCCAAAAAACCCACATCGTTACATAGGAGAGGATGGTCACAAGTGAAGGTACTTAATTATAGACTACCCTGACTACCATGGAGAATGTCCTGTTATTCCTGTCAAAGTGTCTGAAAGGACCATGATACTTGGTGGAAGCCTGGATGCACCATTATGTGTCTCTGTTGGGGATGCACCAAGTTGATATTACCTTATATCAGTAACACATTATAATATCATCCCTGTGTCTTAAGTTCAGGAATGCTCAACATCATCATATATCATCTACAGGCACAGCTGGGACGAAAGCACAAGGGCATACAAAGCTAGGTACATTTGTTTACATTCTTTGCATAACAAGGCAGTGAGAGTGTTACACATTAGTAATGTCCCCATGGATGTTTATTTGCCTTCTTTCACATTTGCTGTGGTCATGGAGTCCTCTGCCATGGGAAAAATTGGGTGAGGAGTCAGAAATATGTGTTCAAAAAGGAAGAAAGAGGATGTCTCTGCTTTGTTACAGCATCAGGAGATTAAGTTGGTAATTACTTTGCAGGATTTGATCACCTCTACAGGTGACACAGGTATGTGGGACATGTTATATCAAGTTGCTCTTTATTATTTCCTGAGTAGTTTTGGGAGAAAGGAGCTTAGTCATTGTTCTTATTGTGGAGTTATGCCTTTGCCCACTGATGTTCATGTTTTTTAGGGTCTATATTAAATCAGAGAATGCTCAAAATAGTGAACGCTGATTTATTGACCCTTTAAGAGCGAAATCTGACAATCCCGAAGACACGGAACAGCGATTTTTTTTTCCCCAGGCAAAAATCTGGACATTCTACGAAAATCTGTACAGTTCAGAGGTATGAAAGATAGATATGTATGTGATGTTAAGTTTAAAAAAATATTGCTCTGTAAGGAATATCTGATACTTAAGCAAACATTTTAGTATATCATTATCTAAGGAAACTGCATAAATAAGCTTCACAATTTGCAGGTGCATATCCAGTTGAAAACTCTATTTCTTCAGACCCCTGTTTAACCTCTCTCTTGACAAAAAAAGCCTTTAACAAATTTGTTCCTGTCAGTTAGAACAACCAATCTTCTGAAATCAGAAATCTGACTAGAAACAATTTAAAAGTTATTCACATGAATGTGATCTACAGTGTAAGTCGTTTAGACACATTGGATAACATCTCTTATTCATGTATGTTCCCTTAGTTATTTTATTATTTTAATTACATTTCATTACATCCTGACTACCTTCATTTGTTTTTATTATTCACTATTTTCAAGGTTGAACAGTCTTGAACCATGGTTCCAATGTTGCACCATGCATATATTGGAATGATATTAGTCATTTCTGTTGTCATTAAGATGTCCTTTGAAAGTTGAAAATGCCTTGTGAATACACACTTGACTAATGTAAACATCCACTGTAAAATGCATAACAGTGCTATAAGCCATTATTCAGTGCTGTGCCATGCATATAGTTCTGTGGTCTCCCAGTTTTATAATATCTGTAAAGAGTTACCCAGAGTGCCTCACGATGTTGCCAACACAGCACCATACATATGTTTCTTTCCCTTCCAGACCTATACTAGTATTATAATGTTGCTTGATAGTTTGCCAGTATTTACTTTGTCTCTCTCAATATCTCAATTAATTTATTATAAAGCTGTTGTTCAGTGTAAATGCTCTGTAACGATGCTCCATATAAATGTTCTGTAACTTGTATAGGTTCATTTTATTTGGATTTTGGCTGAAAAGGATCCAAAAACCATTCCACTTACTTGGTTAACTAACTACATAACTAAATGTATTCTAAAAAGCAAACATTTTCAGTGTGGGAGAATGCCACAATGTTGATATGTGTTTGTTAAAAAAGGAGACTGTGAAAGATGCCTTAAGAAGGGCCATACTGAAACGGTGTACAAAAGGAAAATAGCAAAACGAATAGAGTGTAAAAACAGTGCCTAAGATGTAAACCACAAATTAAAACATGTCTATTCACTGGTGGCTGCAGAAAGTGATGAAGAGTCAGACAAAATGGAGGCAGACATACAAAAATGAATCTTATGACCTGATGTGCCTGCAACTATATAATATAAATCAAGCTGACTGAAATATTATTTGGATCACCTCATACGTGCCAGAAATTAAACCTAAAATGGAATTAGATACAGGATTTACTTTTGTTTGTTTATTTAGTTTTTTACAGCAAAGCCCTTTCCCATTTTATTGTCTTCTTTTTTAACACCTTTATTGAATTATCACTTTAGACATAGGCAAGCATACATTATATAAAAGAAAATAAACCATATTAACATGTCCACAGTTATCAACAATCTACATCATATACATGCTTTTATCCAACTATCATCAATCCAGCATTATATAAATTGTTCAATTCCTGTCTTTCCTTAAACCTCACTCCTCTTTCAAAACATAATTCTGCATGTATTGTTCCCAGAATTTCCATTTTTTTCTACACAGCTTGTTCCTACCTTTTTCTAAATATTCCACTTCCAGTTATTTTATCTCTGTTACAGTATTCACTACTTCAAGTATAATTCTATTAATTGCTTTTTTTTGGCAGCCTTCAGAATTAAACTTAACAAAACCTTACTATGTCTTGACAATTCAGATCTTGTATCCCAGATAAAAAAATCATTTCCTTAGTTTCACCAATCTGATAACCCAATATTGCTGATAGAGTACTCTGTAGCGAATTTTTAAAGTCTCTCAGCTGATTACACTCTCAAAGCATATGTTCCTTGTTACCCCTTTCTGCCCCCTCACATCTCCAGCATTTACCATCTATCTGAGGAAAATTCTTTAGTCTGCCAGGGGTATAAAAATACATATGCAAACCCTTCTATGCAAATATCCTAAATCTTCTCGTCTTTGTTGCATATTTGGTAGTGATGCGTATATCCTTCCGTTGTTTCCAAGTGAATTGCTTATCGAATCTCTCTTCCCAATCTGTTCTAATCAACTCTGATTGATTCCTATTATTGTGCAGTATTTTATATGCCCTACTAACTATTCCCTTTTAACAGCAGTTTCTGCTCTAGATTCAACTAAAACTCTACCAGAATAGGTCTTTCACCTAGAATTCCCCTACCCCTTTCTCTTTGCCTATAATCTGCTATCAGTCCTTGATAGGAAGGCAATCGCCAGACTGTAGTGCAAATGTCTTCGTGGCCTCTTTCCATTCTATTACTTTCTCTTTCTCTAGTTGCTGCCAGTACCGTGATTCCTTTGCTGGTTTTCTCCAGTAAATTCCAGTCCTGCCTTCTCTATTCTCTGTGCCCCTAATTACGGTCATTCCTATTGGCAGACTCTCCTTTCTCCATTGTCTCATTGGCTTAGTTCTTAGAATACTTTCATCTACTTTATGGACAAAATATTCTGTATGGATGTTATTCTCCTTAAGGATCTGCATCCGAATCGTCTTCTTATTTCTTGAATTTACCCCTGCTTCATTATCATCCTTTCTACTTTAAATTATAGCTTTCTGTTTCTGTTATGTATATGAGCCTTAACAGTGTAGCTCTAAAATATTCCTTCAAATCAGGTAATTCTAAACCACCCTGTTCTATTGGAAGGATCAGCTTATCCCACATGAGCCTTGCCCTCTTCCCTTCCCAAATAAAATACTTCAGCTCTTTTTTAATTGCTCTCCAAAACTTCTCCGCTGGTTGATAAAAATGTGGCTTAACTGTACATAAAACTAAATGGACTAAAAACATTTTCACTGCTTGCGTCTTGCTATCCATATCCATAAACAAGAGATTACAGTTTCTCAGTTTTTGCATTATCTTTTGTTTAGTCTCTTCCCACATATCCTTAGCTGCCATGACAGATTCCTTTTAAACTCATACTCCTAAATGCTTCATTTTTAGTGTTCTTAGTTATAGCCCACATTGTTGGTTCCTTTGATGGGCACAGAGACAATGAACTAGAATTCAGAATTAAACTGGCAGATTTTGTTTCATGCATACAGTAAACTTGGACGTAATAATGATGTAAATTACAAAGTGATGTTAACTGGGAATCTGCAGAGAAACAAATGCAAATTACTTTATTTACTGCACTATATCACACAATGTTTTATGAAAGTCATGTTATACATATGTTTTTTTAAAAAAATTTTATATAAGTTTTTGGATTGAAGTATTTGGATAATGAGGAGGGTCATGTGACAAGGGAATGGTTATTTAAATCTTTCATTTTATTATTTGTGATGTTCAGATGGCTCGAGAGGCCAAAAACGCTCAACAGTTTGTACACTAAATTATTGGGGTTTTTTTTGGGTGACATTTTCTCTTGTGTGGTTTGTTTTTTCTGTATTTTGTTTGTTTTACTACCATTGAGACTCTAGTGTGCCGTACGTGTTGGACTTTATGAAACCAGCGTTTCAGAGATGAATGTTACATGGAAAAATAAATCCATACTAACTCTATCTTTCCTGAAGTATGTATTTTTCTATTGATCTGCTAGAACCCTATATCAGTTACTAGTGGATACAGGATAATCCAATAGACAAAAAAAATCATTCACCTTGGGGTGAAACATTGTTTTCTGACAAAGGTAGTTTTAATAAACTGTCTTACACATCTTCAAAGAAATTTCACTGATGTTTTGACCAGTCAGGTAGATTCCTCAGACACAAACTGTATGCACATAGTGGCTGAAGAGGAAGCCTGTGGCTCACTTGGTGGGCAAGTAAAAGATGCAAGTGGGAAGTGAGAAAATAAATAAAAATATTCCATTATCAGGGTTATGATTGTGCTTAAGGAAAACAATCTTTCAATAATAGAAGCTACCAGACGTGATGCTGCAGAAATGTATGTCATTCCCTATGAAGGAGAATGCTGTAATATTCATCTTCTCATAATACACAGACTTGGAGTAAAAATCATTAATTAAAAAGTAGACAAGCTAATTAATGAAAGAAATGCAACTTTTATCTGTAAAAATGTTACTGTACAAACAATTGACAGGAAATGTTCTTAGAGAGGTAATTAATCATCCATTTATAATAACCAATGCTGAATATATAGGGTATGGAACTTCTGGACCAACCAATACTGACCTGTTAATATTTCCTTTGGGACTGACTTTGGTAGCAAGTTCAGGTCAAGCAGAGGTGTCAGGACCCCTTCAATGTTCCCAAACATGGAAGACATACCCAAAGTCAAGAGCATGATGAAAAATAATACAGCCCACACTTGGGAAGCTGGCATCCGAATGATGGCCTCAGTAAAGACAATGAAAGCAAGTCCAGTACCAGAAGCACTCTGTGGAATGTAAAGGAACACATTTCATAATGTTATTTTTTGCTTTATACCATGATATAAATATCTTCTGTCATTTAAATAGTTTTTTCCTGTTAAATGTATTCACAAAGTTTCAATGTACATTCCATTTTTGCATGTATACTGAATCCCAATGTATAATTTACAAACGTATAACTCTCAAGTAACACTTGTTAGTTTACTCTTTCCAAAGCTATGTACATTTGCTTCATGCAACTGGCCCAGTCTGTGGCTGAAAGTGGCTTTGGACCAGGTTGGTTTCCTTAGTTAAATATTTAAACAAATAAATTCAAAAATTTGCATAAATGTTATACATATTTATAGCAACTGTTCCAGCAGCTCATATTTATGAGAAATAGCTAATATCTTTTGTCTACAGGATGCTCTACTGAAATTAAATAAAATATCAGTAACTCCACAATGAAACTGAATCTTCATCCATGTATATATTTAAATCTCTTTCTTTAGCTTAAGCAACTGCAACTGTGCTCACTGTGATATCACTTTAACTGTAGTTTTACTCAGAAAGAGGTTAAATACTAACAGCATGTTCATAAAACAAAATACTGACAATAAAAAAAGAAGAGGGTTATATTTTTTGCTTTCTAATATTACTAAAGCATGAGTGTATATCCCTTGTCAATGTGCTTTATGATAATATTATACACCCATTGTAAAGCATGGAACATTGCCTTAAATTTGGCCCATGTTATGTATGGCATCTGTGTTACATTGTAAACATGAGATTCAACACGTAGTTTTGCCATGAGAATCTTTAGTAGTAGATATTGATAAAAAAGCACAGCTTATTTCTGTGTGTCACATCTACCTAATCACTGTGATTCACAATTGGTGAGGAATGGAATGTAAGCTGCAGTTCTGTAATATAAAAATAACGTTTCACCCTGATAACAGCTAATAGATTACATTCATCTAATCCTCTTAGAAAACTCATTGTAATAATTTTGTGTACATTTTTATTACAGTTAAAATCCACATCCACCAACTTCAATTTTCCATTATTACCTCTAAACTCTGTGTTTGTTATAAAACCTTATGAAACCACTGTATGGCGTTCATGTCTATGAAATCAGTGTCACGACTTCTTAAGTGATACAAATGAGTGGCTATTCATACAATACATATTCATGAAACAGTCATGCTTTGCAAAGTTCAAGTACAGTTTCCTCATAGCAGGAAATCTTCCACTCATTAAGGGATCTCGTCTACTCGCATTACTAGTTACACAGCAGATGCCTAGCCAAAGAATATTAATAGTCAATTTAATGACACTTTTATCCTTCTATTATTGTTAGTCCCTAAAAATAAATAAAAAAATCGTGAAGCAGAAACATTGTTTTTTAATAGTTAAAAAATCCCATTAACTCATTGCAGTAGCATGTACAACAGCTTAGCAAATTTATTTAGCAAGATCACAGAAGGGGGTTCAGTTCTCAGCTATCAGCAATCCACCTGCTGACGTTAACAGGTTTATTTATTTATTTATTTATTGCATTTGTTTACCGGGAAAGTCCACTGGGCCTTGGAGAGCCCATTTTCAGTGGAGGCCCGGGGAGAAAAGCTCCACATACAAATTATACTGAAAATACAATTTCAGTTACATAAATGGCTAGAAGGCTATACGGTAACAATAACAGGCATGATTTTAAGATAACACAGTATAGTGTACATGCCAGAGCTAACACTGAATTAACAATAAGTAGCTCGGAAATGGATTGATGAGGAGAATGGCAGTGCAAAAAGACAGGGAGGAATAGGGTCAGGAGTGGTAGTAAGGTAGGTGTTAGAAAAATATGTACTAATATGTGTATGTTTAATGCCAAATTAATAAGCAAGTGTTTTTAATACGCTTTTCATTCTATTTCTCATGCACTGTGATTTATATAAATTGAGTTTCATATGAGACTGAAAATATGCTTTATTAAAACTGCAGCATGCTTACTGAAACTTGCAAGTTGCCCTCTGACCTAGTAACTGCTAGCACAGCAATATTCTTGTTTATGCCTTGTGGAAATGTACTTGAGAAGCAGGTGTTAATCTGCTAGGTCAGAAGCATATGAATAGACAATATACCATTTAATAAATGCAATGATTCTAGACAAACAGCCTTGTTCAGAGGATGGGAACCTCTGTAGCTGCAGTAGTTTAAAGATAAGGTAGACAAAGATTTATTAGATAAATGAACTGCTAGCATTGTGTTTGATTTAGCTATAGTATCTTGAATGTAACATAACAAGTATCTAACTGAAAGTAACCAAGGTCATGTTGTTTTCCTCAGGAAGTTTCACATAAGAATTGTTTAAATCAGCAGAAAATCATGGGAAAGATGGTCAGCAGATGATGACCAAAAGGTGGTAATTTGTTACATCAGCATGGTAGGACAGGATTAATTTGATAACCTATAAAAATGAATGCATTTCCTGTTTCTGGTTAGACAAACTCTGTATTAGCACGTTTTTGTCTCCTTGCTGCAAGATTAAAGTGCCTTAACCTGAACCTACCGTGTTTTGATCATTTTTAAAGTATATTTTTCCTTTGACAGATTGGTCCTTCGGACCGGAATACGTATCTCTCGCTCTGGACCTAGGTCAGAATTGGGCCCGGTGGCATGCATCCGTACGGAGAAGAGGCCAAATCGGCTCTTCTGTTTTGAAAGACCTCCGACTGAATTGTCGTTCGAAAGAGGCCAGCCACTGTTTCTGATCTGGGATTGGAGGACGAGTCAATGATCCGGTGGATCAACTCACGGAGGGTCAGGTAAGGAGGAATTACCTTATTTCTGTTTCAAGATCAGGGACTAGTTACAGAACTGTTTTTTGTCAGGTAAATTTGCCTATGCAAATTAGGGACAGAAGAAGGGGTTACTGTTTTTTGTCATAGATCAGGGAAACAGAATAGGTAGACAGTTATTCTAGATAAACTGTGAAAAAGGTGTAGACTTGTGGTACCACGTGATAGAAAGGGTTACGTAACAATTTACAGCTTAGCTAAGACACCAATGGGAAATCAGTGCACAAAAAGTTCCCGGGACACGCCCCTAACTGAAGACACGAAGTATATGCAATTACAGCGTGCCGATAATATTAAATATTATACCAAATGGGTCGATAAGTACAAATTCGAGGGTAATTTAGATAAACTTGCACTTATGAAACTTGTAAAACAGTTAAAAATAGACGCGAAAGGTCAATTAAAAAAGCAGAGACAATTAGGAGTCCCTCAGGCGCACAGGTGGCTTGAGGAAGCAAATTGTGGGGAGCAAAGAATTAAAAATTCAAAAACGATGTTTTTAGACAAAGAGGATAATAATTTAGTAATAGCGACGGCCCCTCCTTCGCCCCCTCCACTTCCGTTACCAGAATATGAAGCGAGTGGACGAGCTGATCCACCTCCGCTATACCCAGCTGTCCCTGCAAAAGCACAACCGTTCGTCAGGGATCCCATCGAGACCAGGTCTCGAACACGCGACTTGAGAAGGGAAATTTAATTAAATTAATTAAACAGAGCATCACAAGCTATGAGAGAAGAAGAGATATGTCCGCTCATAGAAGTACCGAATCCTCAGGCAGGACAGGCAGGACAAGATCCGACTCTTTTAGTTTATAGACCGTGGACACCGGAAGATATCTGGAAAGCCACAGAAGGTATTCCCCACCCAAAGGTGAATTTTAGAAAATTTTTAGAAGACTTACAGGGTATGAGATTAAGTTACCATTTGAATGGAGAGGAAGTAGAAAAAGTAGTTAGACAAATTGTAGGTCCAGATTGGCACATGATTTGTGGCAGCTGGAATCCTCGTGACGCACAACTTAGACCACTCCCACATACTGATGCAGAACTGGACGGCAGAGTAAAAAGTCTAACAGACCGAATCTCTGAAAAGTGGAAGCCTAGGGCTGATTGGACTTGTATTAATCAATGCATACAGCAAGAAAAAGAAACAGTAGATGGGTACTATGCCAGATTATTAGAGTGCTTTAACAATCATAATGGCATGACAGTTCCTGAAAATCAAACGAATGATTCCCCGTATGAACAACAATTGAAAAATGCATTTTTAAAAGGTTGCATTGCACCTATTAGTAGCTTCATTACGAAGCATATGATAGATCATCGAACAAGTAGGTTACAAGCCTTACTTGAATATGCTAGACATGCAGAAAGACATTTTAATAGTAAAAAGAAAAAGAAAACCCAAGTATTTTCAGCAGAAGATGGGTCAGAAGTATTTGTAGTACAAATTGGGCAAAAGGGTAAGAAAAATATCCAGGGAAATAAACAATCTGACAAACGATCAGAAGATTTCAAGGAAAGAAAGAAAAAGAGTGAGTGTTTTAAGTGCGGGAAAAAAGGACATTTAGCAAGGGATTGCAGGCTAAACAAGAAGGCGACTACAGAAAATAAGGAGGATGAGGAATGACTATATGATAGTCAGGAATCATTAGATGAGAGTGAGCAGGGAAAGGTAAGTGTAAATGTGATAGCAGGAGAAGAGGATGTGACACAAGGGGTAGAGGATGTATATGAATACACAGATGTAGAAGAAAATGGAATTTTAGACCTAGCTCTTTTGAGCTTAGACCTTTACTTAGCAGACAGGAAACCGGAAGTGACGCTTCTGGTGGAGGGGTGGGAAGTTAAATTTTTGTGCACCCTTCCGAACTACCGGAAGATACAGAATCACCAGATTATATACTAGTGAAAGCAGCTAATGGACAGCTGTATCGGGAGCCACTCTCCCGTGACATTACAATAATAGACCCTGTTTCAGGGATGACTCAGAAAAGTAAAATTGTAGTTTCTGCAAAATGCCCAGTGAATCTTTTGGGTAGAGATTTGATGCAGATATTTGGCATAGCCGTAGTTCCAACCATGCAGGTTATGGAAGCACAGCGACAAATGGATACTTTTGTAGTGCGACCAGAGGGTGAAATGTATTATTGGTACAGCCAGGACTTGGTTACGACTGGTCCAGGGGTAGTAACCGAAGAACTAATGAACGTAGCTATCAGCAAGTTCCCCTCCCTCGACATTGACAAACAGCATTTGTTGCATTGTACTCTATATTACTGTAATAGACCAGGTCCTGATAAAGATTATGAACAAGAATTGTTTCAAAACCATGCAAACAGGCTAGTATTGCAAAACTTGTACTGGGATGCAGAAGGGAACAGTTTAGCAAGCTGTTCATTGCCCCAGGAATGTTTAGCACTTTACAAATCTAATTGACTGCCCCATGTTAGTTTGACTAAGAATAAAACCTTAAAATGGGCAGACTTAGGTGGAAAAGTCACGAGGTGGGAAAAACTGACAGAACTAGAACTCTCAGAACAGGGAGTACAGAAAGAGAAATGGAATTGGATCACACAGACACACCCAGCTGTACACTCACAGGCTAGTGAGGATAGCTGAGTATTACTCTTATTGGAAGAAGAGGAAAAAGCCTTGCGAGACATACCAGACATTCTCTGGTCAGCAGGGAAATCAGATGTAGTACTAATACGAACAGCAGGACCAGTTACCATAACGCCAAAGTCAGCTTTTAGGCCCCAAAAAAGACAGTATCCCTTGAGAAAGGATGCAGAGGTAGGAATAAAACCTATCATAGCAGCCTTACTTAAGGAAGGAGTCTTAATAGAATCTCCTGATTCACCATGTAACACACCTTTATTTCCTGTCAAAAAAGCAAACGGGGAATGGCGTATGGTCCAGGACTTACAAGCAGTGAACAATGCAGTTATACCCAGAGCACCAACGGTGCCAGATCCACACACCTTACTGAATGATTTAAAGCCAGAACAGAAATATTTTTCAGTGGAAGACATAGTAATGCATTTTTCTCGATACCGATACACCCTGACAGCAAATATTGGTTTGCATTTACATTTCAGGGAAAGCGGTACACATATACCAGATTACCACAGGGATATTGTGAAAGTCCAACAATGTTTGCACAGGAAATGGCAAGCAACCTGGCGGGATTTATCCCACCGAAAGGTAGTCAGATTCTACTTTATGTAGATGACATTCTGCTGGCAGCCCCCACCCAGCAAGAATGCAGAGAAGACACGATAGCTTTGTTACAATTTTTAGCTGCTCAAGGTCACAAAGTAAACAAAGACAAGTTACAGCTTTGGAGAAAACAAGTTAAATACTTAGGATATGTAATATCCAAAGAAGGTAGAATATTAGATGAAGACAGAAAAACAGTGATTTTACAAGCACCTAGACCAACTACCAAGAAGGAAATGATGTCCTTCCTGGGAACTACTAATTTTTGTCGGAGTTGGATACCAAACTATGCTTTGGAATCTGCTCCACTGGCTGATTTAATATTTAAAAAAACAATGGCTGCACAGGATTTATTACAATGGACACCTGAAGCAGAAGCAGCTTTCTGTAAGCTGAAACAATTGATAGCATCATCCTTAGTTTTAGGATTACCAAACTATAACAAGCAGTTTATCCAGGCTGCAGATTGTAAGCAAGGTTATATGACATCAGTATTGACACAGCAACATGGGGACAAACAATGCCCCATAGCTTATTATTCATCATAGTTAGATCCAGTGGCGCGGTCTTTGCCCCACTGTGTACAAGCAGTAGTTGCAGCTGCAATGGCAGTGCAGGCTTCAGCCTCAGTAGTATTGTTCCACCCTCTCACATTGAGAGTGTCTCATGCAGTTGCAATTATTTTACTGCAAGAAAAAGTAGCATATCTTTCTCCAGCTAGGCATCTTTCCTGTATGACCATTCTGTTGAGCCAACCTCATATGACAATTGAACGATGCACAACTTTGAATCCATCAACTTTGCTTCCAACCCCTGCAGATGGCAAACCGCACTGCTGCCTGCAGGAGATTGAGCAAAAGACATTACCTAGACAAGACCTTACGGATGTTCCCTTGGATGATGCCGAGGTGACATGCTATGTGGATGGCTCGTGCAGGAGGGGTCCTACAGGACAGAAACTAGTGGGGTATGCAGTCGTTTCTGATACTGAAACTTTAGAAGCAAAATCTTTACCATACAACTTATCTGCACAAGCAGCAGAATTGATTGCCTTAACGAGGGCATGTACCTTAGCAAAAGGTAAGAAAGTGAACATTTATACTGACAGTCAGTATGCTTTTTCTACTGTACATGTTTTTGCGCAACAGTGGAAAAATAGAGGAATGATAACATCTACTGGTAAACCGATTAATCATGCGCAACTTATTTTAGACTTGTTAGATTCAATTCAGTTACCTAAGAAAGTAGCTATTTGCAAATGCGTAGCTCATACAAAACAACAGGATAGAATTTCAAAAGGTAATGCATGGGCTGATACAGCTGCAAAGCAGGCAGCTTCAGCCACAGAAACTTTTCTTTTGAGTGAGGAATTACAACCCTCAGAGACTTTAGATTTAGAAATGTTAAAAACAATGCAGACACTTACTACAAATATTGAGAAACAAAAGTGGATAAAATGAGGAGCAATCCTCGAAAAGGGACTGTACATCTCCAAGGAAAAGAAACCGATTTTGCCATCTAATTTGTTTAGATATGCAGCGTTGTTGAGCCATGGGCAGAGCCATGTCTCAAAAGGGGGGATGGTACAGTTAGTGAATCGAGTATTTACAACCTATGGGTTTACAAACTATACAAAAAAATTTTGTGCAGCATGCCATGTTTGTAACAAGCATCATGCACAAGGGGCATTGAAGCCTAAGCGAGGGAATTTTCCTACACCACCATATCCGTTCCATACTATCTGTATGGACTTCATAGAATTGAATAAATGCGAGAATAAGAAATACTGCCTAGTTATTATAGACATGTTTTCCAAATGGGTAGAAGCATTTCCAACTAAAAATCCAGATGCAGCTACGGTTGCAAAGGTCCTTCTTAAAGAAATTATACCCAGATTTGGGATACCGGAAAAGATTTATAGTGATAACGGGACACATTTCGTGAACCAAACAATCCAACAACTTAGTCGTTATTTCGGAATATTGTTAAAGAACCACTGCACGTATCACTCTCAATCTGCAGGGCTAGTAGAGCGACACAATGGGGTACTGAAAAACAGACTTAGGAAATTGATAGAAGAAACACAGAAAAATTGGGTGCACTGTTTGCCTTTAGCACTGTTGAGTATGAGAACTGTTCCAAATATAAAGGGATTAACTCCTTTTGAAACTTTGTTTGGGAGGGCATATTATACACCTCAGTGGAAAGCTCTCATGTCTACAGAGCAGGAGGCTGACAGTTCACTTGCAGGATATATGAGGAGATTTTTGAATAACAAACTTTTTCAGTTAAATTCTGTTTCAGATAAAGAGCAACCGAAATCGGAAGCACCAGTAGCCCCCGGCACATGGGTGTGGGTGAAGATTACGAAACAGAAGAATTGGAGCTCTCCGAAGTGGGAAGGTCCGTACCAGGTACTGCTGTCAACACCCACTGCAGTCAAAATCGTGGAGCGAGCTTCCTGGATTCATTTGACACACTGTAAACTTGTCAAAAACTTTGAATTGGACAAAAACTTTGTTACTGTTGCACAACAAGAACAAAATGGCCAGATACAGAGTGAGTAGAGACACTGAGCAATTTCAAAAAACTTGTATGATTGTTTTTGTTGCAATATTGATCACACTGTTCTTTTTGCTGTGGCCGTACTTTTTTCCTGCCACAAAGGTTGAACTGATTAGACGTAATGAACCAAACATAGACTGGCATCCGAACTTCAACACTTATCAGGCAATTACACGTGTATATGCAGAGACTTTCAATGTTTCGAACTGCTGGGTCTGTACGGCCATACCAACAGCATACGGGGGTTTGTTAATGACTGCTATCCCCCTAGGGGTAAATGAAACCTGGCAAAATCTGTTTTTTGACACAGTTGCTATTAAAGCACAAGATAAGGTAGCACTGTATTTGCCTGTGACACAAAAAGGAATTGTATGCTTTTATAAAAATGACTCCATCCAAGTTGGATGGAGTAAATGTAATGTTACTGTACAGTACAAATGTTATAGAAAACCAAATGATTTGAGTGGATCTTGTAGTACAGATTATGACTCATTTTTGAAATCTATGCATAAAACTCTTGATCAGGTACAGCATAATCCTGTACTTTTCAAACAGTTATCAGTGATAGATAGGAAAATGTTTCATGCAGGGCAGTCATGTTGTAATAAAGTAATGACAAAGGTAGAGGACTGTTATTTTGTATGTGGAAAAAAAGGCATATAAATGGTTACCTGAGAATTGGTCTGGCAGTTGTTTTTTGGGATACCTGGTTCCGGCCATCCAACACACTGCAGCTTTGCCTCAGGGGAGTATTCGAAATACTCGAGACGTAACCAAAAAGACTGTTAAGAAACCGGAGAATCCAGTGGGACGAATCAAAGCGGGGTGGAAAGACCATCGTAATGTGGGAACCAAACTTGTGCACATGGACTTGGGTGATGCTGTTATATCCTGGGCAGGTATATCACCCATGTATGGCGGAGTCAAATCAATATGGGAACTGCAAAAACTGTCTAAACTTCTCGAAATAATGAGTAATGCAACTTTTTCTGCCCTTGAACTGATAACTAATGAACTGAATGCCATGAGAACTGTAGTGCTTCAAAACCGAATGGCTCTTGACTTCACCCTAGCGGCGAGAGGTGGAACTTGCGTTTTAATCAAAGAAGAGTGCTGTGCGTTCATTCCTGACCATCAGCATGAGATCAACGACCATCTCGAGGTGATTCAACAAGTGCCGGCCATGACCAAACCAGGCCCAAACCCTCTGACAGAGTTTTTTCAGAATGCCTTTGGGGGGTGGGGCTCCATCTTTATGAACATATTGATTGCTATTGGGGTAGGTTTACTCCTAATAGGAGCTTGTATTTGTTGCGGAATCCCCTGCATGAAGAAATTAATTAAGGAATTCATAGATATATCCATATCTGAGACTATGTATCAAAGTACTGAATTTGAAGAGCTGCTAGAATGCGAGACACTTTCATAAAAGTTTAAACTAAATTACTTTCTTAACTGCAAATCCTAAATGGAAGAGGTTAGGAAAAGAAGCAAGCTGTTTATCCTTTTTTGAAAATAGAATAAAAAGTATTAACAGGAGGGAGATGTTAGAAAAATATGTATTAATATGTGTATGCTTAATGCCAAATTAATAATCAAGTGTTTTTAATACGCTTTTCATTCTATTTCTCATGCACTGTGATTTATATAAATTGAGTTTCATATGAGACTGAAAATATGCTTTATTAAAACTGCAGCATGCTTACTGAAACTTGCAAGTTGCTCTCTGACCTAGTAACTGCTAGCACAGCAATATTCTTGTTTATGCCTTGTGGAAATGTACTTGAGAAGCAGGTGTTACTCTGCTAGGTCAGAAGCATATGAATAGACAATATACCATTTAATAAATGTAATGATTCTAGACAAACAGCCTTGTTCAGAGGATGGGAACCTCTGCAGCTGCAGTAGTTTAGAGATAAGGTAGACAAAGGTTTATTAGAGAAATGAACTGCTAGCATTGTGTTCGATTTAGCTATAGTATCTTGAATGTAACATAACAAGTATCTAACTGAAAGTAACCAAGGCCATGTTGTTTTCCTCAGGAAGTTTCACATAAAAATTGTTTAAATCAGCAGAAAATCATGGGAAAGATGGTCAGCAGATGATGACCAAAAGGTGGTAATTTGTTACGTCAGCATGGTAGGACAGGATTAATTTGATAACCTATAAAAATGAATGCATTTCCTGTTTCTGGTTAGACAAACTCTGTATTAGCACGTTTTTGTCTCCTTGCTGCAAGATTAAAGTGCCTTAACCTGAACCTACCGTGTTTTGATAATTTTTAAAGTATATTTTTCCTTTGACAGTAGGTATATATATAGAGAGAGAGGGTGGGTGGGTGGGTATCAAGGTTGGGTAGGTAACAGGGGTAGGCACATCTGGGATGGTTAGGGTGCTGGTGGGCTAGAAAGAGGAGGATGGGAAAGAAGTTGGAGAAAAAAGCAGAGGGGTAGAGTTGGGGTAGAGTTATTTTTGGCATGGGCATAGCCAGCAAGAGGAGAGATGTTGTCTAAGAGACCTTTTAAATAGGGCAGGGCTACTGATGGAGGTTATTGTGGATGGGAGAGAGTTCCACAGTTTGGAAACAGTAAAGGAATAGAGCATTTGACTGGCTGGTAGTTGGGGTTTGTCTACTTTGAGCAGGGTTTTATTTTCTGATCTAAGGGGTCTATTTTGTTGGTACAAGGTCAGCAGTGAGGAGAGAGAGAGACGCATGATGTGAGTTTATATATTAATTTATGTGCAGTAGTTAAGTGTAGGTAGTTGAGATAGAGTGGTAGTTCTAGCCAGTTTAGTTGCTATAAAGAGGAGCAATGGTCTGTTGGGATCTAGCATTTGTTGTGAATCTGGCGACCTTATTGTAACATGTATCTAGCTTGGTTTTGAGGGATGAGTGGATATTTGTAAGGATAGGGGCACCATATAGCAGGGATGGAAGTAGAAAGGTTGAGGCTAGAGCCTTTTTTGCATTATCAGTGATGAAAACCTAACATTTGACCTCCACATTCTCAACAATATCAAAAAAACACATTGGAAACTGGGCACCCTCTACAGGCACACCTATTAGGTAATAGTTGTGCCTGTAGAGGATGCCCAGTCACTGATATTTTTTTTGATATTGTTGAGAATGTGGAGGTCAAATGTTAGGTTTTCATCAATTATGACTCCTAACAGTTTGGTGCTAGAGACGGTTTTGATGGTGGTATTATTCAGGGAGCAGATAGAGAATTCATTCCTATTTAGGGGGGTTGTTTTTTGGGGAGTGAATAGAATCAGTTTTGTCTTGTTTGGGTTGAGAGCAAGGTGGTTGTTTGACATCCAGTTTTCAGTAGATGTAAAGGCTTGTTGGGTTAGTAGTTGTAGCTCAGAAGGGGTTTTAGCAGTGGAGATGATTGTAGAGTCATCTGCATGTTGGATCATGGTGCCATGAGTATGGGAGCTATGGAAGTCATTTATAAATATATTGAATAACAGGGGGCCCAGTATGGAACCTTGAGGTACACCTTTAGTGATGTTGAGGTAGGGAGAATAGGATTGCTGCCACTTTGTTGATTGATATCTGTCAGAGAGATAGTTTGAGAACCAATTTAGGGTTGAAGGGGAGACACCTAGGTTGTTGAGTTTAGAGAGCAGAAGGGGGCGAGATATGGTGTCGAAGGCTTTCGAAAGGTCAAGAAAAAGAGTGGAGATGATTTGATTGGTATCATGTGCTCGATTTACATTATCCAAAAATGAAATGAGAGCTGTGTTTGTGCTATGGCCTGGCCTAAAGCTATGTTGGGTTGGGGAGAGAAGTTGGTTATTAAATAAGTGGTTAAGGAGTTGAGTATACACACACTTCTCTAATATTTTAGAAATGGGAGAGAGGATGGCGATACTCAGGTACTCAGGTACTCAGTCTACCTGCATTTTGTAAACCATGCATTATTTTTATAATTAAAAAAAGAAGAAGAATGTGTGTTGTCACACACGGTAGAAGTGAAACTTCTGTAAGGAAATGGGAAGGAGTCACTGTATTGTACCATCTGCTTTCCTTCACACTTTCTTACAGAAGTTTCACTTCTGCCATGAGTGGCGACCATGCACATTCTTTATTTATTAATTTAACTTATTTTAGTGTTGATTTTTAATGGTAAGAAATTGATACATTAAAGGCATTACCAAAATAATTACTTCCACTGTTGTCATTTCTAAAGTCTTTAAACTACATTGTTGCATTTCAGACTTGCATGGGGCCTACATTACTTTATCATTTTAAATACACAAATTTAGAACAGGCAGCCAAACCAGTGCTGTTGGCTTGAAGAATAGCACTGTTTATGCCCAACAATGTTTCACAAATTGTACAATGAAAATGTCAAATGCCTTACTGGTGCATGACAGAAGCATTAGGTGCATCCCCAGTACTACCAAACAACAATGACAACATTCCCACACAATTTAACAAGTTCTTTACCGAAACAGTCCAAACCCTTACCAATGCCCTCAATACCACTAGCAGCCCTATTCCAGGTGCTAACAAAACCCACCCTCCTACTCAAAACAATACCACCAACTTTTCCCTGCACCCTGTACCCACTAAAATTATTTCAAAGCTCCTTAAGAAACTCAGACCAACCACACTAGCTGCTGAAACCCTACCAGTCCCTTCAGATAGCAGCAGACGGCATAGCCTATCTGTGTCCATCCTCATAAACAGGTCACTTGCAGAATTCAAAGTCCCCACCCTGTGGAAAACATCACACATTATTCCACTGCACAAAGAAGGCAACTCCTTAGAACTCACCAACTACCGCCCAATCGCAATACTCTCACCTCTGTCCAAGATATTAGAGAGAGTTGTACATTCCCATCTACTTCGGTACCTCTTACAAAACAACTTATTCTCCAAAACCCAGCATGACTTTAGACCATCCCACAGCACCACCACAGCCTTACTATCATTTACAGATATAGATAACCACAACAGAAACAAGAGACTATTTGTATCTTCCATTTTCTTAGACTTATCTAAAGCCTTTGACATGGTAGACCATAACATTCTTCTCCAAACTTCATCTCCCCTTAGCCTCAGCCTCTCCACTATATCATGGTTTACTAGCTACTTATCTGGTCGACAGCAGGCAGTCCTATGTCATGACCAACTGTCCCCCCTGCTACCAGTATCCATAGGTGTCCCTCAAGGATCCATACTTGGCCCACTATTGTTCTCACTATTCACCAACCAAATCAATTCCTCTTCACTCACAGCATCAGTAGTACAATACACAGATGACACCACCCTTATAAGTGCCACTACCACATTAAAGGAACTGCAAATCCTCACCCAGAGCACTTTTACTCTAGCTGAAACATGGTTCACAAACATCAAACTTATTCTTAACCCCAAAAAAACTACATTATAGGTTCATAGGTTCATAGGTTCATACTAGACTATCTGCCCTAGGGCATTTATAAGCCTAGCCAGAGTGTGTATGGCTTTTACCACCCATTTTAAATTAATTTTGCTATGCCCATTTTCGAGGTTAGTATACTGTGTCTCTGTCTAACAGTGACACAGAAGTGATACCCGGGGTAAACCTACGATCTCCCATCCACTATAGGTTCATTAATTTTTAATTCTTACATTTCTTACATTTAGAATTTTTAATTCTTACATTTCTTACAATACATTAATTCTTTTTGGCCCAGGTCATGCTCCTCCCCTCAACAACATTTTCACCATTCACTCCAACAAATCACTCCAACTACACATACTAAACTGTTAGGTGTAGAAATAGACAATAACCTCAAATCTGACATCCATATAGCACAAACCATTAGAAAGTTAATAAAAAACTAGGACTTCTCTATAGGAACAAACACTTTATAACTAAAGAAACCAAAGCTACTTTTGCAAGAACTCATCTCTTATCCATCCTTCTCTATGCCACTCCCATCCTTACTAATCTCCGCCAGAGTGATCTGAACAAAATGGAATCTTGTTATAACAAAATAGCCAAGTTTGCTACTGAAACCTCATACAAATCCCACCACTGTCTCGCCCTTAACCAACTCAATTGGCTCAAGCTACCTCAACTACTTCTGTTTAATCAACTCACAATAGCGCATAATCTCTTCTACCTTCCAGAGAAAAACTCTCACTTCAAAATATAATTAACCCCCACATCCATACCAGAGCCTTACGATCTAGTTCTCAGAACCTAATAAGCGTTATCAGACACAAAAATGATGCTGGCAAATCTCTTTTTGCCTGCACTATTGCCCAAATCTGGAACTCACTACCTAGCCAGATAACCTCCACTACCTCCACTATTCAATTTAAGAAACTCCTGAGAACCCACTTCTCAAACAATTGGCTTTGTTCATGCTACTCCCCAGGTTAATTTGCACCAATACCATGTTCAAGGATTCTACTAAAGGTCCCCTAATTCCTTTCACTGTAAAGCTTAATAATCACTGGTTATTTCTGTAACAAAATATCGAGAGTACTCATAATTTAGAAAGAAAAAACAATTTTTTTTTCTTGTGTGTTTATATTTTATATTCTATATAAACCCCACTACTAGAATGCTGTATGCTGACTTTACTAAAGGAATTGTTAATCTATACATAACTTATGTTTCTATGGAACCTATATCTCTGTATGATATTCTTGTGTAATTTCTTTACGGTATGCTATTGGAGCTTTTCTCCCCGGGCCTCCGCTGAAAATGGATGTCTGCCCAGTCGGACTTTCCCGGTTAACAAATGTAAAATAAAATAAATAAAACTCACCCATACGAACTCCTTAAATAAATAATAAAAACCTCTCGACCTTCACAGCTGTGAAACACTATTTTTCAAAGAGAAGCGCATGGACAATGTGGGACGCATACCAATGACTTCATTTAGAAACTTACTATGTGATTATTTTCCATGTTTGAAAGTTATTTTTGGGACCATGATTCAAGAAGTTCATTATTACTGCCCATATATGGGAGGGCATGCAACAGAGAGAGTTTCTCAAAAGGTAATTAAAGCATGTTAATACACTCGAGAAATCTGCCATCTCCCTGTTACCTCATTACAAGGAAGGCCCCTCATTTATGGTCTTAAAAATGCAATGTTCCTTGAAATTGTGCATTTAAAGGGCTTGTTACACATTCAGTGTTAAAAGCGATTTAAACAGTTACTTAAGGTAGAAGTTATATTAATCAAACGAACTGTTTTTATAAAAAGTTGCACATTTTAGCCATCCCATGAGCTTCTGACTTGTAGTTGTTAGTAAGGCATTAGTACCTGTTCCATATTTGCCCATTTTATCACATTATGAGCATTTTGGAAATGGTAGGTTGAAAACTCTATGGGGGGTGTGGCACATAAAACACCATTACCTGCCTTCCCATCACAAAAGATGAGGTGAGAAATCAAGTTCTAGATTATGGACAAGTAGCAGGTGCTTATATTCATGTCTAGTTTGTTAACATCTCACTTTATTCAGCACTTGACAATGATTACTATGTGGTAGTTAGTTCTGAATAAAGTTAGCAGTCTGAAGCAATTCTGAAATGTCAGTAAGTGCATTTCTCGATAAAATTAAGTAATAATAGAATTATCAGTAAGAAGTTCTGTGGGATACAGCACATTTGAGGCTAGTGCGAGTTCATAGTGGTCAGGCACGGTGTTTAAGTGTGTGCGTGAGTGTGCATGCATATGTGTGTGTGTGTGTGTGTGTGTGTGTGTGTGTGTCTGTGTGTCTGTGTGTGTGTGTGTGTGTGTGTGTGTGCTGGCAGAGTTTCAGTTGGAAGTTGCACTACCTTTCTATGAGACAAACTGCTTGGCACAGTGGAAGGAGTCTGAGTTCTCTTTCCATTTCACTTTTCTATTTCACTCCAAACTCACACTACCATCCCTTTGACCACAGATCAGATACTTTTAAAATGCCTGATGTGGTCTTGAGGTTCCTGTAGTTATATTTCCAAGCACCCAATTTACAAGTACCTCTCCTGAAATAAAGAAACCATTCTTTGCAAACTACATCTTCTTTAGAAGAAAGCATTCTGATTTTTTCACATACACCCCAAGACCTCTTAGTGATTATTTTAGGAGATTTGAACCTTCCGTTGTATAGTTACACTGACCAGTGCCTAAAGGACCCTTGTCAGATCCCTGAAATAAAGTATTTTTTTTTCTTTCATATGTACAGCGTTACATTGTACTCTTCTTTACTGTAGTATCATACTGTCACTGCAGACCCTCTACCCAGATCCAGTAGTGTGCTTATCACTAAAAGCTGCATGACTCTCATCTCCCCTGGTTTAGAGACAAACCTTCACTTCTCGGTACACGGCCACAAATTGAGATAAATCTGCTTATAGTGACTTTACAAGCTATATTCATGAACATCTCGAAACAAGATCAAAATGTGACCTTTTAACAGTTCAAATACAGGCTGCTACTATAGTATCTACGGGCTCCCACCAAATGCACCACTGAGCTGTTGTTGCACAATATGTCAGAAAAACTGTTTGGGAAACTATTGTTACAGTCATTGTTTGAAAAAACTCTCCAAGGGAAAAAGTCATTTTAACAGTTATCATGGTACATGTAGTTAAAACAGAAAGGTTGGTCTTAAGTCTTGAAAACTGACAGATAACTGTATAAGTTCATAGTGAGAGATTAGGCTTATAATTTAAGGTTATCACAAAGGCTGAATACATTATATTAATAACTTTTAGCTCCTCTGTGATGGCTCATTTGCTTTTTATAAATTCGCACAGACTTGTGTGTTGTCATGTGTATAAAGATATTTTGTTCTAGAAATTTTTGTAGACACTGGGCCACAAATACATCCCCTTCTCTGTGATTTTCTAGGGTTAATAGGGCTATGACCCACATTTTTCAGCTATATACTAGAAACTTAAGTAATAATCATGACTGGGCGTAGGTAATGCTGGATTTACCCACAGCTGGTGTGGTTTGATCACAAGGGTGAAGCCTGAGAGATCAAACAAAGGCAACCGTGGATAAATCCAGCATTACTCACACCTATGACTGGGTTATTGCCGTTATACAATGACACTATTTAAGAAAGAATTTGCTTACCTTTCTTAAATAATTTCTGTAGTGTTCCTCCCTGATGTTTCTTGTTCTTCCACGTTTTCTGATGTACTGTGCATGCGAATGGGACTTATGCTGATTGTTGTCCATGCTGGTGTAAACGACTTGAGATGTACCTCCCTGGACTACATGAAAAGAGACATAGAGGAGCTCTCTGATTATGTAGCCCAGGCCGCTATGACCCTGACCCTGAGTAGCATCCTGCCCTCACCTAGAATGATGCCACAGTATAGAGACAAAATGATTGACTTCAGCAATTGGCTAAGCTACTGGTGTCATTCAAAGGGGATCCTGTGTCTGTAAGCCTGGGACGACATGCTAGACAAGCCAGGTTGCTTCACCAGGGATGGCTTGCACCTGTCACCCCTGGGCTTTCGAATACTGGCCAAAGCTCTTGCCACCCCCATAGTGCCTTTTTTAGGGAAGGCTCAAAAGACAAACCCACCTCCATAGACAATACAAAAAATAAAAAACTAAAGGTAATGCTACTCAATGCCAGAAGTCTAAACCTAAAGATGTACGCACTCGAGGCACTCCTCAGTATGGAACAAATCGATATCTGTGCAGTGACAGAAACCTGGTTCAAGGCTCCTGAGAGCACCCCAGCATTACCAGGATTCAACTCATATCATACTTTTCGGCCACAAAACATGGACAAAAGCACCAAGGGAGGGGTGTACCCATCTTCATCAAGGACATCCACATCTCCAGATTAGTGGCATTGCATGAAACATCGGAAACAATTCATGTGCAACTAACAGTGGGCAAAACTGCCTTTCAAGTCATAGCCTGCTATAGATCACCCTCTCTGTCCCAGGACCCACATGCAGTCTTTCTGAGAACACTAGAGAATATGAAGATCCTACCAAACACCATAATATTGGGAGACTTCAACTACCCAAACATCGACTGGGTAGACTACTCGAGTCCAAACTCATTTGCCCAACGGTTTCTAGAATTCAACTCAAATGCCATGGAACAACTAGTCACTGTTCCTACAAGAGGGGAAAATACATTAGAACTAGTCATTACAAACATAAGGGATCAATGCTCCACACCGGAGGTAAATCCCTCATCGGTGAGATCAGACCACAAACTGATTACAATGGACATCCACATCCCAACCCCACCCCCAGCTAAGGAAACCACAGTGAAAAACCTCTCAAAAACAAACTTCCCTCTCCTCAAGACAGAAGTAGAAAACTTCAAAGCCCCTGAGAAATTGGAAAATGCTACCCAAACTGCAGAATCCTATATGAACGCACTCTATATGCACCTACAGGAATGCATGGATCGTGCCATCCCAAGTAAAACCAAGGCTCACTCCTCCAAAAATAGGAGACCAGTCTGGTGGACCCCGGCCATAAACAAGCTATACAACAAAAGGAAGAGACTACTACATGACAGGGCCAAAACCCTAAAAGGGAAGGCATCCCTGATCAGTATTAGCAAGAAACTTCACTCCACCATAAAAGCCTCAAAGGCAAACTTCAAAAGAAAAATTGCCAAAGACTCCAAAGATAATCACAAGGCATTCTTCAGTTACATCAGGAACCTGGGAGGAAACACCCAGATCTGCTCAGAGCTAGTACAAAACGGCACAAAATACATGGAACCGACTGACATTGCCAACATTCTGGCTGACAGGTTCAGTGCAAACTCCCCCTCCCCCCCCCCCCAAAAGGGCCTGTGTCTATCCCGGATGAATGTAGTCCCCCAGATATCTCAGACACACAGGTAAAAGCACCCCTCTTCAAAGCTAAAAACACAGCGTCTATGGGACCGGACGGAATACTGGGCTGTGTCCTGCACGAGCTCCAGGAAGAACTAAACCCCCACTTAAATTCATTATTCCAACTCAGCCTTAAAACAGGTTATGTACCCAGGGAATGGCGTACAGCAACAGTGATCCCTCTCCACAAGGGTGGCCCCACAACGGATCCTGGGAACTATCTGCCCATAAGTCTGACTAGCCTAATTTGCAAGGCTATGGAGCGTATCATTATGGATCTCATAAACAAAGACATTGGGCACCTCCAGACACTGGACCCTACCCAGTTTGGTTTTGTTAAAGGCAGATCCTGCCTCCTAAACCTGGTTGACTTTTTTGAAACAGTCACCAAAGCCATAGATGAAGGAAAGGCTGTCCACACTGCCTATCTGGACCTCGCTAAGGCTTTCAACACAATACCTCACTCTGGAATCATAAAAAAACTAACCAGCTTAAACATCAACCTATATGTCACAAGATGGGTTGCAAACTGGCTTACGGATAGAACGCATGTGGTCAGGGTTGGAAATGCCATGTCCGACTCTAAACCTGTTACAAGTGGAGTCCCACAGGGCTCAGTCCTGGGGCCCCTCTTGCTCGGTATATACTTCTCAGAAGTACAGGCCAGCATAAAAGGACTGTGGCTTACCAAGTTCGCCGATGATTGCAAACTGGGAGCCATAATAGACTCCCCGGCCGACACAAGCATCCTCCAAAAGGGTCTTATGGAGACAGATGCCTGGTGTCAAAGCCATGGCCTCAAACTTAATGCCAAAAAATGCATAGTCATCCCCTTTGGGAAAAACAAGGTGCCCACTAATTACCACATAGGAAGTAACCCACTAAGTACAGAAGAAGTAATTAGGGATCTGGGGACCCAGGTCGATAGTAACCTCTCCTTTGACAATAACATTGCCAAAATAGTCAGAAAATCCTTCTATATTACCCTTCTTATAACTAAAGGATTCTCGTCTAGATCTAGAGAGGTCATTGTGTCCCTATACTCATCACGCATCAGACCCATAATTGAGTACAATGCCCCATTTGGTATGTACCTTACTAGTCACCTGCAGCAGCTGGAGAGACCCCAAAAGTTCCTTACCAAAAGGATCATGGGCCTCAAACAGTTGCCCTATGCAACTAGGCTAAAGAAACTACAGCTCTATTCAGTTGCTTACCGCCTGCTCAGAGGCGACCTCTGCCTGACTTACAAGGCCATGTCCAACCCAGAATTAATGGACATGCTCCACCTTAAAAGAAACAAATGCATGAGAGCCACACGCTCCTCGGACTTAAACCTCAGCACAGCAATAAATAGGACATGCTGGAGGGATAGATTCATATCCCAAAGGCTTCCCACACTCTGGAATAAAATCCCAATTCACGTAAGACAAAGCCCCTCGCTGGCCCTCTTCAAGAGAAATCTTGATGAGTGGATGGGAAACTGTAAGTTTGTACCTGGGATCACTGCAGTGCTGCTACTGGACAGAGGCTCTAGAAGTTAAATTATAAGGGTGGAGAGAGCCAAACACATTTTTGGCTAGGCTTGTAGATGCCCTAGGGCAGATAGCCTAGTATAAACCTATGAACCTATAAACCTATGTTCTCGTGCTTATACAGTACATCAGTGCAGTTCAACAGGAGCAATGGAAAAAAAAAAAAGAATCTGCAATGCTTTTTTTTTTTTTTTACTTTGATGCTAAAATGCGGATATTCTCTGAAAATCTGGACAATTCAGACGTACGACAATCTACCGACACAGTGCAGAAATACCAGGAAAATCAGGTAGATTTCTGTTTCTTTAGTTTTACAGAACATACCTTTATTTTTCTTGTATTTGGTCTGCCCTCTGTAGTATATATCAATAGAAAAGTCTGACCACTCAATGGTATGCTGGAGTTTTTTCTATTGGTATAGGCTTGCTTTACAACAGATTCACTGGTTGGTTGTACACATTTTTAAATACTTATGAGAAGTGATTGTATAATAGATATGTGCAATTAAGTTAAAACAGTAGGACTAAAAGTGCATTGTGACCTAGCACCATAATCTGAGAGCTGCAGGAGTTGTTAAATAATACAAAAATCATTCAAACAGATATATACAAAATAAATAAATGACTTCAAAGCCAAGCCTGTGGTATGAGTAAGTGCAGTATCTACATGTTTCTAATGACATGGAGAAGTGGATTGTTCTCTCAGGCTTAAGGTGGAAGATGAACATTGTACCTATTTTCAGACAGTTATTTTATTCTAATTGGGTAGAATTAAATAATATACCTACTGTGTCAATGGGAAAGAGATGGATCAATAAGGTACTGCGAAGACAAACGCCCAGCGAGTAGGGTAATTCAAAATGATATTGTTTGTTAACAGTGCTTAATACACTGTTGCCCTGGGACATCTCTGAGGCAGCCCTGACATATATATTGGTCATATGATTTAGTGATCTGAAATAGCAGCACAGAATGTTGCACATCATGGGTTCAATTCCCAGTGAGAAGTAACTTTTCAGTTTGCTTTCTGTTATGATGTATAAAAAGACTGCCTGGAACTTCAACTGCATATATATCTGTAGACATGACATGTATATGTGTATGTACGTATTTGTAATATGTACTCACTAAGAATGCTAATGTTATTAACTGTTCTCCAACAGTGTATAAAATGATAGGCAGTTATTCTGAGAAAATGCAGACATATTTTTATCATCTGGTCTTTAGTAGTTTAGTGGTTTAAAAACATAAAAAGGCAGATGCATATGACAGTTAACAATACTGAAATTCCAATGCTGAAGCCAGGTCAAACAAACACTTCCTTTCTCTCTTCATAGTGATTTTAAGAAAGCATTATGTGTCAGTCTAACTGCTATACATTTTTCTGGTTTATCTGCTGTTTCTGCTGTGATATATTGAACTTCATTCTATCCAACATACAGACCTCATCTAGGAACTCCTGAAGATTACAATTCTTCAGATTCAGAGATGCAATTCTTTCTGGAGCTGTGGCATTCAGGTCAGTATACCAGCTTTCGTAATCGTCCTTGGTAATGTTCTTATCCCCAATATCAAACTCATTTGTGATGGAGATGATATTCCTACGAAAAGATTAGTATACTTGTTTAAATTATTTATTTAATATGTGATAAATGCCTAAGAGAACTGATCTAATACACACCTTTATCATTCATAATCTAAGTCACATGTAGTTATGTCAGTGGAAAAAAAGCACATTTTTAGCAGCTTATTGAAATGCAAAATACACATTTAACAGATATTGCATTTCAGTATTAAAAAAAAAAACATGTAGTATATTCAGAAACCATAATGAGAATGCATTTACTTATGGTGTTAATCCTAAATTAGTAGCAGCCTTACAATTACATATGATGGTTTCTGAGTTGGACAGTTGGTAGATATGCTCACCACTATTAGGACTTCTGTGACACTCAGAGAGGACTCTACTTGCAAAAAATACTGCTTACAGTCAGGAAACAATTCAGCATCTGTTTCCAGATAAAAAATGTCACAAGAATAGCTAGTATACTGTTACCAGCTGCTAGTATACTGTTACCTACTGTGTCTTCCTTGTCCAGGTCAAAATCTTGCAGGTAAATATGAAATGCATGACTTATTACATCAAACCAGCTTTTGGAGATGTGAGAATATTACAGCCAAGTCTAATATACACTGTAGGGCTGCCACATTGTCCAGAAGATTTAGAGGTCTAAGCTTTATGTGGTCTCTCATGTTTTCAAAAATTATCTGTAGTCAGACCACATTCAAGCACTTTTTGCTTTTCCTGACATTCTGGGACTTTTTGCTGCTGAAGAAATGAAATGGATTCTGCAGATCTGTATCAATGTTAAAGGCATTATCTCTCCAGAAACTGCCAAATTACCACTAATATTACCACTGTGTTTCTCTATAATGGGGGTAGTAACATTAGACCACAAAGTTTTATATTATCATAAAGTATTATTAACTCTGTCACTCCCCAAACAAAGGGATAGTCTTGAACCATTTCTTTCACATAAGCGCTGATGACTAACTGCAATGAAGAGGAGGAAAGCATTTAATGAGATTCTTCATGTTGCAGTCTGATTCTTCATGTTGTAGTCTGATTCTTCATGTTGCAGTCTGATTCTTCATGTTGTAGTCTGATTCTTCATGTTGCAGTCTGATTCTTCATGTTGCAGTCTGATTCTTCATGTTGTAGTCTGATTCTTCATGTTGCAGTCTGATTCTTCATGTTGTAGTCTGATTCTTCATGTTGCAGTCTGATTCTTCATGTTGCAGTCTGATTCTTCATGTTGCAGTCTGATTCTTCATGTTGTAGTCTGATTCTTCATGCTGCAGTCTGATTCTTCATGTTGTAGTCTGGTTCTTCATGTTGTAGTCTGATTCTTCATGTTGCAGTCTGATTCTTCATGTTGTAGTCTGATTCTTCATGTTGTAGTCTGATTCTTCATGTTGCAGTCTGGTTCTTCATGTTGCAGTCTGATTCTTCATGTTGTAGTCTGATTCTTCATGTTGCAGTCTGATTCTTCATGTTGTAGTCTGATTCTTCATGTTGTAGTCTGATTCTTCATGTTGCAGTCTGGTTCTTCATGTTGCAGTCTGATTCTTCATGTTGCAGTCTGATTCTTCATGTTGTAGTCTGATTCTTCATGTTGTAGTCTGATTCTTCATGTTGTAGTCTGATTCTTCATGTTGCAGTCTGGTTCTTCATGTTGTAGTCTGATTCTTCATGTTGCAGTCTGGTTCTTCATGTTGCAGTCTGATTCTTCATGTTGTAGTCTGATTCTTCATGTTGCAGTCTGATTCTTCATGTTGTAGTCTGATTCTTCATGTTGTAGTCTGATTCTTCATGTTGCAGTCTGATTCTTCATGTTGCAGTCTGATTCTTCATGTTGTAGTCTGATTCTTCATGTTGTAGTCTGATTCTTCATGTTGCAGTCTGGTTCTTCATGTTGCAGTCTGATTCTTCATGTTGTAGTCTGATTCTTCATGTTGCAGTCTGATTCTTCATGTTGCAGTCTGATTCTTCATGCTGCAGTCTGATTCTTCATGTTGCAGTCTGATTCTTCATGTTGCAGTCTGATTCTTCATGTTGCAGTCTGATTCTTCATGTTGTAGTCTGATTCTTCATGTTGCAGTCTGATTCTTCATGTTGTAGTCTGATTCTTCATGCTGCAGTCTGATTCTTCATGTTGTAGTCTGATTCTTCATGCTGCAGTCTGATTCTTCATGTTGTAGTCTGATTCTTCATGTTGTAGTCTGATTCTTCATGCTGCAGTCTGATTCTTCATGTTGTAGTCTGGTTCTTCATGTTGTAGTCTGATTCTTCATGTTGCAGTCTGATTCTTCATGTTGTAGTCTGATTCTTCATGTTGTAGTCTGATTCTTCATGTTGCAGTCTAATTCTTCATGTTGCAGTCTGATTCTTCATGTTGTAGTCTGATTCTTCATGTTGCAGTCTGATTCTTCATGTTGCAGTCTGATTCTTCATGTTGTAGTCTGATTCTTCATGTTGTAGTCTGATTCTTCATGTTGTACTCCTCAATGCTGTAGTTTAGTTGTTCAAACTGAAAAGTTGTGGTCCTGTGAAGCTAGAATGATCATGAGCTGTGTAATTTTTACTATAAAATATATTGTTATGCATAACCCCACAATGACACAGATACCTTGAAGGTGGCAAAGTTGCTACGCTGTGTGACATAAATAGATGCTTCTTCTACAGGTGGGAGATATATTGGGATATGAATCTTTCATACCATTGAGGCTTATTTATCTTTTGATGAAGGTTTACATTCTTTAACCAGGTATTTGAGGAACCATTTCTTCTGTGAAGGACAATGACATCAAGGAGGATCCGAGCTTTCATGACCCTAAAAGGCAGATTTTCATGGAAGAGTCTAGAAGAAATCGAGTGCAGGGAGAAAGCTGTCAGTCTCTCCTGATTATAGAAGGTCTTGAGGCTACTGATCTTTTTCGCTAGAAGTCTCTGAGATCTCTCGGATCAAGTGATATGTCTGGACAATAGATTCTAATTGGGTCATTGCATTCAGTAGTGGGTCTGATAAGAGATAAATGGGAATTAAGACTTATTTGGATCTGGTGGAAATGCCTTTGGAAATTAGTTGTGCCAGATACAAGCATTACTTAACTACTATTCGAACAGATCTTGGACCTTCTTATCTGATGCCAAGATATGAATACTTCTTTAGAATTCACTTATTTTTATACCATCACTTATAATGAGTTGACTTCATATACCGACCTATTGTTAGTCATATGGATTACTGCTCATTTTTAATTGCAGAAGTTTTTTGATGATAAGCATTATTAAATTGTTTCCAAATAAAGAAGTTTCAATAAATAATTATATTTTTAACTGTGTAATTCAGAATTGACTCAGAGAAGCAGTATGTAGTTAAATAACTTGCTCTATGTCATACAGCTGGCAACAGGAGACTCAGTGATTCAAGCTCAGGACTACAGGATGAACCTCATTAGTAGCTGATAGCACTTGCCTTGTGTGTTAACCTTCCAGACAGGTATTCCACTGTACAGGCATGGATGGAGAAGTCATGCCAATATACCAGACCAACTACCGCAGCTGCAGCTTGAACTATCTCACCAACCATGTTTACTTCAGCTTTCTTACTTTCTTCTAATCATTTGCTTCTTCATTCAAGCAACAAATCTTTTCACTGGCACTATTACACACACACACACACACACACACATATATATATATATATATATATATATACATATATATATATATATATATATATATATATATATATATATATTGCTGATAAATGTACTGACTTGGACTGGTCTTAGGACTGACCCTCTATAGCCCTCAAACATATATACACAAACACACACACACACACACACACACACACACACACACACACACACACACACACACACACACACACACACACTCTGCTTAATATTGCAGATTATGGGAACAATCATATATGATCTGCTCTTCTATATATGCCATAAATATATCTGCATATATAGGAGCAAATGACACCCCCATAGCTGTACCCTTGATTTGTAGATAACAAGTATTGTGATAGAAAAATACATTCTTTATTAATACATGCTCAGTTAGACCCAAAAGAAGAGTATTGAAACCTGGTGGATACAATTCTGACCTATATAACCAGTATTCTAATGCCTGGATGCCAGCCCAGTGAGTTATATTGGTAAAAAGGGCTTTGACATCCCATAATCTGTACCTTGACCAAATAGATATCTGGAAAAGATATTTGGATGACTGCTGCATCGTATGGAGATCGGATGAGGAACACCTGATAGAGTTTGTGGAATATCTAAATGAAAATAAATGGGGAATTGAATTTATGGTGAACTATCATAAAGATAGTATTACTTTTTTGGATGTATTGGTAAGCAGTTCTTCAGACAATACTCTGATAACGGACTTTTATTGTAAATTCCCCGAGTATAATTCCCTTCTCCATGCCTCCAGCTTTCATTCCCCCCATATATGTAGAAATATTCCTAAATCGCAATATATGAGGGTGAAACGCATTTGCTCAGAGGACGATACCTATTTGCATTACAGGGATGACCTAACCAAGAGATTCAAAGAGAGGGGCTACAAACCAGGATACATTATGCAGGCTAGGAATGTTGTCAATAGTATGGACAGGGAAGTACTCCTACAATATCATGACAAGCAGGGTAGAACTAAAGGCCATCCTAGACTAGTGACCACTTATGGTAGAAATGTTGGGGCACTTATTGACAGTGTACAATCCAATTGGACCATCCTTAAAGCAGACAATAGGCTCTCTGAATTGTTGGGAGTAGATTGCCTTTTTTCCTTTAGGAATGGGGGAAACCTGGTGTCCATCTATAACCATTACAAACAAGGAATATATAAACCTAAGGAAAGATTGCAGAGTACCATTGAGGGACAAATTGCCATAGGATGTTTCCTTTGTGGTCACTGTACACATTGCA
Organism: Protopterus annectens; assembly: GCF_019279795.1. Lineage (NCBI taxonomy): Eukaryota > Metazoa > Chordata > Ceratodontiformes > Protopteridae > Protopterus > Protopterus annectens. Next base: position 799,022,341 of record NC_056731.1, on the reverse strand, counting down.
GCAGAATACTAAAACCAAGCAGCTTCACTAGCAAAAATACCAGTATAGTATATGACATTTCCTTCTTTGTGAACTGCAGCTCAGATTGGGTTATATACCTGGCCACTTGCCAGTGCTCAGCTTTTTATGTAGACCAAACATCTAGAGCGTTTAAACATGGAATTTCAGAACATCTTAGTGAAATTAAAAATGAAAAACATACAAATGCCCTGTTTAAACATACTGAAGTTCACCAAACAGCATATTTTCATTTTATGATTATTGATAGAATCTTGGGTATTAAATATAATAAATATGGATGGCATGAGTTACTGAATGCCAAAGAGAGAAAATGGATCATTAAACTGGGAGGGCTTTTTGCCCCAGGATTAAATTAACACCTCTAATTGGTTTATGTGCTAGTGACATAGTATATAAATGTGTGATTTTTTTATTGTGTCTTTACACCGATGAAGGCTTAGTCAATTATAAGCCAAAACCAGTTTGTAACTTTTGTATATTGATGTCTTGACTAAAGTGATATAATATACATTTTTATGGCTTCCACTATCTGCTGGTTGTTTTTGGGTCATCAAGATGGCAAGAACTTTTGAATTTAGTCAGGTTATGGCAGATTAGCCTTCATAATTCCTGAATAATAAGGGATTGGAAGATACTTCAGACTTCATGGTGAATATGATTGATTTGTGGTCTAATATGACCGGAGAGGAAGTTACAATTAGTGGGGAGCAAAACTTCAACAAACTGGTAAGGACCATACCATGGAGTTTGACTGATGAAGCCCAGAAATCTCTAAACATACATGTTTGAGGATTAAGTATTTCTTTCTTAATTGGAGACACCACTGCCTTTAGTGCCCTTTTCTAATGTGGTGGGCCTGAACATGTGATAGGCATTGCAACCCTGCACTATTGGAGTGCTTTTAATGGTCTTGAACTAGATCTTTGTGATGATGCATGCACCAATGGTTTCCAAGGGAAGGAGTGCTTGTAGGGACTGGAGTTTTTATTTTGTTAAGGCTTCTGGCATTGAGGAACAATACCTTAATGTAATCCACACTCTTTTTACTTATGTTGGAAGTTTTAGAAGACTGACATTGCCTAAAAAAAGGCACTATTGGGGTGGACAAGGTTCTAGCTAACATAAGAAAGCCTTGTGGGGGAGGGATGCAGGCCATTCTTGGCAAAGCAGTTGGGACTGTCTACCCTTTCTTCCCTGGATGATATATATTTTACTCATTCAAAACCATAAGCTAAGCCAATTGTTGAAATCAATAAACTTTTGCTTGTATTGCAGCAGCACACTTGGTGATGGTGGAATGCTGCTCAAGGATGTGTTCATACACGCGTCAGACGTGTATTCTGAGAGCTCCAATACATCTCATATCCCTTACACCAATGTGTACTATGACTGTGTCATATGTGAACTTATAGTGCAAGGACTTGAGTGATGAATCTTGGTACCTAACTGTAAAGCTGTCTTTGTTTAGCCTGGTGAGTGGTACATCAGCATATCTCTCTCTATGGAGGCACCTAAACCAAGATATTGGATTATGTGGAAGTTTGCCTTATGGGCTTTTGGACTGAGTCAATGTAACTCTTAGATATATGTTTCATTGTGGGTGCTGCCTGTGATGTGTGCTTGTGATGTTGTTCATGGTACTTGTTTCTTTAGTGATATTTAGGAGGCCTTTGTGATTTAGGTAGGCTTCTTTTAAGAGTCTCAGCATAAGCTGGTCTATGTGCTTGGGCTGAGCTGTGCATGCTTTGTTTAGTGTTGGGTTGTGTGGTATTGACAACCTGCTTGTTATGTGTTGTGGGTTTGTTAGAGAGCTTTCCCTCCAATAACATTAATAACAACTCACACACTGTGTCTGTGGGTTTAAGAAGTAAGGTGGTTGTCAGTAAACATGACACTATTGCTGCATTGTCTCAGGATGCCCATTTCAACCAGGTTGACTACAGAGATGGTTTGGAAATGCAAGTCCCTTATTCCCTGTGCTTATTAATATGGGCTGAAGGGACTGTACTTATGGTTACAGAGTTTATTTACCGGAGATGCTACTTGTCTAAAACAAACAACCTAAGTCTTCACACACAGAGCAACTCACAACCTAATGGGAAATAGAACCTCTTCATTCAACTACTGAATATTTAAAGTACAATGCAAATTGTTGGAGTGTGTTGTACAGAGAAATTTAAGGCTCAAAATGGCTTCAACTATACTGTGTGATCAGATGTGGCACTGGGTGATGGACAGCATCCCAATAAATACAATTATTTGTAACACAGGAAAAAACAACACAAAACTAAATAGAGCATACCAGTCAACAGCAAGACACATGAAATTAGCCTCTGTAGCAAGTGACTAGATTGGAAATCTTCAGTCATAAGAAGTAACAAGAAAGCTAATTATTGCACAAAGTCTGTAATTTAAAAGTTAAAACAGTGCAAGCAGTATCAGTCCACTCAATATTAAGCAATTATATCATAGATCACTTAGCCGTAACAATAACTTAAGGTGAGAAACTTTGCAAAATAGTAGTTATTGACAGTAGCCAAGAGTGACATAATTATGCTGTTTGTATCATTATATTATATTAGGTTATATTATTATTTTATATACGTTATATTATTATATCATTATTTGCTGTTGTAGTGTAATATATTCTGAAACCAACTTGCAGTTTCAAAATATGCATAATGAAAACAGAAAATTAAAGCTATCAGACTATTACTGTGTGGCCTGACTTATGTTTACCTATAGGTTCATAGAAAAATGCTAGGCTAGCTGCCCTTGTGGGCCATTTTAAGCCTAGCCAGTTTTCCTTTTTTCTGCTCAAAAGAACCATTTGGTTTTAGATTGGCCTTACCCATCCCATTATCAATAATTATTTAAGCAATAACCCATGTCTGGGTGTGGGTAATGCTAGATTTACCCACGGTTGGTGTGGTTTGGTCACAAGGGCAAAGCCAGAGTGGCCAAATAAAGCCAACCGTGGGTAAATCTAGCATTACCCACACCCAGATGTGGGTTATTGCTATTATACAATGACATTATTTAAGAAAAAAAAAAATTACTTTTCTTAAATAATGTCTTTGTATAACGGTGGTGTGCTGTCCTTCCGCCACTGGACATCTCATAGTTGATTTAGCTGATGTACTGCACATGCGTTTGGGACTTGCATTCCTACACATACCCCGTTTTTCTTTTTTTTTTTTTTTTAAATTAAAAAAAAAGTTTGGGGCAGTTAGGAGAGAGCCTGAATAGAGGAAATACAAGGGAAATCAGGTACATGTCTTTAATTTTAAATAACGTACCTGATTTTCCTCGTATTTTCTCCATACTGTCTCTCGTATGTCTGGAGTCCGGACTACATATTTATTTATTTTTTAAAACAACTATAAAAATAAAAACTGACAGAATATATCAACGGAAAAAAGTCTGGGTGACTGGACCTTTTTCCGTTGGTATAGTCTGGGATTTACAACGGGCGCGCTGGTTGAGCTGGCCAGTCAGCATGCTCATTTTAGAGTATTAATTGCCAGTCATTGTATAATTATTAATTACTCCTAATAAGAATAACTGAGATCATACCAGAGAAAATTTGAGGGGACCCACGTATGGCATAAATCATTTAGGAGCTGTCTCTGTCCATTAGTAGCTATTAGGGCAGTCCTGGGGTAAATATTCTGTTTTCCATCCATAGATATAAGTTGCTTTATGGGACAGCTCATTTCATTCTTAGATTTCAGTCTCTTTGGTTGGCCACATACTGTTTCCTATTCAGCTACCAGTTCTGTTATTATTCTAACACTTCTAACACAGCACCTCTATGCTCCCAGACAGGACTCCAGACTGAAAGCATTCCTCAAACCAAGTAAGTCCTTTGGACCAGGCTGTGTCTAGAATGTCTGATATTTAAGTCCCTTGGGCTAGCCTGTGTCTAGAATAGCTGATGTTATTGGTTCCAATCTCTGATGTATTCTCTGAGTGGACCTACAGAAACAAATAGTGGCAGACTTTTTTCTCACTGTCTTTCCATGTCATATTTTTTCAAGGCCAGAGAAGTATGTCACCATTTGATCTCCCCATACTTGGACAACTATGATTTTCTAGTCGCCACTGTCTACACAGCCCCCAATCATTCTCTTTTAGGGCAGTATTACAGACCATGCAGACCATTGCTGAGTGATCAACCAAACTTCAAGTTTCTCCTTGTTAGCACCTTTCCATGTTAAACATCAATCCTGCTATTGGGGAGGGTTGTTAAATTTTGTCTGAGAGGAATGCTTAGGCCTTTTTAAATCATCCTGGCTGACTTTGTTTTGATGGCATTAAAGTTGCTGTTAAGACTGTAATGTAAATCATATGTAAAGGAAGCTGTTAATGGAAGACTGGTTGACAAAGAACTTTCTCTTGGGAACAACAACTCACAGTTGCATCAATATTTTTAAACATTAATCAGAAAACCCTGGTCAGCCAGTCACTGATATAATTTACTGCCCTTCTAGGGGTGCACAGTATTATGCAGAGTGATTCATGAGCATAGCTAACAATATTATCTTCCTTCTTTTTTTAATTAAACACCTTTATTGAAATATCACTTGTGATGTAGGCAAATTTACATTTATATAAAAGTAATCAAACAGTATTGTCATCAGGGCAGCAAATTTTGCCTCTGATACAAGAAGAGTATCCATTTCTGACATCTGTATGTAATAATATACCTGAACCATCTTTACAAATATTACAAAGGATCTTAAGGCATATGAGTGCTGAACAGGATGAGATCAAAGGTATGGAATGAGAAGACCTCCAAATTGTGAGCAGGCTGCACGAACAATGGGAAAACAGACAGAGTACTGGTTCACCATTATCACTTTACATTATTTTCATAAGTCCTTTCACATGGGGTGACATAGAAACCCAAGGGTCTGCTGACATGTCAAATATAGCTTTACATTTGTACCTGACAGGGAAAAGCTTAGAGATCAAGGTTAACCCTGTACACCTCCCCTATTTAGTCAACTTGGGAAGGAGTTTAGTAACAGTGTATTTCTTCATCTTCAGAAGTGACAAAGTATAACTCATACTGTTGAGTCTTCAAGTTAGTTTAAAATGAAGACCCTTGCAATTTAGGCCCCAGTTCTTCTTTTCCAGTAAAGATATAATTCTCCTTTTGCAAATATCAAAAACACTTCAACTGGCTTAGAGCTCTTTAACAAGACAGTCATCCAGCCAGTCTATCCAGCTCAGCAGTGGTATTGATTCTTATCTTACGTCTCTCCTTGGCCCAATTCTTTTTTCCCTGTTTATCAACTCACTCCCTACATTTATCACAACATTTCATGCTCCTATATTCTGATTACCTCCTCTCCTTAATTCTCCTATCAAATCAATACTTGAAAAGTCCTTTCAAAATGTCTTCACCAGAATGTGGCATTGGCTTTCAGATACAAATTATCCATAAATTAACCTAAGACAAAAACTGTTATTTGGTACCTTTTCAAATATATTTAAAATGCTCTTGTTTATCAGTCTTGGATCCTTTAAGTATCCAATTAAAGAAGTCCATTCCTAGAAGCAGCTGGAAATACCACAAGCTCTTACATTGATTTTCAATGACCTAACATAATTTATCACAAACAAGGCCTTCAACAACTAAACCTGTCTCATAGAATAACTAATCTGCTATCATTCAACACTAAAGTTCCCATTACAATAAGTATTTTAATACTGCAGTTGAAATACTGTTGTCCCTATGTGCCCTAGGTTATTCAAAAACACAAAGAAAAAACAAGCAAATAAAAAATACTGGGTAAGTGTACACTGTACTTGCACTGTTCTGAGTGAATAGCCAACACAAGCATGACTCCCACCTTCTTCCTCCCAGTTTTACTTTTCTGCTGATTTTCTTGCAGCCTTAAATATCAAGGGGTGATTGATAAAGGTTATCACAAAGAGTACACTGTGTGCATACTTAGTATAATTTTTTCTGAGTAGATAAACAGTGCAAAAACAAGGCAGCGATGTTCCTGAGTACAGATCATGTACACTTAGTGTAGATGTTCATGAATCCAGCCCATAATCTACTTCAGAAAGCACTCAATATAATCTGCTGATTCATTAATCTTGCCAAAGCAGAACTCACTATGTAACTTACTTCCGTTAATCAGTGCACTCCTTATTAACCCTAGGTGTCCCTTATTTTCTCCACCATTGTGAATAATCTGCTTCACAGTACGTGCCCCCTTTTCTCATATCCAATTTTGCACAGACACCAACCCCATTACTGTACAGTAGTTAACCTTCTGCTTAAACTGTGCAGACAGAGCGTTCCATAAGCTTGCTCCAGCTGTGTGGAACTTGCTTCATGCTAGCATGTAAAATAGCTTCTGCTTATCCTCATTCAAGACCACACGAAAAAAGTCACTATTTGACACTATACAATGTTGCACTGTTTTACCAAATAAAAGTAGCACTTCTGTTTCACAAGGTTGTATTGTGGAAATAATTCAGGTCTACTACTGGAAACATATACTGTTGATATTTCACAATCATCTGTACTGAATGTAGTTGTATATACTGTTTATGTATACTACTTCTTTTAAATGTTGATCTTTGTACATAGTTTAGTTCTCTGTATCAATACTTTCTTTTATGTGTATATATATAATTTTACATTGCATTTGCAAATGTTTTACTGGTATTCTTTTTTCTTCTTGTCCTAAATATTCTGCACTGTGGTTTTGGCCAAGGTCATGGCTGAAAATGTTTTTCAGGTTTGCCCACCCAGCCAGCCAACGTATAAATAGTTGATTGAATAAATAAACTAATAAATAAATAAATAAACAAATAAATATATAACCAGATATTGCAGCTGCTGGGCTCCAGAGTGACAGCCATGTTTACAGTCTCTTTGGTCCACTAGTACTCTGGTTCACAAAACGTTCAGTGGCACCAATGTTAGCTACATGACTGTATCCATACACTTTCTTGGACTTATGAAACTTGCCTGTATTAGGATAAGGGTTATCAGAACTTGTGGATGAAATATCTTTCAATGTCCTACCTAGCATGAATATGAGTACAAGATGAAACATAATTGACTAATTACATATAACCACATGGTTGTACCTAATATCTGATGGAATCAGTCTGTACAAAAGTCAGTTGTCATGTAATACAGTTATCATGGCAGAATGAGCACTTCAATCTCATTTTCTTCAGTGGATCATATCTCTAACTCTATAGCGTCTATATGGAATGTCATCCCACTAAATATTAGATGTGAAACAACTACAACTACTTTTATTACAAAGGTAAGACAATTCTAAACTCACACTCAGCATTGCCCAAGTACACCATAAATCCCAGTCTTACACTCGCCAATATATTCCCTCAAGCAAGTTAGTTAGCAATCCATTAATGCTATAAAAAATGTTTTTCTACGTTAATATTTTTGCATATGTCTTTCCCCTACATAATCCCCGTCCCCTTCTTGACCCACTGCACATGACTCTACCACCCTTATCTTCATAAAACTAGCTAAATACTCTTCATTCTGGCTTCAGCAGTGCAATTACCATATAATTCTCTGTGTACCCATCTGTACAAATCTCATTTCTCACTGCTCGTCTCCATTATTAAGTAACATTTTCACTGTGCTTCCTCACCACATCCTTCATCCACTCACTTTACTAATAATCTAAGAATATCTCTTCATAATGATTCCTCTAATCACTATTTATTTCTAATTTATACTTTTCACTTCCTTCCTTCCTTCTGGTTCATACCTTTCACTGCTATTTAAGCTACTAAGGGCACAAATATAATATTGTTTTCTCAGAAATTATTGATGCATGTGTATATAATTATACTGGTCTCCCTTTTTTCTTGTTACTTTAGTGTAACTATAATGTATATAATGTCAAATCCCATTCCTCTACTCAGTCTCCTATGGATTGCTGAAGGGTGAGCTATGCCTGGCTTATGAGGCATCAACAAATCCCACATTTATGAATCTCCTACATATTCATAAGTCAAAGAGTGCCAGAAATACAAGGTCTAGGGATCTAAATTTTGTCTGTGACTTAAACAGAACATGCTGGAGAGACAGATATGTGTCCCAGAGACTGTCCTTCCTATGGAATAGGCTTCCCATCCATTTGAAGCTGAGTTCGTCTATTAACCAGTTTAAGCACAACCTAGATAAGTAGATGGAGAACAGGAAATTTACACCAGGCCTGGCACCCATATCCCCTTATGGACAGATGTAGTTTATAAATGCCAGGCTTTCAATGTCCTGTTTGGCTGCAGGACATCATTATTCTTTTGTGAAAACGTGGCCAGGCTTAGAAAGCCCCCCAGGACTTTAGCCTAGTAACAGTCTATGAATCTATGAAATTGCCTCAAATGCTGTCTTGCTGTGTTTATTTTCATTGAAGCTTTTCTCTATACCAGCAGTTCCCAACCTTTTTTGACTGGCGTACCCCTTGGCAGTCCATTTCCCAAAATTGTACCCCTCATATTTTTGCGTGTAATTTTGCCCCCCCCTCCCCCATGGCCATTCCAGTGTCCCATTACTTGGCTTTCTCTCTCTGTTTATAACTCTGTTTGCATACTGTTTTCTGCTTTATTTCTACAATGATTACAGAGATCTGTATTTAATTTAAAACTTTTATTTCAAATTTTATAGTATAAACTCTGATAGACATTTGCTAAACAAAGCAATACAGTCTCACAATTAAAAAGACTTAGCATTAAACCTTCTCTACCTTTGAAACTCACATTCATTGAAACAGCATTGAAACCCACATTCAAAGAAAATGCATCTGGCCAGTGGCAGATTAAGTTTACCTTTGGGCTTTTTTTCAAATCAGTCAATGCGCAATCTCTGCAGAAGTAAAAGTCATCTGAATAATTCTACATTAAAGAGAAGTATAACTAATGAAAAGGTCACTTTTAACAAACAACTTTGCATTTCAGTGTTTCATCTATAAATTCAGTGCCTGCTGCCCTTGAATAATACATTACCTATGTTACATTATCAGTGCCAAGAGCACAGGCAAAATAATGAATTACACTTTAAAATACTGAGGATCTAAGCACACTGCATATTAGAAATGTCTACCATGTCAGACTAACTTTTAACAACATGACTTGCACTTTTTTGAATCCCACTTGCTTCATCATCTAAATAGCTGTGCAGCTTCACTGAGAGCAATCTAGAATCTAGAATGAAGATTGACCATAAGGAACCAGCCATCTGGTGTTGCTATGTTACCATCTTATGATTTATCACTTTTTACTTCCTGAAGCCATGTAGCCATGGCAGTTTAAGGCCTGGTCTCTTCTCATACACATTACTGTGTGTATTTTATTTTATTTATTTACTTCCTTCTTTCTAATTTTAATGCAATTGTGAACAAAACTTTTATGAAAGTAAAGAAATTAAAAGCTTCTACTGTACATACCAACACTATTACAACATTAAGACCTCAGACAAGCATATAAATTATTAAAAATGAAAACAGTGTGAAGTTCTCACTGATAAATACAATACCAAATAAGGATGTCATAGCTTACAGAGAATAAAAGGAATACAAGCTGGAATGACCACACTCTTATTTTGCATAGGTCTTTTTTTAAAGTTTTAATGAATCCATATGTTGCTCCAAGTTCTGTCAATTTAATATGTCAAACATCATTTATTAATTGTGATTTGGTAAGTCTTGGGGCAAAAAAAATGAAAATATTAACTCAATCAGTCAGTGTTTTGCTTCAAGTTGTTTTATCTTTTATTTCCCTCCAACAGACTGGTCTCAACAAGAAACATGCTCATCACACCTAGGTTTGAACATTATCTTCCTATAATCACACTGCACTCTAACTCACACCTACTCAAATAACAGAAAAAATGTTTCGATTTACCTTGCTTGGCTGACCCATCAAAGTACTGTGATCAGGACATTCAGCAGGAACCCCTTTCAAGATAGAGCTACACAAATACACAGAACCTTAAAATGGAGTTACTGCCTCCCAATTACAAGCAAACACTTCCATAAAAAATGGTAATACAAGCTCAGGGCTAAGTCAGAAGAAACCCATATCCTGTAGAAAGCAACATAATCAGAAAATAATTGGTTCTACAACATTTCTCAAAAAAAAACTGAAGTGAAGTGCAATGCTACATATAATGCTAGGTGTACTCCTTTATTCATAGTTCAAAAAAAAAGAATGAACTACTACTCCAAAGTGTGCAACATTTTTCATTTGCACAATCCATGGCTTAAAAACATTTCAGTCCTTAGTTTCTGAAACTGCTGCTATCTGTCTACGTGCCATACTGTCTAGCCTCATATATATCTGCTACAACCACACTACTGTAATTTCTTCTAAACTCTGAGGGTATTCAGACCACTACGATCATGTGTACTTCCATATTCTTTCCCTGAATACAGTAAGGGCCAATCCCCAGAATACATTTTACATGTGGAAATGTGTTTCATCCCGTTACAGCCCAAGTGTTATAAATGATGCTATCGCATTTTTTGGAATGTGGTAATCTTGCACCACTGAAACATTTTCTAGGGTAGATCCAAGAAGACTAAGAGTGTAAGCAACTTACTCAGTGTCACCGACAGCCCAGTCATTACTAATGGGATGCAAACTCATGTCTCCATCTTTATATGTAGCACTGTAAGCCACTATATTTTACAGGACATACCTATACTCTGAAGAAGGCTATTATTTTTTTAACTGCATACATTTATAATGTGTGAGCCAGAGGTACAATGCAGGGGGATTTTTCACGGTTCCCCACTGTTGTGTAACAGAGCAGGCAGCTAGCCAAAGCAAAGACTGAGGATGGTGCGAATGAAGAACAGCAAGAGCACGCAGTGGATGAAAGTTAAATGGAGAGGCTTAAAAAGACAGCAGTCAACTGAAAAGTAGTTTAGATTTCTGGGCCCCCATCCCAAAAAGCTACACTTTATTTTAGGTTTCACATCTTGCCACAAAGGTGGTGACAATGCACAGACTGTAATCAGTTATTACCTGAAGGCACTAAGGTGTTGTTCCTACCTTCCTTTTGTTCTTCTTTCTTTTCCTAAGAAATGCAAACCCTCCTAAATATGACAAGTATTTTCACCCAGAGTTCCTGTGCGTGCTACAGTCCCACAGCACAGACATACAACCTTCTTCTTCCTATATAGCTAATATCTGAATAGCTGCTAAATACATTAAGCAGTTTCACTACCATAGGACAGAGTTCTCGCATGTGGGAAGTATGTTCTATGATAGTGAAGTGTTTTAACACAGGATTTTTCTTTTTTCCATGTACCCCTGGAGTTGTGTGCACCCCAGGTTGGGAATAGCTGCTCTACAGGATCCCAATAAAAAGGGTCTTTTTAATGCTCAGTGACTTATCTGGTTAATGAATGAAAATAAATCGATAAGTAACAGCTTCACAACAGTGTGTGCAATACTCAAAGTGGATTTATGCAAATTGACATTTATGTTTGTTTTATGTTTGATAGCCACATTAGTGTACTGAATTCAGTTATCATGTAGGTGAGATACACTTTGCTGGGTGTACACCAAGGTACTGGGACTTTGCTACAGTATAATGGAAAATACTGGTGCTAGACCTTATGAACTGAAATTACAACTATCTGTCTGTCTGTCTTCCCGAATAAAACATAAGCAATAAATTATGAGTAGGAGCAGTCTAAAACTAGTGGGAGTCTTCTTTTATGTGCTAAGGACCTATGGCATAGACTTATTCTATTATTGGTCAACATAAAACTGCTAATTAGAGATAAAGAATTAAAGTGCAAGCAGGAATTGCCAGTCTTTCATGGAATATAGGTTTGGTCTGCTGTTTTCACAAATCACTGCACTGTACAATCCATAAAGGTTCAACAGGACCACATCATCAGTAGTGGCTGACATGTGCTCTTACAAAATCTTTGAAGATCATAACAGTTCTAGCTTAAGTGTTACGTATCAGGTTGAATATTCTGAGAAAGGAAAAATCTCACACTGTATCACATGACATGGGCTTGCTCCTCCAACTACAACTACCGCCACTAGTGCGCAAGCACAGAGATTTCCGGACTTTGTCAATACATATGCCCTGGAACAACTAGTCAGAGTTCCCACTAGGGGGAATAAAATCTTGGATCTTGTCCTTACTAATTTGGGAACATTTTGCACCATCCCACGTTTATCTTCATCACTACTTATGTCTTCTTTGAAATAAAACTGAAACCAGAGATCCCTTCCACCCAAGATACCTTTAGAAATTTCTTTTCTTTCTTTTTTTTTTTATTTGGTTTTAAAACAAAGAAATTTCTTCAGGATACTACCTACTCCTAAGTGATAAATTGGCAAGCTTCAAATCTCCATCAAACCCAGTTAACTCCACTAAATAGGCATAAATTTACACCACCACACTATACCAGCATGTAAACAGTTGCATAGATGCAGCTATACCTCATAAGAACAAGTGCAGGGCAAGCCCCAGAAATAAACCCAACAAGCTTTATAATAAACGGAAAAGGATTTTGACCAAATGTAAGAAGAGTAATTCCCAGAATGTTAGAGCCCTCCTCACTGAAATAAACAACTCAGGGGCTTAATAAAATCCAATAAACTAAGCCTGAGGCTAAAATAGCTACTCAAGCCAAAGACAATCACAATGCATTTTTTTTAGTTATGTTATTAAACTCAAACGCATGACAAAGCAATGTGCTGACCTGCTTGTGAACAATATGACCTACAATGAGGCTGAAGATATAGTGAAAGAGCTGGCTGATAAATTTAGCTCTAACTTTACCCCTCTCTCCTCTCTGTCTTTCCCTCAAAATATACCTGAAACTGGCTCATCTCCAGCCATCACACAAGAACAAGTCCTAAAAGTAGTAACAATAGCTAAAAATAATGCATTGATGGCTCCTGACAATATCCATGGATGCATCTTAAATAGTATGAAGCACAGTTTAGTCACACCCATAACAACAATGTTCAATGTCAGCCTCCATACAGGTTTTGTACCAAGTGAATGGAGAATAGCTATAGTCATTCCTCTGCAGAAGGGAGGACCTTCCACAGACCCAGGCAATTACAGACCCATATGTCTGACTGGCCTCATATGCAAAGTTATGGAAAGACTTATCATGAAATTAAACAATCAGGACATAGGAAACCTCCATACACTAGATCCATCTAATTTTGGATTCATCAAGGGCAGGTCATGCTTACTCAACCTGTTGGATTCTTTGAAAAGGTCACCAAAGCAATGGATGAAGGCCAAATAGTACACACTACGCACCTCCACATGGACAAAGCTTTGGACACAATTCCCCACTCAGGCATAGTTGAAAAGCTAAAGGAACTGTTAATAAACCCCTATCCCACCTGCTGGATTGCCAACTGGCTCACAAATAGAATGCAGATAGTAAAATTAGGGGAAATTACTTACATAAAGAGACCAGTTACCGATGGAGTCCCCAGGGTTTCTGTGCTGGGACCTCTTCTGTTTGGCATCTACTTTTCTGAAGTAAAAGCCAAAACCAAAGGGTTCTGGCTGAATATATATGCAGATGGCTTCAAGCTATAAGTAGTCAGTGAATTCCTAAATTACTTAGTCTTCCTGCAGGAAGGTTTGTCTCAAATAAATAACTGATGCCAAAATCATGGACTGAAACTAAATACCAAAAATGCATTATTGTATCCTTTAGGAAGTCATCCACCTCAAGGAACTATCACATTGACAATGCACCCCAAAGAATTGACCCACTTATTTGGGATTTGGGAACTTTTGTGGACAGGACCTGACTTTGACCAACATGTGCCTATTGTTGTAATAAAGTCCTTCTATATGGCATAGCTTATAAACAAAGGGATTGTGTCTAGATCAAGGGATTTCATTGTCCCCCTTTACTCAGCCCTTATTAGGCCAATCATTGAATATAATGCCCCCTTTGGCATGTGTCCGGACACATGCAACAACTGGAATGCCCACAAAGATACCTTACTAAAAAGATACAAGGTTTAAACAACATGTCCTACATGGACCAACTCAAAGCCCTGTCACTGTACTTGGTATCTTACAGACTGCTAAGAGGTGACCTGTGTCTGGCATATAAGGTATCCTCTTACATATTACTGATGGATTTACTGCACATCATAAGTGGAATGCATCAGAAGTACTTGGTCTGGGGATCTAAACTTCTTCTGCGACATGAACAGAGCAGTTTGGAGGGACAGGTATGTCTCAAAGAGGATACCACTGCTGTGGAACAGACTCCTCACCCACATAAAACAAAGTTCATCACTTATCCATGTTCAATTGCAACTTAGATCTATGGATGGAAAACAGAAAATATACCCCAGGACTGTCCCCTGTACTACTAATGGACAGAGGCAACTCCTAAATGCTTTACCCCATGCATGGGTCCCCCGAAATTATGTAAGGTATTGATCCCAGTTATTTTCATTAGGGGTAATATATAATTATTGCCCATAGGATGGGTAAGGACAGTCTAAAAAACAAATGGGATAGGTTGTTTTGGGCACAAAAAGGGAAATCAGCTTGGCTTAAAATGGCCCACAAGCGCAGCTAGCCTAATACTTACCTGTGAACCTAAGGACCTACTATCTAGGTTTCCTAACTTACTAGAGAAAACAGGAGCGTGAGGCAGAAAACAACAGAAAAACAGAAATGATAGAAAGAGACTGAAACAGAAAAAGAGAAAAATAATAATTAAGAGAAATGGAGAAATGTAAAGGTAGCCAAGAAACTTTGCACAAAGGAAATCTACCTGGCTGTGTGGAAGTGATTTAGTTACTGAAAAGCTGTGTGTTCTCTGTGCATTTCTCTGGGCTCTTACAATGGTTCCGACATTTTTTTATATTGTTTAGCTGTCATGTGATCAAATCACATGGTATTGATCTGTACTTGTACACTGGAAGTGGAGATGCTTTCAAAGCAGTAACTAACTCAAAAATGCCAGCTAGGAAGCTAAGAACAACCACTCTGCAGATGTGAAACTAACCAAATAGCTCCTCTGTTAAAGCACAGACTTTATTCACAAAGACCAAAAATAACAAAGTACAAAATAACACTTTCATCCATTAAAATTAACTGTCTAGTATATAATTTTAATTGAATTAAAATCTTTGCTATGTCCACTCTAAAATTAGGAATGAATTGAAAACCTCTTTTAAGAAAAGAGATAGCACCATTAGTTAAGATATGACCAGACAAATAATATATTTTAAAATCATTGTTCAACAAGTTGCTTAAATGTATGTCATCCCACTGGGCATAACGATTCAGTATCTATTCTTAGTATTTTAAAAGACAGGGCGAATATGTTAAGCTGATTTATACTAAATAGTGGCCAGTTTCCTTAGCATAGCTTTTTTGCAAACTTCTGTTTTATACTTGTTTATGATGGCAATGGATTGTATTTACTTGATTTGTTTTATCTAAGAATTTCTAAGTTTTTACTAATATATTTATTATCGTTTGTTTTATAAATCGTTGCTTTTATTTGCCTTGATGGCAAAATGATTCTAGACAAGTCCGAACTGTTTTACAGTTGTTTCTATTACTGTGACTTTAAGGTTCTACATTTTACTATGCATTAGTTCCTTCTTTGGTCTTTACCCAAAAGGTGGTGTTATTTTCCATTAGGTGAAATCTGATTGGTTAATGATTTTTTAAAAGGAACTTGGAGCTACGTTGTTTCAAACTCTGATGAAGTCCCATTTATAATGGATGCAAGCTCAGTTTTACTTTGTTATTTTATGGTCTCTTTTAAGAAAGTTTGCGTTTTAACAGCAGAGCTGTTTGGTTAACTTCACATCCACAGAGTGGTTGCCATTCTTAGTGTCCTAACTGGAGTTTTTGAGTGGGTTACTGGTTTACAGCTGTTTGTGTTGTTGTGGTTTGCTAAGTGGATTTGCTTCACTATTTTGTTCAGAATCTATCCAGCTACCCCAAGCAGACTTTTTGTCTGAAGTGTCCCTAAAAGATTTAGCAACTATTACCACTTTGGACCCCAGTTTAACTATGGAAAATTTTACACTTACATACTTTATATGTAAAAAAGAATCTAGAAGCCACCCATTTCAATGGCAATTATACAAGTTAGTCTTAAATGAAAGTGTTTCATTACAGTGTCTCAAAAATGTATGCCATAAGTAATTTAAATGCAGTCAATTCAAAGTGCCAGATTCATTAGATGAGAAAATGTGTTTCACAGTTACTATTGCTTATTAGCAAATCTTAAATAAAACTAGACTGCTAGTCTGTGAAACTCCAACTCCTAACTTAAAAAAGCAGATGTTCATTTACCCCCATAGGATGAATTCCTCTTGAAAACTGAAAATGCTTTAACTTAGTGACTTAAACTGACTCCCAAATCTTTAAGTCTTTGCAATGCAAACAAATAAAACTGTGAATATGTATGTGTGTTCCATTTTTTTTCTACCTGAAAGTATTTCTTAAGTGTAACTGGGTTTGTGCTAATGACTTCCACTGTGAGTGGACAAAGGAAATACACCAAAGACTGGAATCCATGAACAGCATTCACTGAAAAAAATCCTCCCAAAAAACACATTTTTAAGTGTCTTTTATTGGGGGCATGCCTGCCTGCACCCCCAAAGTTATATATACCCAGTCTATGGTCGCACCAATTTGAAGAAGGGGGAAATTCCCCCAAAAAGGGAATCAATTCCAGCACAACTGGCTGTCAGTGATTTCTTGTGGAGGAACTCCGACTGTCAGCAAGTTGAACCTTGGGCAATTGAAGCTTGACAATTCATTCCTAGCCCACTAGTAGGTTACCCATGCTAATGAGCCATATGGCTTGTTAAAAGCAGAGCTTCTTATTAACCTTGAGATGTAGGTAACAAAGATGGAGATAAAAATAACAGTCCCTAAGCAGATGAATAAAAACCCAGCCTGAATGATCTGCAGAAAACATAGTAATACACATACAAAACTATCTACAGACTTGTTCTTTTCAAAGCATTTTTGGAGATATGTAAATTATATCTGAAAAATAAATGTTTCAATACAAGGCACTTCTATTTTTGTAGAAGAAAGCAAACAAAAAAGTTCAGACACATATATTTATTTATGTTTGTTTATCATTGTGAAGATAGGTGAAGGCTGCCAGCCTAGCCAGATAGAATTTTGTAGATAATTTTGTCATTTGTAAATATTAATATAAGCCACAGGCTTGTTCTCTTAAATAGAAGAAAATGCTGTTAAATGTTGAACTTCAAAAATGTGACAACAGTGCACTGTGCTGTAGGAAAGCTAAGTCAAGCATTGTGTAATTGTTTGATGCCAAAATTGGAGCCGAGATGTCTAGATAATGGCATTCTGCCTATTGTTTTGAGGCCAGAGTTAATGGCTAGAATTTACATGTACAATTTCTTTTATTGCTCTGGCTTCCTGACCAGCTGTAAGATCAAAAGGGCTATTAACCTCTGAGTTTCTGTTAGCCTGGAAAAAACAGAAAATTGTTAAGAATGATGTAATTTGAAGCAGCACTGTGTTATCAATTTGTAGAGACAGAAAATCAGAGGGCATTTAGCATTTGTCTTGAGAACATCCAACATCACCAGCACTGTCTTGCTCTATATGTAAGTTTAATTTAGAACTATGTTTTCTTTTAGAAATAGCTAGGCAATATGATTGTGTGGAGTCTGCATGTCCTCCCCGCGGTCGAGTGGCGTTTGAAAGATATGTATAGAATGGGCGTGCCTTCGTTGAAGGTTGGGCATCGAGCTGGCACCTGGGCACCTGTAAAAAATCTACTGCCAATCATTAGCAGACCGGAGTTCTGCTGTGGTGACCCCTAACCAGGAAAAGCCAAAAGAAGAACAAGACAGTTGTTTTCTGTATTGATGTCAGAACTATTCTACTGTATTATTTTATGCATTTTCCTGCATCTGAACTCTTGACTAATACTGTGTAGTAAGAAGTATTGTCTTGTGTTTTAATTATTTATTATTAAATATGTTTAAACCTTTCAACTGTGGCTGTTTTGTGTAGAGATGATTTAAGCTCTAGAGTACATTGCATATATATATATATATATATATATATATATATATATATATATATATATGTATATATATATATATATATATATATATATATATAGTGATACCGTACAAAGCCACTCCAAATAAGCCTTGACTGTTCAGTCACACCATTTGGATAATAATATTGCACAGTAATAATTGGACATCCTTTGTTAAGAGCCTTTTTAATAGCTGATATTAGTGGGTGGTGGCAGCTGGTACTACTTTTTAGACTAGGCAGAAAGGGTGCACAGATGGAAAATCTGTGCCAGCCTTCCCCAGGAGTGTCTGTGTGGTTGTATATAACTCTTATCTCAAAGTGTGTGTGTGGGCGTCACAACCATGGTAGGTTAAATTTGCTTCCTAAAAAACACTTGTTTTAGCAATAATTTCAGCCTCATTCTGCATCTCCAAAATGAGTCAGTAAAGAATCAAATTAATTATTTCAAAGGCAGTAGGTATCTTTCAGGACTGTCCCCAGATTTGTCCCCATGGTAGTATCATGACTGAACTTCAACCAGTCCACGCCCTTCCATCCACATAAGAATTTTATATTCATATCTTGCATTCAATCTATTCTTTTTCAGTTTTTGAAAATAGATTTTAGTGCTTTTATTACATAGTCAGAATCCAACACAAGGATAAAACATACTATTCAGTACAGAGTGAATCAGTGGTCTTACCAATGGCATTACTTATACAACATGAAATTTAATATTAAAGCCAATAACAACACCATTATCCCCCCAACAGACCACACCAAACTTCTTGGAGTTGAAATTGACAATAACCTCAAGTTTGACATCCACATCTCATTAACCATAAAAAAAGTACACAAAAAACTAGGAGCTTTATACAGAAATAAGCAATTCCTCACCAAAACAGACAAGATTTCACTCGCCCACAAACTACTAAATCATCCTCTAAAAGTCCCCTCCCTCCAAAATCTACTTCAACCCTATCATATCACCAGACTTCTACGCTCCAGCAACAAAAATCAATGACAGGTAACTAGAACCAGGAACTCTGCTGGAGAAGATCTCTTCTCCTCCCCTACAGCAAAATTATAGAATACCCTTCCTCACACTATAACTTCTGTGTCATCACGCACTAACTTCAAGGCTTCTCTAAAATCTCATTTAAAAGAGCACTGGGCATGCCCCTGTAACAAACCTCAACATCTCTACCCCAACCTCTCTAATCTCTTTCTTCCACCCCACTAACTACCTTCTGATTGCAGCCAAATACATTGCTTGCAAACCTATATCTCAGCTGTAATCTTAGCCACTGTTATTCAAGGGTAATAGCTGCTAGCTCAGCTATTAAAATACTTGCTAGTCTATATGGCACCAATGATATAAGTGTTGTACCATTTAACTAAATACTTCATTTCACTTTGGACTTTAACTGTTTACCACTATTGTTAAACAAAACCTACCTATACTTCTTGTAACTTGTAATGAATTGTTGTTTTTATTATGGAGCTTTTCTCCCCAGGCCTCCGCTGAAAAAGGGCCTGTGTCCAGTCGGATTTTCCCAGTCAACAAATGTAAATAAATAATAAAATAAATAAATAATGAAATGTTAATGTAACAAACATTATCATTTCTTACTTATTTTTAATGTTTGTTTGCATACCTTTCTAGGATCCCTGCCATACCGCTCAACCTAGAACAAGAAATCTGGACAAAGCCATACATAAAAGTGGGACAAAGGCCCAAAAACAGGGACAGTTTTTAAATATTGTACTTACAGACTTAGAAAGTTAATAGAATAATGGGTTTTATATTAGCATGAATTTTCTGAAGGGTATGCGATCTGAAACTGAACTGTCTGTCATTATTTTCTAACTTCAATCTTTAATGATTTGCCACTAACTTGCTATAAAACCACAAACCACAGACTAAAAATATGAGGCATATGCTGTGAATAATATGCTAGATTAATCATTAATATATGAAGGACAGAAAAATACATATATTACCATAATCATTAGCATGCTAAGAACAGGGAATACAAATATAAATTTAATAATTAACATGCAAAGCACAAGGAAGTGCATATATTTAAATTCCAATAATAGTCCATTTGTCCTCACCACATACCAGATAATTCCTAATGAAATTGGAAAACTGAAGGTGAAATCACACTAAGGCTACTTTATTGCTCTGATCAGGAATTGATAAGTGATCAGGTGCATTTGGCTAACATGTTACATTGTTCACCAACATTAAACAGACTACAACAACAAAAACCTATATATATATATATATATATATATATATATATATATGGATTTAGGATGTTTGCTCGAATGAGCAAATGTCCGAATCCATAATAACCAAACACACTTTATCAAAAAAGCACTTTCATTAAAGCGTGTTAAAAAAAACCCCACTACATTAACATTTTAGCAAGGGGGCTTTGCCCCCCTGCACCCCCCATGTGGGGGGATGTCCCCCCCACACCCCCCTACTTTAATATTCATTTTCCTTACTTGCACCGTAGTACAGCCTTGGCAACAGGCATACTTAAGCGAAAGTGCTTCTTCGGTGAAAAGCACTTTCACGTAAGTATTCCTGGCCATTTGGGTTTCGATCGTTCGCTTATTCGAGCAAACATCCGGAGCCCTTATATATATATATATATATATATATATATATATATATATATATATATATATATATATATAAAACAAAAGTTTAAACAAACACACTCAGTTGCTACATCAGCCATTGTGGTTTCTAGCTGCTAATCACCTTTCACATTTAATTTCAGGATGCTTCAAAAACTAAGTGGATACAGTAGTATGTAAAATGCATGTTTTTCCACAGTTGTTGCAACATTAATACACAACTGCTCCTGGCGTATAACCCAAATGCTTTCCTAAAGCTATTTTGTAGGAAAACAAACTTTAAACTTGTGTGCATTTAATGCACTGCTGCAGTCAATAATGACTTCTGTACAAAAGTTTATCAAACTAGTTCTTACTTCAGACAGCAGGAGCTGCAATACTTAAATTGTATGGTGATCTACTAAAACAGTGCTACTCAGAGAGAAGTGGCAGAAGTTAAACTCATACGAGTGAAGGTGCACATCCTGCTTTTTACAGTTGCAAATGTTACATTGCCTAATACTAAATACATACAAAAGAGTATTCTAGCTCACATTTAATAATTGGTATTAAAATGCACTGTACAAACTTCCAAACAAGGCATACTGCTGAATTAAGTGACTTCAGTTTTAAATATTTAACAGCAGCAGTTCAAAAAGAAATGATACAATTAAATTAAACATACATACACCATGGTCAAAACTAGTTAGGTATTGACACTTTTTTATATCTACTACAATGCCTTATAACATCTTCTTAACTGCATAAAAAGCAAACCTACTTACTTTGCCATTGTCAGAAAAAGTAACACATTATAAATTCTTGAAACAAAGTGGAAACATATAACTAAAATCAAGTACATGAGTGTGTTGGCATAGATTACATTTCTACACATGACATAATGCCTCTGGAAATGCTCAATGTGAATAAAATGATGCTGCAATATGTTAGAATTTAACAGAAGGCATTCAAAGAACAGTAGCAATGCTAAAGAAGTCAAGATCAAATATAGATCAAATAAATGTTCAGAAAATTTCAACACGCATTCTCATATATCATGAGTTCAGCATAACTTCAATTGTGTCATTTTTACCTTCAGTAGTCGGCTAACTTAAGAATAAATGAAACTATATTCTCGATTTAGGATTTTGTAGTCAAACAGTAAAATGGTACGTAGAATTTGATTATTTGCTGCTGATCTAATATTATATAATTTTACGTAAGATAACTGCATTTCCTTCTACTTAGTATGTATTTAGTCTCAGCTGGGCGAATTACTCCTTCAATTTTGGAACTCAAACAAGAATGCATGTTCATTTTGTCAACTCAAACAAGAATTGGTAGCGTGTTCATTTTGCCAAACTTGCAATCAAACTTAGATAATGTGAGCATTATCCCAGGCCATTTGACCGACCACAATGCCATATATTTTAACATTACAGTAACTACTAGGAATTTGTATGGAATAAATATTGGGAAAGGCCAATCTATGACCAAATGGAATAGGTTATTTTCAGCACAAAAAGGGCAGCTAGCCTAATACATACCTATGAGGCTATGAAATTTATTTTGTTTTCTAGAATTACTGTTTATTTAAATAAACAGGCAGATTTCAAAGCTTTAAGGTTGGTTAGCTAAAGAAATATAACTTTAGATGGAGTTCAACAACAATAACTTAGTTAATGCTATTTTCTCTGGGATTATTTTAAAATCTTTATCTACCAGAAAATTAAAAATTGGAGTAAAGGAAGAATTAAAAAGTGGTATGAAGAGATTGAAATTCTATAAGAAATGTTGCATTCTAAAAATAAAAGTACAAAAGGGAGATAGAGGATTATTAAAAATTGTAAAAAACATAACAAGAATATCAATAATATTAACTCATATAATGAAGTTTGCACTAGAGAAGGTTAAATGAAATTCATATTGCTACCACTCCTACTAAAGGTTTTAATAAACTAGAGATCAAAATTAATAAATGAAATCAAATTAAAGGTGTACCAAATGAGGAGACTGGGATATAGGTGACATAGTGACATTTTCTAACAAAAATTATAAAAAAAAAAAAAACACTGAATGTATTGACTTAGATTAAAAAATACAGAATTTTCTTGATAATAATATTAGAAACAAACTATATGAGTTACAAATTACAGGTTTGATGAGTGATTCATAGGTTCATAGATTCATAGGTAGGTACTAGGCTATTGGCCCTAGGGCCTATATAAGCTTAGCCAAAAAGGTACCCTGGCTTTCGCCACCCAAGAAAATTATTTTCCTGTGCCCCTGTCGAGCAGAGCCACAGAAGTGATCCCTGGGGTGAATTTCCTATTTCCCATCCAATCATCAAGATTTTTCCTGAAGAGTGCTAATGAGGAGCTCTATTTGACATAGATAGGTAGTCTGCTCCAGAGTATGGGAAGTCTCTGGGACAGGAATCTATCCCTCCAGCATGTTCTGTTTATTGTGGTGACAAGATTTAGGTCCCTAGAATGTGAAGCTCAGTGGGACTGGGATTTCTTTAAGTGGAGCATGTCCAACAGTTCTGGGTTTGACATAGCTTTGTATGTTAGGCAGAGATCGCCTCTGAGTACGCGATATGTGACGGAGTAAAGCTGGAGTTTTTTGAGACGGTCTGCATAGGGCATCTGTTTGAGGCCAGTAATCCTCTTTGTGAGGTATTTCTGTGGCCTTTCCAGTTGTTGTAGATATCTTGTGAGGTACATACCAAAAGGGGCATTGTACTCTACAATGGGTCTAATGAGTGATGAGTAGAGGGGAACAATTACTTCTTTTTTTCTGGATGAGAAACTTTTTGTGATGAGGTGAACAATGTAGAAGGATTTCCTGACCACTGTGGTGATGTGATTATCAAAGGAGAGACTACTGTCTACCTGTGTCCCAAGGTTCACACTTTTGGCATTACGTAGACTACCACCTATGTGGTAGTTCATGGGTACAGAGTTTTTACCAAAGGGGATGACAATACACTTTTTGGCATTGAGCTTCAGGCCATGGCTTTGACACCAGGCATCTGTCTCAGTGAGGCCCTTTTGTAGTATGTCCACATCATTAGGAGTTTCGATTATGGCTCCTAGTTTGCAGTCATCTGCAGACTTTGTTAGCCAAAGACCTTCTGTGTTAGCCTGTACTTCAGAGAAGTAGATACCAAACAGGAGAGGACACAGGACTGAACCCTGTGGTACTCCACTTGTCACTGGTTTGAAGTCGGATTTGGAGTCTGCTACTTTCACAGTATGGGTTCTGTCCGTGAGCCAGTTGGCAACCCATCTTGTGACATAGGCAATTATACCTAGTTTAGTGAGCTTATCTATAATTTCAGAGTGGGGGATGGTGTTGAAAGCCTTGGCGAGATCTAGATAAGCTGTGTGAACCACCTTACCCTCATCTATGGCTTTGGTGACTGCTTCAAAGAAGTCAGTCAGGTTTAGGAGACATGATCTGCCTTTTACAAACCCGAACTGGGTGTGATCTAGAGTTTGGAGATTACCAATGTCTTTGTTTATGAGTTCCATGATGATACGTTCCATGGCCTTGCAGACCAGGCTCATCAGGCTAATGGGGCGGTAGCTCCCAGGGTCCGTCATGACTCCCTCTTTGTGTAGTGGGATAACCATCATGGTGCACCATTCAGTGGGCACAAAGCCTGAGGTGAGGCTATGACTGAACATGGCACTTAGGTAGGGTGCCAGTTCATTCTTTAGTTTGTGTAGAACGCAGCCTGGGATATTGTCAGGTCCTATGGATGCTGTGTTCTTGTCTTTGGAGAGTGTGTTTTTTACCTGTGCAGCCGTGATTACAGGGACTTTGCATTCTTCTGGTATAGAGATGGGCCCTCTGGGGGGGGGAGAGGGGGGTAAAGTTAGCACTGAATCTATCTGCCAGGATGTTGGCAATATCAGTTGGTTCTGTATAGTTAGTGCCATTGTGCTGTAACTCAGAGCAGATCTGAGTGTTGCCATTGAGATTCTTGACATAGCTATAGAATGCTTTGTGGTTGTCTTTAGAGTCAGTGGCAATTTTGTTTTCATAACTAGCTTTGGAGGATTTTATGAGGGATCTTAGCTTCTTACTGAGGTTGACCAGGGAGTTCCTCCAGTCATGGGAGTTTACTCGTTTTTGCAACAGTTTCTTTCTTCTGTTGTAGAGTTTGTTTATGGCAGAGGACCATAAGATTGGCTTCCTTTTTTGGAGGATAGCATCTTGGTTCTATTATGGATAGCATGATCCATGCACTCATGTAAGTGCTTATAAAGTGCATTTGTGTTCTATTGTCTGTCTGCATGGGTGTCATGAAGTTTGCCACTTCTATCTTAAGAAGTGTGAAGTTGGCTTTGGAGAAGTTTTTTATGGTGGTTTCCCTAATTGGGGGTGGGGGCGGGATGTGGATGTCTAGGGTGATTAGCTTGGGGTCGGATCTGACCAACGAGGAATTGACCTCTTGTGTGGAACACTGGTTGCCCATGTTGGTAATGACCAGGTCTACGATATTGCTGCCCCTGGTGGGGATGTGAATAAGTTGATCCAAGGTGTTGGAATTTATGATTTCCAGAAAACATTGAGCAAATGAGTTGGTACATGAGTAGTTTTCCCAGTTAATGGTGGGGTAGTTGAAATTGCCCATTATTAGGGTGTTGGGTTGTACCCTAATACTTTCCAGTGTATCAAGAAATGAGGAGTGGGAATCCTGGGGCATGGTGGGGGGTCTGTAGCAAGCTACAATTTTGATTGCGGTCTTGCCCAGAGTTAGTTGCACTTGGATAATCTCGGATGCATTATGCTGTGCAACTAGCCTGGAGGTGTGGATATCCTTAATGAATATGGACACGCCTCCACCTTTAGTGCTTCGTTCCAGGTTAGGTGGTTGAAAGGTGTGGTATGAATTATAGCCTGGTAACACAGGGGTGCTCTCTGGAGCTTTGAACCAGGTCTCTGTCACTGCACAGATGTTGATGTTCTTCATTTTAAGGAGTGCCTCGAGTGAGTGCATTTTGAGGTTTAGACTTCAGGCATTGAGTAGCATTACCCTCAGGTTTTGCTTGCTTGTACCTGTTACGGTGGTGAATTTGTCATTTGAACCTTGCCTAAAAAAGGCAGCATAGGGGTGGCAAGAGCCTTAGCCAGTATCCAGAATCCCAAGGGCAATAGGTGCAGGCCATCTCTGTCAAAGCATCATGGTCTGTTGATCATGTCATCCCAGGCAAACAAATACTGGATCCCCTCAGAATGACACCAGAAGCTTAGCCAATTGTTGAAGTCAATCATTTTGTCCTTGTACTGTGGTATCATTCTGGGTGATGGCAGGATACTACTCAGGGCTAGGGTCATACCTGCCTGGGCTAGATGATTGGAGAGCTCCTCCATGTCTCTTTTCATGTAATCCAGGGAGGTACGCCTCAGGTCATTCACACCAACATGGACAATGACAGTGTCATATTTGTACTTGTTGTGGAGTGACCTGAGTGCGTGCATTATTTGGTGGATCCAGGCACCTGACAGGCAGCTGACAGTAACTTTCTCCTTGTTTAGCTTGGTGAGTGGAACATCAGTGTGCCTGACTACAGAGTCACCTATGACTAGAGTGTTGGGTACGTTGTTATGCTTTATGTGCTGTGGTTGAGTGGCACACTGAGTTTGTGGGCTATGTGTCATTTGGTTTGTGTTGGGGGGGGTGGAGTTTGCTTGCGTTTCTGCTTTGGAGGTCCCTGGTACTTGGGCAGGTTTTTATTGACAGCCTCCATGAATGTAGCTATGTGTTTTGTGTTTCTATGTGTGTGTTTTGGTGGTGTAGATTTTGAGGGACTATGTGATGAGTGTGGTGTGGTGCAAGTGTTTACCTTCTCCTCTTGACTGTCTAGTCCAGTCTTGGGTGAAGAGAGCTTTGCTTCCAGTTTGGCTATATAAGTGCATCTCTCATAGGTTGTAGTGTTGGGTGGTAGGAGGAGACAGTTGTCTGTGTACATGAGGCAATTGCTACATTGCCCCAAAATGCCCAGATTCATCAGGTAGACAGGGGAAATCACCGGGAGCTGATCCTTAGACATGTCTGGATAGGTGCTTATTTATTAAGTACTGAAACTGCTTTCCTCTAGATAAGTGAGGAAAGTTGAGTGCTGTAGTAATTTGCAGCTTATTTAGTGCTTACAACGAGTTCTGAACAAGTGCTGAGTTCAAAGAAACAGATTTGAGTGCTGAAACTAGAAAACTGGCTAGTTCTAAGAAACAAAATTAAGCTAGAAGGCTTCCCATCCAACACAGAAAGGCTTGGGGGCACAGAAGCATACAAACAGTCTAGACCACTTACAGGAAAGGCAGGAAACAAGCTTAATTTTTTTTTTCTTTCCCAGATGCTCTCTTTGTGCACAGTAGGAGTGCCTGAAATCAGAATATGATCTCAATGCACTCAGTTGAGTGAGCAAATGAGATGGGCCCAGAAGGAGTATCCAAACACAAATTTACAAGAGGGGTGGGCAGTTTCAAAGCCACCAAGATTAACACCAAAACAAAACCAGGGAGGGTGGGTGGGGAACTAACTGAAAAAACAGAGTCAAAACTTCCAGTTCAGTTAATATTCAATGCAACACAAATAAATCAATTAAAATGCTGTATTATTTGAAAAAAGTGCAGATAAAAGGTACTTAGATTCTCTTATACGTCCAGTTGAATACAGCTAGATCTTAGCCGGCCAAACCTCAGGTTTTAAGCCTGATATTTCTATTTGTGAAACTAAAGAACAGGTGAAAAATACAAGCACCATGACATGATGGTATAATTCCAGAAATTTATAAATATAACCAGGGAGATTCTTAAATTTCCTAGAAACATATGCTTATTAGTCCAAAAAGAAAATGAGATTCCACCATAATGGAAATATTATTTAATATCCCCATTTTGCAACAAGGGAAATATCCTTTTTACAGACCTATCTTACTTTGAACACTGATTATAAGACCATTATTACTAATAGATTGAATTGTTCATTCATGGTGATCAAACTGGTTTTAAATCTAGTTGGTAAACACATTATAACATTAACAGGTTAATAATCATTGATGTTACTAAAGTGAGTAATTCAAAATTAGCTATAATAAATCTTGATTTAGAAAAAGGTTTTGATTTGGTCAATTGGATATATTTATTTATATCTCTGGAAATTTATGGATTCTCACTTCAATTTATTACAGTGTTAAGGAATCTATACATTAAATCTAAAGCTTTTGTTAAGGTTCACTTACTTCTTATGGACTTGATACTAAGAAAGGCAATAACCAAGGTTGTCCACTTCTGCCATTACTATTTGCCCTTGTCATTGAACCATTTGCAGGATATATCTCAGAAATAATATTGCTATTGAAGGTTTTAAAGTTAATTAATTTATTAACCTAAAATAATTCTACTATTGAAAAATTAATTCTATTAAATTGTCTGAAGAAAATTGTAAGATGCAATTTAACAATTCTAAAACTGATATTTTATTATTCTGTCAGGAAATAAATGATGACAAAATAAATATGTTTAGTTTTTATTTAAAAATGTATACATATTTAGGAAAACATATCTTTGATAGTTTAGACTCTATTGTTAATGAAAACTGCAGCATTATAATTGAGGAAATGAAAACTATTATTAATAAATGGAATAATATCTTCTTATTGATTCCAAATAGAAAAAAATGTCAATAACATAAATAAATAAGTTATTACTTATTTTTCATGACATTCCATAACACCACAAAAAGCCTTGGCAGATCACTTTCGACCCTGGGAAAATGGAGGAATAGGTTTCAGAAATATTTTTAACTTACTGTCAGTCATCAATTTTATTAACTTTTCTATTTTGTATTGATAACGCCTATGATGCACAATAAAAAATAATTCATGAACATATTTGTGTTAATTCTCAATTAAAACCAGCCACACCTTCTTTAGATATCATAAATAAAATGTTATGGGTAATAAAAAATTATTTGGATGCCCTTCTAAGAGGTTAACAAGTTCCAAATGCATTACTCTAATTTTATTTTTTAGGAAATTTATAAATAAAAATTTGACTTAAAAATTGGTTATTTTCCATTTTTCCTGTTGAATTTACACAATGGAATTGTGAAAGTAGGATGTCTCACTTAATATTTGAATTGAAGCATAAGAATCTATTTTTGGTCTAATGTTTATAAGTAGAATGAATCACAGATACGTATATTTTGTCATATGTGCATCATTTACTGATTCATAAATGTATAACCTTAAAAACAGAGAATTGATGCCCGCTATAGTGAAAAACAATTATCCCAAACTTTTAATTTATTTTTATTGATCATTAATAGGAATGGAGAGGTAAAGCCAGTTCTCTCTAATTAAAGAGTTAATAATTAATTTAGAAATCAAATTTAACCATAAGTATTAGAATTATGTTGGTCTTTATAATTTTAATGGTATTGATAATGACAATTGCATGTTTTTAGTTTTGAACTCTATATGTCTTCTTGTGTTTTCTGGAGACTTTTTACCTGAAAGTATTTACATAGTTTTAATCACTTCTTATAAGGTATCAAAATGCATAAAACTAAAGAAATAACATGTTAGAGTTATAAAAAAGCTTCTAAAAACCAACTGGCATTATATATTTCTTAGAAGTGAAAAAAATAAGAAATACTGGGATGAATTTCAAAACTTTTTGAAAGCTTTGTAGTCTGATAATTGTGTAATTTCTGAAACAATATACTGCCTAATGCTCCAACATCATGTATAAAAAGGATCTATAGCTTGTATTAAGAACCTTACTTGCAATTGCTAGAAACATTACTATAAACTGGAAAAGTGAATTTGTACCCAGTATTTTAAGAATTCATAAATCTAGCCACTTTTGTGTGCCAATGATTTCAATGAGACCTTTTTCAACACAAAAAGGTTGTGATCAAAACTCTGGGAGAATTTGTTACTGTTGTTGGAAAAATATAACATTTAGTTAACTGCACCATTAATGGTAAGCAAATTGCAATCCACTATCTTGAATATAATGATTACTTTAAACATTGCATATATGTTTGTTTTGGTTTTGAAATTGTGTGTTTTACTGAAAAATAAATAAAAAACTTTATAGTGAGATCATTAAAGTTCTCTTTAGTGCATATTGTTATTTTAATAACTGGTTATAAAATGCATCCAGGTTTTCATTTTGTTATGCCTACTCCCAGTAATGGACCTATGTGCTAGCATCAAAACATTATTAGTATACTTAGTATCACTACTACTTGTATATATACCCTCTCCAGTTATGCTTTGTTGACTAGGTTAGTTCCACTAGGTCAGTAGCCTGTTTCAAAGGTGACTGAAGGTAGTATTCATACAGATTAGGGGAATTTAACCAGAACACTGGGGAATATCCCCTACTGTTTTCTATAAGTACCATGAGATCTTTTACATCCACTTGAGCTTTTACCAACTTTGACAGATGGGATCTCAGTTTAACCTCTCATCTGATGAAAGGATTTGGCACCTCTGATAAACAAATGGTATTTGGACCATACTTGCCCCATGAGTGTAGCAAATTTTGCAAAATGTATGTGTATTTATGTGTAATTCCTAAGCCTATGATTCATAACACTTACAATTTCACTTGTTTCACATGCATTTCTAAGTTACTCAGCTCTTTCCAAAGCATTAAGAAATCCATCCTTCACATGTTGGATTTCAGTTACAGCAACCTTATATATACCAGATATTGTAATAGTTGTGTGTGTGTGTGTGTGTGTGTGTGTGTGTGTGTGTGTGTGTGTGTGTGTGTGTGTGTGTGTGTGTGCGTGCGCGTGTGTGTGCGCGCGCACATGAGCATGTATGCATGTGTGTGCATGTAAAGTAATTACAAATGTCAAGTACCATGGGAGATATGTGAATTACTCTATGAGCATGTAAAACTGTTTTACAGCTTTTGAATGTACAATAACACTCAAGTCATCATTAATTCATGCATGCCAATAAGCCAGACTCCAGTATCTGTAGACAAGTTTCTTGTATTTATAATGTGCTAATTTTTCTTTTTTCAAAAATTTAACTGCTGGGGATTTCCCCCAGTCTGACACATTTCACAATTATACAAGGGTAAAAGTATGTGTGATAAACCTAGCTGGTCTGTTGATTCACTAAATAATTCCTCATTGGCTGGAAATTTCTTCCAGAGCATCTGATTGGTCAGTTTTTTCT
The DNA here is from genome assembly GCF_019279795.1 of Protopterus annectens. Classification (NCBI taxonomy): domain Eukaryota; kingdom Metazoa; phylum Chordata; order Ceratodontiformes; family Protopteridae; genus Protopterus; species Protopterus annectens. The sequence goes on along the minus strand of NC_056731.1, from coordinate 798,991,393 downwards.
ATGCTGATTGCTCATTACTCTTTTATTTGAATACCACTAATTGGTCAGTTCAACCCTGGCACTACCTCTGGCAGGAGTGTATCCTCATTGGCTGTTCTTAACTCTCTAATTAGAATAAGGAATGGTCTGTTGTGTAGGTCAGGAGGTGGGTGAGGACATATACAGACTAAATAAGTCAGGGAAGTAGCTGCATGGCATAAGTTGGCATATTAGCACTGGGAGACAGAAAATATATTTATGTAGAGATGACCCAGCTTCTGATATGTTTTAGTCAGAGCAGAGTTTGCATCTGTATCAAAATGAATTGGTTATAGGGGGTCATCTAAAAAGGAATTTTCACAAAATTCAACAGTTAATAAATCACTATAAAAAGTATAATTTACAGAAACATCTATTCCAAAATTCTTAAAAGTGAAAATTATAGAATTTGTTTTATTGGTACTGAGGTGAAATATTTCAAGTGGTAACCATGTTGGACACAATTACAGCTATGATGAAGTAATTATCAAACAAAAGAGCAAATTCCTGATGGAAAGGATAGTCTGTTTGCATTTTATACCAGCCTGGTAATCTTCATTGCGCAGTAACATATGCTTGATAAAAATGTTAACGAGATGGGATCCATGTACAAACCCTTGTAAGACACCAAGAGGTACACTAAGAGGTTAAGAAATAACATTATCCTATTTGACAGATGAACACTTCCAAATAAGTAAAGCACTATTTGTGGGCATTTAAAAAATCCATAGCTGGATGGGAAACCTACCAGATGAAAATGAATAATAGTCTAAATGTTTTAGATACATTAAGAAAAAAAAGGAAAAAGATCTAAAACCCAAACAAGATTCATTTGGCAAGAAATAGATATTCAATAATGCCAAACAACACTGTAGTTGTACTATGTCCAAGCCTGAAACCATGCTGAGTATTAGAGATAACATTGCTATTAAAAATGCAGTAAAAAGTTGAGAATGACTACATTTTTTCCACATGTTTTTAATCTAGGGACATAAATGCAATAGGCCTGATTTATTCAGTTCAGTACAGATAATTTACAAGAACAAATGTACAGTTGTACACTAGTTCCAGGTAGTAGGCAGCCTATCCCATTTTACAGAATAATTGCTGAGATTTAATGTATTAAAGCCATAGTCTAATAGAATTTTTGGACAGTGAAGAATGTCAGCTGAAGATTAATCTGTTTCAGCTTGTGGAGAATCATCTATAGTGTTGGGGTAGAAACGTGTGAAATACGAGAACAAAACCTTTGCGAGTGCAGGTTTGATGACCTGTATTCCAGGTTAAGACTGGATATTTACAAATTTTAAAGCAGAAAAAATGTACAATGGGCAGTGAAACGTCGGTCTCCTACACACTGTAAAACCACAAAAAAAGCAGACTGACTAACACGGCTAAAAGCATGTCATTTTATTTGAACTATAAAATGATAAGCGCTTTCATGCACAAAGAACTTCTTCAGATCTAACTTCAAAAGAAACACTTTACTTCTTTTTAAAAAACAAAATAACCAATAGTATCCCACATTCCATTAGAGTCAATGAAACAATCTCTGTGCTTTCAAGGTGGGTTTTAAAGGTACCACACCATCCAGACCTGGATGTTTATCAGCCTGTAGTGTTGCAATCCATCTCATTTCTACAAACTCAAGTCTTGTTTACTATGTCTCCCCCTCTTACATGCTCTACATCAGCTGCAGTACCATAAAACTAAAAGAATGGCCAGGACAGGACAAAATATGCTTAGTGAGGGCATTTTGCGTATTGCCTGTTCGTATATCACACAAGTGCTTCAAGATTCGTTCTTTGAACAGATAATTCATCTTTCCAAAATAAAAACTGGTGCACATCCTGCAGACTGCCAAATAAACTAAATATGTACTCTTGCAGTCAGCATATATCCTAGGTTCAAATGTTATGCCAGATACAGGGCAAAGAAAAAAAACCCTCTGTGCAGAGATCAAACCACATGCCTCACATGACCGGCAAGGAAAACTACCTATCCTACTAGATCTTCATTCCATTTTTATTCTGGGACCATAACAAAGCTGTCTCTTGTGGGATAAACTGTTTTTGAAACAAAAACTGGGTTTATCACCTACTACACTTTTAAGGTTATCATCAAACATAAGGATCGGCCAATTTCTTGTGACGATGTTACAGACCACACTAACATCACTACAGTAGGTCAACATTACCCTAGTCCTGTTCTCCTTCATACGTGTCTGTGCTGATTTATCACCATCATCTTCTGTTCTTATAAAATAGTATGGTTTCCCTTTGTTTGATCTCAGACCCCTCACATTGGTGGAATGTTTGGCCACTTCTTTACAACGATACCCTCTAGTAATAGATTCTTTCTTTAGGTTCTTAGTTACTGATACAAAATTAGTTTCATTTGTGTTGAGCTGGGATATCGTCAGATACTGACCACTGAGCACATTCCTATAGCTATACCCTGGATGCATACTTGTCCGATGTAAAAGTCCATTCTTCCAACAGTCCTTTCTGTACAATTGTGTTCCAGTTTTTCCATTGTCTTTAATACATAGATGAACATGTAGGAAGTCAATGGTGCACATGGAGCTTGTCATAGTAAACTTCAACCTTATTAAGGAACCATCCCAGAGCAGAAAAATAGCATCTGTGAAGTGTTTATAATATTTAATGTGTCTGGAAAATTTACTATAACTCAACACATGCTCAGCCTCCCAGTTAGCCATGGCCATATTTGCATATCTATTGGCACATGGAGTGCCCTTTGCTACACCCAGATTCTGTAAATAGAAATTGTCATTAAACCTGAATACATTGTTTTCTAGGACAAGATCCAAAAGAAAACAAATCAGGCTTATTGAGTTATGGTCGCACCTATTGTTACTACTCAAAAACATCGTTGGGGATAACGGTAAAAAGCAAACGAACATCGAGGGTAACCATGTAACAGCCCAAAACATGATCCATTTCATTCACACGCAAATACAATGTATGTAAAAATTGCTCATTGTCCTTTAGTACTGAAGGTATTTCATCTAGAATTGGTCTCAGTTTACTCTTATTAAAAGTAATCAAGGGCTCAGTCAACCAACCATGACCTGCAGCTATAGGTCACATCGGAGAATCCTACAAACATTTATGCACTTTGCACAATGCATGTAATAGCGGTGTCAGAGGATCTGTTACAAATAAAAAATCATGTAACTCCTGTGTTTACATTCTAGTCATAAGGAAAACATACAGTGTCTCATATATCCTTTTGATCAGCTTATCAATATCCAACCTGGAGATCTGAAAATAAATGTCTTTGTTATCAAGAAGCAATTCTATCTTGTGTATACAGGCAGCTCTATCACAATGATAGCACCTCCTTTATCCACTGGATGAATCTGTATCTCAAGGATTATTCTGCAAATGAACCAAGGCTGTAAACCCAGCTTGTGACAAATTGCAAAAACCTCTGTGAAAGTGGCTCATTTAACTCTTTAGAAATGTCAACTTCACAAACTCTCAAGAAAGCTTCAAGTAATAGATATAAATGCAGTACAAAGGTACCGTGTTTCTTAAGAATTTTTGAATTATTTATACTTAGAAACATGGTTCTCAACATTGTATTCCTGGCAAACAACTTGAGATCTAAAATCACGTTACTTAATTCAGAGCACATTGCTGGTACAAAAGACAAATGTTTGTTTAGTACTGAGAGATGTTGTCCTGATAAAGTCAATGAGAATAAATTAAATATAAGTGATTCCATACCTACGTCCATGTCACTGTGGACAGGGATTATAGATTCTGATCCACAGAGACCTTTGGCCTCTCCTGTGTGAAATATGAGAACAAAACTTTTGTGAGGGAAGGTTTGACGAACTGTATTCCAGGTTAAGATAGGATATTCACAAATTTTAGGAAAAATTCTTGAAAGTACAATTCCAAACTCACAGCAATGTATTTAAGGGATTGTTGATGAAAAGAAGAAAGCATAAAAAGTGACCCGGTTTTAAAATATGATTGATGCGACTCCATCTTTTTTCCAGAGGGCATTAACTGCATATTTTTATTGTTCTTTTTCAAAGTAGTTCCTTTTGCTTTCAGTTATGGCAGATCATACTTGATTCTCGACCTCACAATAGTGGATAAAGCCATTTGGCATCTTAGGCAGATATGTTGACCAGCGGCAATCTGTATTTGTCATCATAAATTTTATAGCGTGGATCCATGGGAAAAGGGACCAATGGGAGCCTGGACTTGTATGTGGGGACATGTTATTTAAAATGTTGAGGAACATGAAATTTAAGTACATGGCTATCTTTTCTCAAAACACTTTGTAAGCCAAGGACTAGTTGTTACCATGAGCAACATTAAGAAATAACACTGGACTAGAAATAATAATTTTATGAAAAATAACAGAAATTATAGGGATTTTGAATTGTATTGTGATACAAGACATATACGGGCCTACAGTCACTTAGAAAACTTGCTATAATAGTAATATCTGAGAAATTTCCATGAACTGAAAATAAAGCCCAACTGGGGATATTCACTCTACCAGATGTTTTATCAGTTCTAATAGTAACTGCAGCCATCTGAGTAAGACCACAGAACTGAAGTAGCGGATGACTACAGTCATCTAAAGCAAATTCTCAGTCCAAAGTCATGCCATAAATGACAACAACCTCAGTTTCAACAGTAAAGCTAAGCTCATATAAAAGCTGCAATAATTGAGAAGTCAGTGACAGGAGGGTAATAGATGGTGTAATGGACAGAATTTTAGCTTAATTCATCCTAAGACTGACTTGAATAGTTTTCCTATTGGGGAAGAAAAGAATTCGTGTTTCAGACAAAACATCAGTTAAGGTTGAAAAAAAGACTACAGATGTATCGCCAGTATCATTGAGAGCCCTGTCTGATCTGAAAGTGATGTAATATGATGCCTTAATCTCAGAATCATAGATATCAAGTCTCAAGAATTGCTTCAGGGAAAACCAATATAGCATGCCAATATAAATCTACCCAGTTGTGGAGTTTATTCATGACAATCCTAATGTTTGTTTGAACAAATTTCTGATTCTTGCAATCTGGGCATTTTTATGTAGTAGATCAGAGATTACACAGGCAGTACATGGGTCAGGTTTATGTAAATAAATTTTGATAGAAGAATGAGAATAGGAAAAGAAAGATGTAGTGTAAAATGGCTTATCCTTGGAGCAATATATATTATTATGACAGTGCTTTCAAAGTGAAGCCTATATGTCGTGCTAGTAGACTTACATGTGTCCTGATAGCATATTGTCTCTCTTTTTGGGACTACTACTTAAATACATTAATAAAAGGATCAGAAGTAAAATAGTAAAGTATACAGTCAGTAAACAAATGGTTAGTATTAAGCCGATAACTGAATTGTGATACACCTTTATTCTGTTGATTGATTGAAACAGTAGCACGACTAGCTGTTTTAGGAAGGGAGTGGAATAGCACCATATATAAGGCACTTTAGCTTTGGGAGGGAGGGTGGCTGGAAAAGGTAGAAAGGAAGAACCTGTGCAGAGGCCACATTTTTAAGTTCTTACAAGGACCCAGAGAGTATGTGTGTGATGGGTTGTAATGGGTTGTGTGTGTTAGGGATGATTTATGAGAAGCAGTAGATAGCACGGACATATCGTATAACTTCAAAGATTTCAGAGCTGACTGTGAGACAGGTGGTATAGATTTCTAATTGAAAGAGATATCATTTTTATATACAGTTAATTTGAAGATGATCATAGATTTAGTGCTCCTTGCTCTTAGTGACTTTCCAGGTACTATATACATACCTCTCAACCTCTTTGAGCAAGCTTGCAGCGATCATCTGGGTCCTATGCATTAGGTTACAATTTACCATACAGAAAGGCTATCTTGGCTATGAAGTGGGGAGTAAACCATGTTTATGCAATGCCATAAGAACATAAATTATTGCCTTTATACAATTACACAAAAATTGGAACACAACCGTTACATATCACAGGCAATAGGACTTTATGTATCTGAATATAATACATAAAATAATGTAAAAGAATACATGGAATAGTATAATTAAGTGGACTCACAGATTGAAGCAATGTGATGCTTTTGGTAAAAATGCAATAAACATAATGCACATTGTTTTACTTTAGTAAGTTGGTTGATAATGGCTGCCAGTAAAGGACATATACAAAAGAGGAAAGGCACACATTTTACTTGTGAAGTTGTGCAATGTGTATGATTTTCTTTAGTCACAATTCAGTTTTTGCACTTTGAACCTAAGCATGCAATCATTGGTATGAATACTCCTTTATAATATAAACATTTACACATTTTCAAATGTTGGAAACAAATGACCATACACTATAAATGAATAATAGACATCAGTTAAATCTTCTTTTGCCTAATGCCTAATCTCTATGAAGAAAAAGTGTGATTTTGTTACATTTTGTGTGTTCTGAAATTATAAAGGTATACATTAAGTAATGCTGAGCATACTGGATGGGCTACAGTGTTTCTGAAGGAAATTTTACGTTTCATATTAACATTTCCCTTACCTGTCCAGGCAGTCCCAATAACTAATAGTTGCTTTGAAACCAAGAATTGAGAAAATTGATATTGAAGCATAGAGTGATGTAGCACTGTTCACAACTGCTATAACAACTGCATCTGTTTCACAGTCATTCCTTAAAGAAGAAGAAAATACAAAAATATTTCAATCTGAGTTATTTCTTTATAGTTTCACAGTCATTCCTTAGAATTGAAGAAAATACAAAAATATTTCAAACTGAGTTATTTCTTTATAGTTTAGACTATAATATATTATTAGACTTTGTGTTAGTAGCAATACTAGCATTCAAATTCATATTCCATTTGATTGCACTGTAAGATTTGTCCTAGCAGCACAAAACAAAGTTTAGATGGCATAAGCCAACTTTGCTAGTAGTTAAAACATAATGCATGTCAATGCAGTTTAATCATTTTTCATGCAAAATTATCATATACCATAATTGTCTAAGTTATTCACTGAATATATAACTAGATACAAGATACATACCAGATTCCTGGCAGAAACAAAGTAAATAAATATATAAATAAATGAGCATTTATAGTGCATTCCATTCAAAACAACTGGAATATTTTAAGGGACAAGATTTACTAGAAAAAGTCAGGCAAGCTCTGGGGATTGTATTAAAAACAACAAATTTGAAGGACATTTTGAAGATTGACAGCAATGATCTAACAGTAACAATGTTTTTGTACCAAATGGTACTTATGCTGCATGTGACCTATGCAAATACTCTAAATACATGGTGAATAGCCCATGTGCAAGCGTTCCTAATTACAACAGGAACCTGGGTGCTAATGGTCGCTTAATTCAGCCAATCTGAAGCTTGTCCAATTGATTACATGAGCAAACAACTAAACAACTTGAATGTTATCACAAGGAGTATACAAACACTTGAACACCATCAGAACCAAAAGTTAATAAAATAGTTTGTTGAAATTGCAAGAAACTTTTTTTATTTTTTCTAGATCACTTTTTTAGTGAAATGACAGGTGGTGACTTTTAAGTTAGACTTAAAGCAATTTCATTTTCAGGCTTAAATGACAGTGTAACGACAGTTTTAAAATTGCGATTTTTGTGATTGGATGATAAAGTTGTATGCAATTTGCTGATCTCGCGTTTTATTTGAACTGTTTGTTGTATTTTTCTGATGAAGTATTTTTGCAATAAAGTGAAAAACAATATTTATTTTCAAATGCTATTTGTGATTCCATATTCTGTTTTTTTTTTTTTTATTTTACAAGAGTTATCACAGTTTAGAGTTTTTACACTGACTTTATAGCTTATTTTAAATGTCAGAAAGTTATTCTCTAACATCATTCTGATGGTGACAGTTCTTACCTAGCAGTCCTCTTCTACCCATATAGTGGTTAGTGGTCACACAGAGTGCCACCGTTTTAGGTGACTATCTAAAAGTTGATCTTTTCCTTCCCTTATTCCACCTCCCAGCTTGTGTAGCATCAACAGAACACCTCATAGCTGCCACTTATAGTACCACAAACCTCCAATTGGGGTCAGTGATGGATGAGCTGGCATTGGCTCATGACTCCCACCATTTCCTACAGGGGGTCCTTCCAGCACCTGCACTGCTAGTTGAGATTAGGCCATTTGGGTCATAGTTAGGATTTTATAATCCTGTGCCAGACATCTGCAACTCTCAGCAGTAGCTTTTGGTGGGCAGTCAGATTTTTATGTTCTGATAACAGATCTGATACTTAGCCTTGGAAATTGCATCCTACTAAGACATAAAGGTCTTTCCCTGTGGATTCACTAAGGGTTTTGATTCTACTTCTGTTAGAAAAGCTTTAGCAACTATTTGTTAGTCAAATGCTATTTTTTAATAGTAGGTCTCAACTGAGATGTATTCAAAATTATGGTGAGTACATGCTATTTATCAGATATGAGGAGACATGAAATATGCAGTATAGAACAGAACAGACAATGTATTTATTTATTTATTTATTGATTGACATTTGTTAAAAAGTCCACTGGGTAAGTAACCCATTTTCAGTGGAGGCCCGGGTAGAAAAGCTACACAATTAAACAATAAGATATAGAACGATGACAAACAACTTTCAGGTATCAGATTAAACAATGTTACAAGATTAAAAAATTAAACAATATACAGACAATATTAAACTTAACAGAGTAATCAGAACTTCTATAAACATTGATAAACAGTTAGTAGTGTAGTACAATAATTCTGAGTTGTTACTTTTGGCATAGCAAGAAAAAAAAAAAACGTGGCAGTTATTGCTGAAAATCAGTTACAGCAATAATAATAGTATAAGACTGATGCTGTCTGGGTAAGAGTTATTTAGAGCCTGTGGAATTGGGTAAGTATTAAGCAGTGCTGGTTTTATGGTGGTTTGCTTGATTTACACTGGCATGTGAGGTTGTCAAGGAGGTAAGCTTTTAATGCTACTTTGTATGTCTTTGTGCAGTCTATCTGGGTAATGTGGGAGGGTAAGTAGTTCCATTTCTTAGCAATGATATATGAGAACAAGCATTGTCCAGCTCTTTTATTGGGCTTAGTTACACTTATTAGTAATTTATTGGAGGATCTAAGGGTGTGCGAAGTAATATAAGTTTGTATTATTGATGAGAGTGCTGGGCAGTTATTTTGTCTATAAATTAGTTTATGGGCTAGCATTAGTTTGGTACAGCACTGGCAGAAATAGTTTGGGAAATCCAACCAGCTGAGTTCAGTGATTACTTGGCAGTGGTGTAAGCGGTTAGGCTTTCCCAAGACAAATTTAGCTATTTTATAATAACAGGACTGAAGTTTGTTGCTGAGGGAAGAGTGGAGGTTAGTAAAGATAGCACTACCGTAAAGTAAGGCAGGGATAAGTAGGGTACTTGCCAGTTTTATTTTGGTGTTTTTGTCCATATACAGTTTATGACAATAAAGATTGCCAAGTTTTAAATGTGTTTTCTTTATTGCATTGAGAATGTGTGTTTTGAAGGAGAGTTTGTCGTCAATTGTAATGCCCAGGAGTTTGGCAGATTTTACTGTTTCTATTTCGGTTTTGTCTTTAGCGTAGATTTTGAAATCTATGTCTGGAAGTTTTGAAGTTTTGTTTTTTTGGCATTTAGTAGCAGCTGAGAGTTATTTAGCCAAGATTCAATCTCTGTAAAGGCATTTTGAGTGACTGTGAGGAAGTTTGTGAAATTGTTCGAAGTAGAGATTATATTTGAATCATCAGCATATTGGATAATTTTACCTAGTTGTGAGACTTTGTGGAGGTCATTAATAAAGATGTTTAAAAGTAAGGGATCCAGAATGGACCCTTGTGGGACTCCTATGTTGTTAGGTAGGTAATCAGATTGGACATTATGCCATTTTACAGATTGTTGCTAATTAAAGAAGAAGGAATAAGGAAAGATAGTTGAAAAAGCAAAGACCCAATCTGAAAAAAGAGGAAACAAGTTAGTCAGGAAGGGAGTTGAAAAATTATATAAATACTAAAGAGCCTGGTTTTCCCAATGTCATCAGCTGAGCAGGTCAGCATGCCTGTGCAGACCAGGATCTACTCTGGTAGAGTACTAAACTTTGTCTTTTACATGGGAACAATGATCGTGTGATCTGAGATGGAGCTGTCTCATGGTTAAATCACCATTTCTTAAATTTCTTCTCTGTACATCCGGCTTATCTGCATTCCTAAACTGACCAGCATAAAGTCAAAGACATATGGGGATGGATCTGCCTAATCCTCTGGAATGCTGGAGGCATTCACACCCAGACACTGTTGTATCAAAGGATCTGGTCAGAGTTTAGATGCACATACTCCTGTGTCTGTCCTTCTTCTTCTTCTTCTTTTTACAAAATCTGTTTATTAAACTTAAAAATCCATAAATTAAACATCTTCTTCTTAAAATTCCATCTGAAAGCAAGAAGATATTACGACGCTGGACTGCCTTGAGTCACACATAAATGTTTTCAAAACTCTGCCACATAATAAGTTCTTTGTACCTATGTTAGTATAAATGAGGCTATCTGGGAGCAATCAGAACATCCTCATGCCTCCAACAGAGATATGACCACCAGAACCTTCCAATCAACCAAGCTCTCCTACACCCCACCATTACAACAAATAATACTTTATTATAGATTTTAGCTTATCAGCATTTGCCAGACTGTGCGACTAACAAATATTGTTGTCAAATGTATAGGACTGATCTATAACAAAAAACACACAAACCACAGCCAGAGATAATTTACAAAACCTCTGTAAGCATGGAAAAACTCTAAATACTCAATTAAATGTACATGGAACAAACAGGTATGAAGTAGCTCTGTGAAAGGTGCTGCACAGCTTCTTCTGTGATTTACAAACATAGATAGTGGGGAGTCAGGGTTGGGGATACTCATAGGGAGACACGGTTGGTGATACTCATAGGGAGACAAGGTTGGTGATACTCATAGGGAGACAAGGTTGGTGATACTCATAGGGAGACAAGGTTGGTGCTAGTCATAGGGAGACAGGGTTAGTGCTACTCATAGGGAGACAGGGTTTGTGCTACTCATAGGGAGACAGGGTTGGTGCTAGTCATAGGGAGACAGGGCTGGTGCTAGTCATAGGGAGACAGGGTTAGTGCTACTCATAGGGAGACAGGGTTTGTGCTACTCATAGGGAGACAGGGTTGGTGCTACTCATAGGGATACAGGGTTGGTGCTACTCATAGGGAGACAGGGTTGGTGCTACTCATAGGGAGACAGGGTTGGTGCTACTCATAGGGAGACAGGGTTAGTGCTACTCATAGGGAGACAGGGTTGGTGCTACTCATAGGGATACAGGGTTGGTGCTACTCATAGGGAGACAGGATTGGTGCTACTCATAGGGAGACAGGGTTGGTGCTACTCATAGGGAGACAGAGTTGGTGATACTCATAGGGAGACAAGTTGGTGCTACTCATAGGGAGATAGGGTTGGTGCTACTCATAGGGAGACAGGGTTGGTGATACTCGTAGGGATACAGGGTTGGTGCTACTCATAGGGAGACAGGGTTGGTGCTACTCATAGGGAGACAGGGTTAGTGCTACTCATAGGGAGACAGGGTTGGTGCTACTCATAGGGATACAGGGTTGGTGCTACTCATAGGGAGACAGGGTTGGTGCTACTCATAGGGAGACAGGGTTGGTGCTAGTCATAGGGAGACAGGGCTGGTGCTAGTCATAGGGAGACAGGGTTAGTGCTACTCATAGGGAGACAGGGTTAGTGCTACTCATAGGGAGACAGGGTTGGTGCTACTCATAGGGATACAGGGTTGGTGCTACTCATAGGGAGACAGGGTTGGTGCTACTCATAGGGAGACAGGGTTAGTGCTACTCATAGGGAGACAGGGTTGGTGCTACTCATAGGGATACAGGGTTGGTGCTACTCATAGGGAGACAGGGTTGGTGCTACTCATAGGGAGACAGGGTTGGTGCTACTCATAGGGAGACAGGGTTGGTGATACTCATAGGGAGACAAGTTGGTGCTACTCATAGGGAGATAGGGTTGGTGCTACTCATAGGGAGACAGGGTTGGTGATACTCGTAGTGAGACAAGGTTGGTGCTACTCATAGGGAGACAGGGTTGGTGCTACTCATAGGGAGACAAGGTTGGTGATACTCATAGGGAGACAAGGTTGGTGATACTCATAGGGAGACAAGGTTGGTGATACTCATAGGGAGACAGGGTTGCTGCTACTCATAGGGAGACAGGGTTGGTGCTACTCATAAGTATGTGGGAAGTAAAAACACTGCAAACATAATGTGTTAGACAACAAACATGATTGACAACATTTACACATGCTATAATGAAACAGATGATATACTGCCAAACAAACTTAGGTGAAACACTGCATATTACCATCTGAGTACTATGGCCAGGGCAACTACTGTCTGCTCCCCCATCCAACACAGTGACATCACAAAACACCCCCAAATGAAAGTGTACACAGCATGACATCCAAGAGCCCATTATAAAATACAATGGAAAGATCTCTGCTCTGCAGTAATGGTCAGTGAACCTCACATTTTTATGAATCACACATACCCATGCATGTAGAGTAACAGGTTTACTAAACAAGTTAATTTGTGGTGCTTATCCAAATTGCAGAATCACTATTGCCTGTAGTGGACATAGCACTATCAATGTGCAAAGCACTATGTGTGCTGTAGACTGTCACACACTAGATGTCTTTCCATGTGTGCCAGTCTTCAGATTGCTGCTTCTCTCTCATTAACTGTACATGTACAAGACATATAAGCATTATCATATGATTGCCCTGATATACATATCATTGCTGATAAAGTGAAAACAAAATTGCAGATGGCCATGAAACACCTGTAGGCATTTAATACCCCAAGACTATTTGGCTTTACCTTTTTGGAATAGCAGCTCTTATATTTGTAGGTAACATAATAAGGGGTTTACTACAAGCTCTTGAGTCCCAGGCACTTGAAGACCAGATTGGGAATTGATGAAGCTTAATCCACCTGTTAGAAATGTGAATGGAAGTTTGTTTGCATCTGCTATTGCTCTGTTTAATTCTAGCTAATGCACTTATAGATTCTGTCCACTGCACTCTTGTGGTGCTTTTGTTAAATAAACAGTACTACAGGAGATTAATGAACATCAAAAATTGTTTTAAATTTAGCCATGATAGTATCATAGATGCTGAAAGAAATGGCAATCTTAGTATAGATCCATCTATAGCTGTGCCATCAACTCATAAGGAGAGAGCAGTGGTGGTTTGTCATAGTATGAAAGACCAACACAAATCACAAAGGCCAGCATCATGTGTACCAATGTTCACTTCTTTTTATCAATATTATTAGTAAATTCAAACATGTGCTGCTTGTTAATAATTTACATTATTGAAAAACTATGGCAAACTCACATCTATAGATTGTAGTTTTACATCATCATTAAGTTTTGCATAGACCTTCATAGATCACTCTTTCAGAAATTGTGTTTAGACATTTTATTTTATGTATGTCGAGGTGAGCACTCAAGATACTAACAATTATTTAATCTAAGGCACAATATACAGATGGAACCAAAAGTGAATGTGGAAGGGAATCTCTATACACAAAAACTGACACCTTAAGATATTGGCATGAACTGTGCCACATATGCTAGTCTACATTTCAGATGTTTATTTATCATGTTTCCAGCATAAATGTGTTATAAACATTATTTCTAAAGAGACATCCAATATTTGCATATTAAAGGCACACACACCAAAGATGTATTATATTTTCTACATATGAGACTTATTTCTGGCCTTTTTGAAAATAGCTATTTGTATTCTTCTGAATACAATGATTTGAAAAGCTATTATGGATGAGTTCTGGTTTACCTATTAAACAGAACTTTGTGCTACATAGCAGTTTGTGATCTAGTTGAATTACAATGATTTTAATTTATATTGTTATAGCAATTAATGTTATCTCTGTTATTTGTTACTTGTGGATGGTAAAGTTATTGTTATAGCAGAAAGCCACAACCAGAAAATCCCTGTTGTGGTTACTAGCTCTCACCTAGAGCATATGTCCATGTCTTACTACTTGTGGTCAAATGTATTTGTTTATGGCCTGTTGATGCTGAGTCTGTAAAGACTATGGGCTGCAAGTTTGCAGAAACTATTAGGCACAGGTAGGGAATATGCTATACTCAAACTTAGTATCCCATCAGTTTGAGTTGTCGGCAATTCATATGGATGTTAAGACTCCTTAATGTAAGAAGAATATAAAGTGTTTTTAAGCCAAAATACAAATAATCCATTTAAATATACAACAAATCATAACATTAAAGCATATAAGTAAGAAAAAATATATAATGAGTAAGGTGTTTACTTCACAGACACAAGGTACAGGGTTTGATCCTTACCTTTCAAAGGGAAACTGGCCAGGTTTAAGTGGCTCACAAGGGCATCTAGCCTAGTAATTGCCTATGAGCTTATGAGTAGTCAAAATATGACTTCTTGCATACAACCACCCAAGGCAATCTCCCTTAATACATACCAAACCAGTATGCAATAAAGCATTTTTTTTCAGGGAGTAAGTTTCCCTGCACACCCCCTTTAACATATACATATATATATATATATATATATATATATATATATATATACGGGTCCCTTACAGGTGTTCTAAATTACAAAAAGCCGAAGCCCATATGGCCGAGACCATATGTTCGAGTTTTGAAATTTAGAAATTTCTGAACAGACAGCTCCTCATTGTGCGGAATGGGAGAATTTCCATTTACCACACTGTACTGTGATCTCGGAGTTGGTATATTAAAGTTAAGGGGGGTGGGGGGCGTAGCCCCCCTGCTAGCAGCTTTATAATAATGTAGTGTTTTGTTTTTATTTTTATTTTTGCATGTTTGAAATTTCAGGAGTCGAACATATGGTCTCGGCCATATGGGTTTCGGCTTTCTGAAATTTTGATCACGTATAGTAGACCCATATACTAACTTTACAGTTGCACAATATTTGGGAAAACCGAAAATAACTGGTACAGGTTTAACATCGCTTGCACAGCAGTGATCTCACAGTACAGCCAAAGATATGACAAACCATTCTGGTAATGCTTTTGAATGTTTTACTTGACTGCTATTGTGCTGGGGGGCTATATCTCCCAAAAAATCTATTGCATAGCAAATATATTCTCAATCCTAGGAAAATAATCAGAAATTAAGACAGTCAGTTCCTCATTATACTGATATCCTATTTTTTTAATTAAATATACCACTTTCTTTAACAAACTCTTCTCTCTTCATATTCTAATATTTTTATAGTTCTCTTCCATTAGCCTTCCTAACACCTTCTTTTTACTCAATTTTTTTCTATTGCTCTTTTAATATATTACATTCAGGTAACAAGTATTCCACTGTTTCAATTTCCTTTATTTTATTTATCTGTTAGATGGGTTTACCCACTAGGCACAAGTGCATCTTTTCTAGGATGACCAGGTGACATTGTTTGGTTAAGTGAGTTGCACAGTAAGGGAATGGGGACTGAGGGAGTCAAACCCTGGGCTACATGATGAACTAACCAAACAACTCAGAGCATAAATAAAGTCTACCAAAGCCAAATGTGAGGTAAATTTGGCTTCCCAAGCCAAGGACAACCACAAAGCATTCTTTAGCTGTGTCCACAACCTCAAAGGCAATACACAATTGTGTGGAGAGCTCATTGTAAATGGAGACACCTATACTGAGCCAGAAGCTATAGTAAACTTCCTGGCTGATAAATGCAGCTCCAACTTTACTCCTCTCTCCCCTTCAACCTTCTCTCAGGAAATATCATCAAATATAACTCCCCCTACTATCACTAGGGAACAGGTCCTTAATGCTCTCTCTAAGACCAAGAACACTGTATCAATATGCCCGGACAATATCCCATGATGCTTTGTAAATAGCATGAAACATGATCTATCTTAGCCTCTGGAATTACTATTTAACTGTAGCCTCCAAACAGGCTTCATTCCTCATGAATGGAGAAAGGCAACAGTTATCCCTCTGCACAAAGGTGGGCCATCTACAGACCTTGGAAACTATAGACCCATAAGTCTCACTGCTCTTATATGAAAAGCCATGGAAAGAATTATCATGGAGATGATCAGTAGAGATATAGTAAACCTCCAGACACTGGACCCAACCCAGTTTGGTTTCATCAAGGGTGATCATGTCTACTCAACCTGGTGGACTTCTTTGAGAAGGTCATCAAAGCAATGGATGAAGGCAAAATCATTCACACTGCCTACCTTGACTTGGCCAAGGCATTTGACACAATACCGCACTAGGGCATTATTGACAAACTCAAGCAGTTAGGAGCAAACCCGTATGTCACCTTGTCGATAGCCAACTGGCTCACAGACAGGACCCAGGAAGTTAGAATTGGGGACTCCACCTCTACAAAGAGGCCACTCACAAGTGTAGTCCCTCAGGGACCATTCCTTGAACTGTTCTTTTTTGGTATTTACTTCTCAGATGTCAAGGCAAATGTCAGTGGTCTTTGGCTGACTAAATTTGCAGATGATTGCAAATTGGGAGCTGTCATTGAATCTCACACTGACACAAATGTTCTCCAGGGGGGGGGGGGCTAACACAGACAAACGATTGGTTTCAGAGTCATGGACTAAAACTAAATGCCAAGAAATGCAAAATAGTATCCTTTGGGAAGTCTTCCATCCCTGGTAACTATTATAATGACAACACACCCCTTAGAGTTGACCCAGTAGTTAGGGACTTAGGGACACACATAGTAATCTAGCCTTTGACCTTCATATGTCTGCAGTGGTGAGGAAACCATTCTATGTTGTGCAACTTATAAACAAAGGTATGGCATCTAAGTCCAAGGAAGTCATTGTTCCACTGTATTTGGCATTCATCAGACCTGTCATTGAGTACAATCCTCCTTTGGTATGTATCTAACCAGGCATACCCAACAACTGGAACGTCCGCAGAGGTTCCTCACTAAAAGAATACAGGGCGTAAGTAATATGTCCTATGCAGACCACCTCAAGCCCTATCCCTGTATTTTGTCTCCTACAGGCTTTTGAGGGGAGATCTATGCCTGGCATACAGGGCATTGTCAGACCCCAGTCTGATGGACCTCCTTCATATCCACAAAACAAAGCACCAGAATTATCCATTCTAAAGACTTAAACCTTGCCTGTGATATAAATGGGACCTGTTGGAGAGATACTTATGTATCCCAGAGACTACCCCATCTATGGAATAGGCTCCCTAACCCAATTCAAGTGCAATTTGGACAATTGGATGGGAAACTGGAAAAGCATTCTGGGTTTGGCAAATATGTCTCTAATGGACACAGGTAACCTATAGATGGTTTATCTCCCAGGCTCATGCTTACACCTATCAAGGGTATCAGAACTTGTCAGAGATTTGGGATACATGGATAGGCTTAAAAAGGCCCTTGTGGTTGTTAGCCTAGCAAACACCTATGAACCTAAGTTTGTTAGCAGTTCATATTCTTAATTATCTGTATTAAGTGAACCATTCTCCTGTTTATTTCACGGGAAACATCCAGTATATATTCCCCATAAAGGCCAGAAGTACCCTCTCCAAAAGCAATTTCATTGTATTTTTTATTTCGTATTCTACTTTTCCATATCTATATATTTCATTTAGTGATTAAAACTGGTTGCTAGAATATATTCTTGTTTGCACATTTTTATTACATGCTTGTTGTCTAAGAGACATTTTTGGGACTACTATTATTTTTTTTCCTTTTATTAAAAGACTTCCATGGGATCTGCCCCATATTTACTCTACTCTTTATGCTGATGATGATATTGTGTTTATAGGATTTGACAGACATTTCAGTTGCAAATAATGAATTGCAATGTGACTTTACCTCAGTATAGATCTGGCTATTCACTAATAAACTAGTCATTAACACTCAAAAGTCTTCTGTCTTCTTGTCCAAACTACCAAAAACATATACCAAATTCTCCACTGTCTGCCAAATACTCCAGTAGTATTGATGTGTCTTAAGCTTCTCAACAAAAATATTAAGGCAGAGTACTGGACCAGATTCTTACTTTCAATCAAAACAGTGAGAACCAAGCAAAAAAAAGTTTTAAATCAACTAAATGTTTCCTATAAAATGACTTATTTACTCATTTTTAAAGCTAGAAATGGCACTATTAATGCACTTTTAACCAGGTTAGAACATACATATACTGCCTCATAACCCTTCTTTCTGTATGTAATCCCGCATACTATAAAATGTTAACAAAATTCTGAGGTTCATCCACCTTCCTGAACCCCCTGAGCATCAGTGCAAAAATTACATAAATCAGAATGCCAGCACTACTTTTCTTCTTAATTTACATACGTTAAAGTTGTTGAATGATGGCTTTTGGCCTCAGAAAAGGAATATCATTATAGTACATCACTCAGACTATGGCTTCAGAAATCACAATACCATCCTTTAAACTGCATCTGCCTTTTGAAATAGGATGCCAAATGAACTAAGAACACAAAATAGTACAGTACTTTTCAATTACTCCAAACGCAGTAACACACCTTTTGCACTTTTCTGAAGCCTCCCGCTAAAATATTACAATGTTCACATTTTGTATATCTGTAAATAGATAAATTATCACAATCATGTATAATGACAACATCCTATAAGCTAGTAAACTTCTCCTGCCTTACTTTAACCTCTTACGTATGTGTATATATAATATTCACTAGCTGTTGTTGCTCTCTTTCTATTGTCTTTTACAGCTGTTTTCAACTGTTTTTCATATTATGTAACTTAGTAACTGTAAATGCACGCCTTATTCTGTGCAGTAATAACTGTCAGTTATCCATTGTATTATCATTTTTTTGTCTACATGTATCACTTATTGACAATCATGGTGTATTAGTCATTGTAGAACTAGTTGTGGCATTTTCTCTTTAACAAATGTAATACAAGGATGACTGTTTTAACTCAAAATACTGTTTGTTTTTTTGAAAGCTGGCAAGGATACCCTCTAAATAAATGATGTCAGATACTAAAAATGGGGGGAATATTCAGAACGCTTAACTCCATAGTGCTAATACTGCTGCATTAAATGTTCTGGTAGTATTATTGAGCTATGTTTCAGAAACATGCAAGACCCACACAGAGCAAAAGCCTGCTAGTGATTCCTTTGCATGTCTTTGAATAGGACATCTAGCACAGATGGAATAACTGCACTAATGTTTCCCATACCAACCCAGACAATTTTGTTGACTGCGTCAGTCCCACTAGGCTAGTGACCTCTGTTTAGTGGAGACTTAAGGTGACATTTATATTGTTAGGGGAAATTTGGCCAAGGCACTGGGGAATTTTCCCTACACTTTTCATTAGGTGCCATGGGATCTTTTACATCCAGGTGAGATACCACCACCTAAAGCAGATGGCAAGCTGATTTAAAGTCTCATCCAAATACGTGGGTCTATATTATAAGCTTGAAAGCTTAAAAGAGTGAACGCTCTTTGATCAAGCTGTAAACATCGAAACCACTAAATAGCGAAAACACGGAACAGCGATTTTTTTCCCAGGGAAAAAAATCGCTGCTCCGCAAAAAAAAAAAAAGTAAACACAAAATAAAGTGGGGTGCTTTGCCCCCACAACCCCCGATGTGGGGAGCTATGCCCCCACATCCCCCTACTTAAATATATTAACTCCATGATCGCACCACAGTGGAGGAAATGGTAAAGTCACGAAAACGGCCCAGTGATTTTGCACACTCTCACTGCTATCTTTAGCCTGACCATTACATACTTAATATGCATATTCTCACTGCTGTCTTTAGCCTGACCATTTGTTGCGTCTTTTGGCTTTTCCCTGTTAGTGGTCGCCACAGTGGAACTCCGGTCCGCTAATGATTGGTAGTTGATTTTTACGTGCCGAGTTACCAGTCCTGACGCACAACCTTCAACAAAGGTACGCCTATTCACGCATGTCTCCACGCAGAAGACGCTCTAGCTGAGAATCGAACCGGACAGCGTCTTACTGTGAGGCGACAACGCTAGTGCAGCACCATTACATACTTAATATGCATAGTCTCACTGTTGTCTTTAGCCTGACCATTACATACTTAATATGCACAGTCTCACTGTTGTCTTTAGCCTGACCATTACATACTTAATATACACAGTCTCACTGTTGTCTTTAGCCTAACCATTACATACTTAATATACACAGTCTCACTGTTGTCTTTAGCCTGACCATTACATACTTAATATGCACAGTCTCACTGTTGTCTTTAGCCTGACCATTACATACTTAATATGCACAGTCACTGTTGTCTTTAGCCTGACCATTGCATACTTAATATGCACAGTCTCACTGTTGTCTTTAGCCTGACCATTACATACTTAATATGCACAGTCACACTGTTGTCTTTAGCCTGACCATTACATACTTAATATGCACAGTCTCACTGTTGTCTTTAGCCTGACCATTACATACTTAATATGCACAGTTTCACTGTTGTCTTTAGCCTGACCATTACATACTTAATATGCACAGCCACAGTCCTGATGATTGCAATCACATGCTTTTTACTCAGCCTTATTATGCCCCCCCACCCCCACCCGGGGTTAGACTGAGAGCCAACTATAGAAGATTTCGCAGTGTTATTTTTTTCTCTAAAATCCACAGGGCCCTTATACGTCCTGAAGTGAGCTGCAAAGTGCATCTTTTCCCCCACATGCAGAAAAGTATGAGTCTCATTTGGGTTAAAGTCAACAGACTCTGTCAGTAACTTTTACGTATTATTGCAGTATAGGTAGCTTTTGTTTTGATATATCTACACTTTTGCATAGATATATTTTCTTTTGATAAAGCAACAATTGTACTTGCAGCAGTAACACTTAGTTAACTAGATATGTACATTATTATTCAGCATTTTCATTACACTGCTCAAAGTATAGGAACCTATTTTTGCCAGTATTTTATTTTTAATCCACATTGTGTACATAACTGCAGCAAATGCATTAGGATCTGAAACAAACAAAAGAAAAAAAAAACACAGAGTGGAAAGTCTGAGCCTGGAAATTATTTACAAATGTTATCTGTTTTATTCTTCAGAAGTAAAATCATAAATCTAAATGTTTTATCTTGGCAATATATTAACCTCCTGACAAGCACAGTGTGTTTCTAATTGTGTAATCTAGCTTTAATGCTTTAACAGGTAAGAAAAGAGAAGTACTTACTTGGGAGGGTTGTAGCTTGAAAAGGCAATGAGTCCTCCAAATGCCAAAGACAGAGAGAAGAAAATCTGAGTGGCTGCATCCAGCCATACCCTTGGATTTGCTAAAACACTTATCTGAGAAGTGAAAGAAAGAATGTGTTAGCTTGTAGGTTATGACAAAATATATATTTTTTGCTTGCCATTAAAAATAACAATAGTAATAATGTTATATTTGGTGGCTTAGTGCTACTAAGTTATTCTCTTGTTACTGTTAACATACACACTATTACAAGTTGTTGTTGATCTGTATTTGTAAAACATTATGCATATTATGTTCATACTGCGGTGGTGGTGCTGCAGTCGCCTCACAGTAAGACGTCCTGTTCGATTCTCAGCTAGAGCGTCTTCTGTGTGGAGACATGCATGAATGGGTGTACCTTCGTTGAAGGTTGTGCATCAGGGCCGGCAACTCGGCACGTAAAAATCTACTGCCAATCATTAGCAGACAGGAGTTCCGCTGTGGCGGCCCCTAACTGGGAAAAGCCGAAAGACACAACAACATGCATATTATGTTCATATTTTCTAATGATCACTATTAATGCTTTTACAGTACATGGAAAGTTTGTGACAGACTCAAAAATGAAGAAAACCCTCGTTATACTGTGCATGTGAAATAGAAAGCAAACATTAAGAACAAGCATTAATGCATGATGATGGTGTGGATTATGTTTTGACAAGAGCACAATCGGGAGTGCTCTAAGTTAGGACATTTTTCACTTAAATACTTTCAACACCTTATGGCTTGGTGTAATGGTTAAGATGTTTACCTTACAAGTACATGATACTGGGTTTGATTCTCACCTTTGAGGGTAATTGACTAGGCTTAACATGGCTCATAATGGCAGCTAGCCTAGTACTTACTAATACTAGCTGACCAAATTTGCATAAGATTGCAAATTAGTAGCAGCCATAAACTCCCCTACCAACACTAATGTTCTCTAGGAAAGGCAAATAACATGTCAAAGCAAATGACTAAAGCTAAATCGTAAGAAATGCATAATAGTATCTGTCGCTCGTCTCTCTACACTTAAAGGACAACCAGGTGGGGTGGTTTATTTAAGATGCTTTATTATATAGAAACACATCAGGATGTATAAAAGCATCAGTAAATATGAACAAATTGATCATCAGATAGAGCTTATTATACATGCTCACATCTCAACAGCTTACTACAAAATGTCAGTTAGGTTTGCACATGCTCAGTATTTATACACTTCTAGAAGCCCTTGGATAGCTTCTTAAAGAGACATACACACATTGATCTACATTATCCTTTGGGAAGTCATCCACCCTTGGCAACTATTATATTAACACTACATCTCTAAGAGTAGTCAGGGACTTGGGGACACACATAGACATGTAGACCATCATTAGAACAGGTTCAAAAGCAGCACAAACGGTTAAATGAAATATAGCTAAAAGCGGCATAAAACATTTAATAACAAGTAAGTGCTTTCACCACTCATATTGTGGCTTCATCAGACCATACAAAACATAAAAAAAAGCAGTAACATTTAAGTACTCACATTTCAAATACTCAAATTTCATTATGTATCAGGTGTATTCGATAACTTTAGCATTACACTAAAGCGCATTCTACGTGATTACATAAATCCATTCTATCTACCTTAAAGGAACAGTTTCTATTCCAGCCTAAAACTGGATGGTGTAACACTTAATCATGAGCATATGTTTAAAATAAATTGTAAATGCACATGCTTCACTAAAATACAAGCTCTACTAATTATACATCCAAATCAAAGGCATGCACTCATAAATAAACAATATATATATATATATATATATATATATATATATATATATATATCTATATATATATATATACACACACACAGATCATGTACGTCACCTTAAGACTCAAATATAATATACCAGGGGGTGGTAAAATAACATTGAAAGCTCCTGATGCATACACATTAACACCTATCTAGAAGAAATAGTGCATACAAAATAAAAACTCCAAACGCCAGCAAAATACAGTAGAAACATGACAGGATCAGCTTCCCCACAACTAAGTATGTGTAGGGGAACATATCTCCCACAATACAATCCCCTAAAATATTACCCTAAAAACCACAAAGGCAGCATCAGCATCACAATGTTTCATGCCTAAACTAACAATAAACATAAAAATAAAAAATGTATATTTGTATAAAAACGTTAAGAATCATAAAACTAACTATCAACAGAGAATCTACATCTAATGGTTACACCACTATCACCCACATCAACCAGCTCAATGGGCATAAACAAAAAGCTATGGAAAGCCCCCGTCTCTTGTGTATACTTTGATAATGCACTCACAGAATCTTTATTCTTAATACTATTCACATGGTCTCTAATCCTTTCCCTAAATGTACGACTGGTCATTCCAATATAGAAATGTGAACAACAATCACATTGCACTAGATATCCTATATTCCTGGTGGCACAATCAGAATCCACTTTAAACTTATAAACCTTCCCAGTAACTGGATGTCTAAATATATTACCGGGTCTCACTTATCTACAATAATTATGTGTCTTTGTTTTGCAACGTATAAGCAAAGGTATGGCATTTAGGTCCAAAGAGTTCATTGTTCCGCTGTATTCAGCATTCATCAGACCTGTTATAGAGTACAATGACCCCTTTGGTATGTATCTAACTAGGCACATCCAACCATTGGAGTATCAACTGTGGCTCCTCACTAAAAGAATACAAGTAAGTAAGATGTAAGTAACATATCATATGCAGAACGCCTCAGAGTCCATTCCCTGTATTCTGTCTCCTACAGGCTGTTGAGGGGATAGCTTACAAGGCATTGTCAGACCCCAACCTGATGGACCTCCTGCAAATCCACAAAAGAAAGAGCACCAGAATTACCCATTCTAAAGACTTAAACCTTGCCTGTGATATAAATAGGACCAGCTGGAGAGACAGGAGAGACAGGGATACCCTAGAGAATACCCCTTCTCTGGAACAGGCTCCCCATCCACATGAAGCAGAGTTTTTCCTTAACCCAATTCAAGTGTAACTTGACAACTGGATTGAGAACAGGAAATTCATCCCTGGTTTGGCACCTATGTCTCAACTGGACACAGGCTGCTTCTAAATAGTTCATCTCCTAGGGCCCTGCTTGCAAATATTTCATCTTCCAAGCCCCTGCTTACACTTATCAAGGGTACCAGAACTTGACAAAGATTTGGAATGCATGGCTAGGCCTAAAAATGCCCTAGTGAACATTAGTCTAGTCAACACCTCTGAACCTATGAACTTTAATGTGCTTTTATTAGGTTGTAATCCATTCATCATCAGGTGTCAATGCATTTTTAAAATGTACTTGTATTTATGGTGGGTTGTCCATTGAACATATCAATGTTTTTTTAGTTTATTTAATTTTAAAGCTACTTGAAATAAAATGGTTCATTTTGTATTTCAATGTGCGTGTGCTCTGAGATGGCAAGTTGGTTCACTTTTCTCCTGGGATTATTTTCACCTTACTACTTTTACCTTATAACACAGCCAAAAATGCTTTACTTTATTGATCTCTCAGAAGTTTCCTGCAGTTTTTAAGGTGAAGAACAAAGAGCATTTAATATTAACAACTAGGGAGAATAAGATTTGACTCTTGCCTGACACAAAAATAAGAGACTAGTAAACATTAGGCTTAATGAAAGGTCAGGCATGCAAGGTGAACTGAAGGTCTTAGAGCAATAGCGCTTTTCTGTGCCATTAAAACACAGAGCTTCTTTCTTGTTTGCTGTTGCTAAAAAAAAGTTTAGTTCATCAATGCATCACCTGCTCATGGAAGATGAAAAGAGATTCAGACAAGAGTGATGTAGGGGAGTGGGGTCAGCATGGGCTGCACTGACAGCAGGGTAACCATGTAGGAGAAACTGCCTGCATCTCCTCTTTCCACACTGAATAGATCTATAGAGCTTATTGTTGTCATCTGTCCTTTGTGTAGGACAGTCCCTATTTGGGTAGTTATGTCAAGCAAAAAGTATGAAAAATTACAAATGTTTTAAGAATTTAGGACAAAAAGTAAACTTTTTTTGAATAGCTGCATAAAGTAATAATTTTGGATCTGAAACACCTTAATATATAAAACAACAGAAACAATTCAAACTCAACAAGAGTGAGCTTTTATTTTGGAAGCAAAGTGAAGTCAGGTAACTTGCACTGGTTACAAGTATGTTTTTCCTGCAAAATCTCAGTTGTTCTTAAAAAAAACATCATATTTTCAACTTCTGAAAAGGTGATAACCCTTCTGTAGCTGTGTATCACAATATGTTACCAGACCCACTAAAAAGTGCATACAAACAAATCTCTTGGATTATTTCATGTGTGTTTCCTGGAAATTTGAGACAGTGGTATGCAGCAGCTTTTTCTTCTTCTCTGTGTTGACAGGTCCCACTAGGCCAGCATCCTTATTTTGGATGAGATCCAAGGTGGTATTTATACTGACAATGGGAAATTTGACCAAGGCATCAGATAACTACCGTTACCTTTTTTTCAATAACAGCCATGCGATCTTCCATTTAAGCTTCAGCTTAACATCTGAACAAAAGGGGCACAAACACTGAGTGCAGCATCAGTATTATAAATGAATCTAAGTACTCAGTATTGGACTAGAACCCACAGCTTTCTGATCATCCGTCATCAAAGGTAAGGTAATTAACAGTTAAGCCACTGAAACTGCCTCTTGTCTAATTGCTTAATTCACTCATGCTTATAAAGCTACTTGTGTTACACTTTGCTTACTGTCTGCAGCACCACTATATGAAAGCTGATTCACCCCATCATGCCTGAAGCTCATCCGAATGCTCAGGAATGTAACTTTATTTTTTGCAGGTTTCTAAAGCATATATAGATGCAAATTATTTTTCTCTGTCTATATGTGCAATTGTTTCCTGCACTGAGAACGAAGTATTGTAATTTTGTTCAGCTGCACTGCTGTGTAGTTCTGAATGACAATAAAGTTTTCTTTGACTTTGACTTTGAAACAAGGTTACAGATTTCCACAATTGTACATCTGTATGAGACAGCAATGGAAAAATACACAGGTTACATTTGAATATTTTTTGAAAATGTTCTGTTTTTACACATATTCCAGCCACAAACAGCCATCACAGCAGACTGCGCTCTTTCTTGCTGGTGTTTTAACCATGGCACCATCCAGAGACTTTAATGCTGTACTATGTGTGTTTCTTTTAGATGAAAACCCATAAAATGAAAATAAATATATTAACTTTAAAAAAGTCCTCTAACTTTCCATAATCAGGGACAAAGACATACTTCTGGAGCATTTCTCCCCGGACCTCTGCTGAAAATTGGCTTTGTTCCAAGTTGGACTTTCCCGGTAAACAAATGTTAAATAAAAATACATAAAAAAGAAGCAGCATTTCACTCTCTAATGGATAGAAATCCAACAATCAGATTGGTTTCTCCACCGTGACGTCAGATGTCTGCCCATTTCTGCAATGGGTGCTGCTCAATCTTTTTCAACTTTCATGGTTCCTGTGCTGACGGGAATAAAATTATTGCTATATCCTAGGTCTGTCTCTTTGAATTTATCATCAATCACAAGAAGAGAGATGTGGGAGCAACCACAGAACCAGCAGTATTGTTTAAATGTTTCAGTGCCAGCAACAATAGTACTGCAACATTTTCTAAACGTTTTAGCACTAGGCAACACCAGAAGGGCATGGTAAGTGGTTTAATACTTCTCTACTGTCCTGATTCTGCAGAACATCACTGTCATTGTTTTATAAAATGGCCATTTTATGCTCTTTCTGATTGTCAGAAACATTACAGCCTTTAGAGAATTATCAACTCATGCATTACAGACATGCCTGCTAATTATACTGCTCAATCCTCTCTAAGGTTGAGGTGTTCTTAGATTAGCCACTGGATAATGACAAATTTTCAGCTTTTGCATACCATTTAGCTGTTCCTGATTTTGCATCATTTCCCCTGATTGTGCCTAATATTTTGGTATATTTTATAAAAGGATTTTTTTCAGAGCTGAGACATTTTAGTGCTCTATGAGTGTTATAATCTACCTGTGTATTTTATTTAATTTTTTTACTCCTCAACTTGGAGGTGAGGGGTGGTGCCAGATTGAGGCCTGGTACTGGATGCTAGATTATCTAGCTACACCTTTAGTTGTAATCAAAAGGTAGAATACCATTCAGTAAAAACGTTTGTGTGGCTATAAATAAAGAGTGACTCCACATATGAGTGAATGCTCATTTGTGTGAATCTAATATGGCTGAATCCAAGTTTTATATAGTGTATGTAAATAGGAGTGCACAGGAAAATGAATGTTTGACTGAAAATCAGTGGTTGTGAAGATATGTATTAGCACTGTAGTGGCTAATGCACATGTGTGTGAGTGTTTGTAGGGTAGGATTAGAGTAAGGTCTAGGAAAGGGGATAGGTTTAGAGTTGTGCCTGTTTGTTGGTGTGCCAGTTCTGTGACCTTTTGTCTTGTGTAGTAGCGCTGCTAGGGAAAGGATTTTAGTAATGTCAAAGCTCAAATCACTGAAAACACATTTCACTGAATAACATTTCAATGACTGTAAGTACTGTTGGGCAAATAAAATGTATATGCCCTTTTCCCCACTGTAGTGCGATCCTGGAGTTAGTATATATAGTTAGCGGTAATGCACCTAGTTTGCTTTTATATTTATGAATCTCATCTCACTGAAAGCTAACAATATAAAACCAAAAGTAGGTGGGGGGCTACATCCCCCTTACCACTCAGTGTGGGGGTCTGCGCCCCCCACCCCCCCTAACTAACTCCAGGATTGCACTACAATGGGGAAAAGAGCATATACATTTTATTTGCCCAACAGTACTTACATTCAGTGAAATGTGATTTGGTGAAATGAGTCTTCAGTGATTTGAGCTTTTAGCGATTTGTTATTGATTTGAAATTCAGTGACGTGTTTTCAGTGAATGAAAGTAGACCCATATATATATATATATATATATATATATATATATATATATATATATATATATATTTCATTGAACACGCATAATGTCGACATCTGTTAGCTCGCACCATGTGGTCGACAGAAACAGAGGGTCAACATGTTTACAATCAATAATCTCCAGGGAGGGGAATATTTCTTTTCCCCAGGGATTGTGCTTGCCCCTGTTACAAAAACATCTGTTGTTGGTTTAGCTTGCTCTAGGTAAAACTTGGAGCTTGCTCAATGCATGTTAATGTTAATGTTACATGTTTCAGTACTGTGACATTGATATTCTGGATGTCGATGTTATGAACAGTCAATGAGGGGTCACAGACTCACACACACACACACACACACACACACACACACACACACACACACACACACACACACACATATTTTTTTTTTCACTGCAGCATTTATCTTACCTTACAACTTCTTACAACATAATGACCAGCCCTAACACTTCCTTATTTCCCATAACTACATTCACACCTTCTTTCCTTTCTTTTCTAACCACTTCATCAAATCTTCTATTTACTTCTCTCATTTGTAATGCTCCACTCCTCCTTCTGTTACAACTTCACCCCTTTATCTCACATCCTTTCCTTATTCTTTCATCTATTTCTCTCATGTGTCATCCCTGCGTATGCCTCTTCTTTTAAAATTATTCTGGCATGCCTCAATTCTTATTCTCAGCTCACTGCAACTCTTTTTTTACTGCTTTCTTATGTTTTACACTCTTCCTTCCTTTTTTTTATCCACTTCTCCACTCCCTCCCTTTTCTCGTACCTCCTCTATGATTATGTTTCATCCTAAGTTAATCTTAACATTTAAATGTATTACTTGGCTATATGTCATTTATATATGTTATTTCTCTACTCTCTTATATAATTTCAGTAGGACATCATTGTACAAGCATTTTTTTCTCATGAAAATGACAATACTAAATCCTTGTACAGTTGTTTATTTTCCTTACGCAGTATAATGTATGCACTCTTTTGAATGTTGTTTCAAAAAGTTTGTTTCTTTACTCACAGTTTTTATGTAAAGCTTTTCTTTAAAAGACTCTGATTAGAAGTGCTAGCTAGATTAATAAATGGAAGTAAGTCAGTAAATAAATAAATAATATTTTCCAGTTCAGTTTGTTTTTTTGCAGGTACAGGATTATTGCTATGGGGCTAACTATACCCCTAAATATTTAGATTTATTTATTGCTTTTTTGGAAAGTCATGCATGTACGATTCTGTACTTAATCATTTTTACCACATTTTGATCTCTGGCATGCATGTACTTTTACTGACTGTTGGCTGGTATGAGGAGGGCAGGTTAATGAGCGGAAAGGCTTTCTATACATTTTGAATAAAAGTCAAGATAAGTTATTCTTTAGCATGAATTTTCAACCTTTTGATCACTGTTTTTTTATGTTAGAATTGCAAAAGCTATTTATTGGTCAGTAGCTATAGCTTTGTATTTAAACATTAGTTCTTATTGACTGGTTGTTTTATGTTGAAAACTACACATCATATGGCATATGCAGTCAAATAATGCTATTGTAGACCACTCACAATTACTCAGTGTGTGTGACCTGACTTGGTGCTTTTCTGTTAAGATTCTTTTTTTTTTTATGATGCACTGATTTTCTTGTCTGCTAAAAACTGTAATGCATTGCAAGACAAACTTCAATTACCCATTGATATGGGATATTGTTGCAGCTGTAGAACAACATCTGTATGTTGGGGATGCAGTATAAATGCTGGATAAAAATATAAAATGAATTATCCCAAATTCAATAACACCTGTATGTGCGGTATGCTTCACATAAATATAACATTAAATTCTCAAAAACATTGTTTAAAAGGCAGCTACAGTATTACTACAATTGCATATAGTAACTTTCTGTCTTGTTACTCTCACAGACATGAAACAGGATGAAGTAGGAAACCATGATGCAATGATAATGCCTGCAGAAAAAGCAATCTTTGCTCTCACATGTGTGATCCACATAATGGGACCACAATCCTTTTCCTCAGTGCCACATCTAACCAGTAACATCACATTGATATACTTTTAATCGCATACCAGGCACATGGTAATGATATGACTGTCACGTCTAATTCCACCATCCAATTCTTTTCCATCCAGTCCTAGACCTAATATCACAGTTCACTTTATAATTTTTAATTGTGGGAGGTAACAAAATAGAAATGTGATGTACAAGTCTAGAAGCCAAAGCCTAATAACTTTTACACAAAAACCATTCATAACTGCATTTATATATTAAAGTCTGCAATTCCCTTCCTAGAAATGTATCACATCTGATGAAAGCAATTAGATGAGCCTCTGTCTGTTCATTTTAAAGTTTTACAGAATTGTTTTTTTTTTATTTATGTCAAGTAAGCAGTTTATCATGTCTTCCAGATCTCAAAGTAAATATAACAAGTTATGGTTTGATACATCAGAAAATGATCCATTGAGTAAATCCTAATAAATAAAATTGATTAGGTAAACTGCTTCCTAAAACAGCTCAGCACAACTAAGAACAAATGGCCCTCTGGGGACCAGCACCCCCTTAGATATTTCATATGGTAGGCTACATCCCTGCCCTTTCACTTATTATAATTACTAATGAGATTTGAGCTGGTCAGAGAAAAAATGAAAAAAAGCCAAGTTCTTTTTGCTGTTATCTCCATCGCAATTTGAAGTATCAGTAGAGCAAAACTAACATTTATTGGATCTAAATATCTCAGCTGATGTTTGTTATACAGTTTTTCCAGAGGTTTTTGCTGATAGGAGGAATAAATCACTGGGGTACAATAAAACTTATTTCTGAACAATGAAGACACATTTGAACTGACATATGAGTTGTTCAATCACATTATTCCATATTGTCAGCATAATTACGTTGCTTCCTTAACATGCTAGAGAAAGATATGCTGAGGAACTGGTGAACTTTGTAGCCAGTAATAAGAAAAACATTAAATATTCAAAGATGACTTGGCCTACTTGCTTTTCAATGTTTTGTTTCATACTAAACATTTCTATATGGAACTCCAGTTTTGCAATTGTTACATTATCACAATGACTACCACTATCTCTAGTTAAAATAAAATAGGTATATACTTACATCTGGGGTAAACAAATAAATTAAACCATCTGTTGCTCCTGGTAGAGTAAGTCCACGAATAAGGAATATAGTAAGAACCAAATAAGGGAATGTTGCAGTGAAGTATATTGCCTAAAAGATAATAATACAATTTTATTAGTTATTTGTTATGGCCACTGCCCGAAAAGAGTTTCAACTTATTTCTTATATGATAGAATATAAGTACAGTCTTTGGGTTTCTAAATTGCATGTAATTAATGGATTACTCTAACACCATCCAAATACATTGCATCCGTCTTTTCCTTCTGTCCTGGCTGTGGCTGAAAAAAAAAAGGTCCACAAGAACAGTGTGGTTAACAAATATTTAAATAAATGCATCCACAAGAACAGTGTGGTTAACAAATGTTTAAATCAATAAATATGGTAAAAGACATCTAGAAGACTCCACAGTAAATGGAGAAAACAGAATTACATGACCTATGCCTGCTCTCATGTTTACTGCCTACCAAGAGAGGCAATAGATACAACAACACCTCCAGAAGAGATAATTCCATGCAGGGCATTTAGTACAGACCTCAATGCATAGTTTGAGGGACACAGGGGTGGTGAGTTTGTGTATCCTGTGTGGGGTTGTACCATCAATTTTCCAGTTACTGCTGCTCTCATCTCTAAAACATTAGTGCTTTAAGTAATTTGGGGGGGGGGGGCTGTTACTGCACCAGGTTGCCAGCTGTTCTAGTTTCTTGACGATATAATCAGAAGATTATTATGCCTAACAGTTATACAATTAAAGCAAATGAAATGAAATTAAATCAATGTGTTTATCAATGATATGCCTAGGATGATTACAGTGAAAATAAACTCATCATCATATCAGTGGTACAAATAACAGAACACTTAACCAGAATTTTTTAGCATCCTTGCATAAATGCAAATTGAAGTAATCAGGGATACTTGATAAAATGAGTCTTACTAGTCTTAAAATGTGTAAATAAATCACAGAGGCATAGAGACCATCTGTACTGGAGGCAACATGAGATAGGGAATGGACAAGTGCCACTAGTGGGGTTGGCCACAGGATAAAATGAAACAACCAATGGATAGCTTTTCCATTCTAAAGGGGGGGACTGATTCCTGTCAACCTCTGGTGGAGACCCGGAGACTTGCAGGATACATAAAAAAAATTAAAATAAAACAAAATAAAATAAAAAACAGCCACAAATGATGACAGAGCTGATTTAATAAGTGCTTTTGTATTACAATACACTTCTGAGTTTAAATACTTGCACAACATGTAGATTTAACTCAAGGGGCCTGTGACAACGCTCTGATGTCATTGCATAAGCTGTCTCCACGGTGAGGGATATTTCCAATCTGTCACAAAAATTATGGGTCCCAGGTTCTGTGCTTATTACTTTTCATCAGACCCCTTGCTCTCTCTGCCTGATCAATGAGTAGCAATGAGGTCAACTTCCTGAGGAGTTGGGGGCCACACCTGATGAAGGGTCACATGCAGGGTATCCAGCATGGAGCCAAAGGGGATCCAGGGATGGGTTAGTATAGAAACCAGGGAGATCATTCTGAGGCTGTGCAGGTATAAGAGAGTGTTGGTGAGTTAAAAATGCATAAATAACTAAATAAATAAATAAATAAATAAATAAATAAATAAATAAATAAGTCAAATAAAACCAGCAAAAACAATACTGTAGTTATTATAGTCTTGAATATGCTTTGTGAAATAAAAAAAAGGTCTTATGGAACCCCGATAAAGGGTTAATAAAAAACAAGTTTGGTGCACTGATTAGATAAAATTTTATCTATGGCCTAAGTATGCCATCAGTGCTTGTCTACACTTTTTATCATTTAGTGTATCATCAAAGCAATTAAAATTCCCCTAAACCTACCATATATACAGTGCTCACTAAAAACTAATGGGAAAATTTACACATTGCACACATAAAAGCAAGGCCCTAACATCCTGTAAAGCATGGTCCCAAGATAAAGCAACCTCCTAAATCCAAATGTATCTTTTGTTTAATTCCAAAATGCTAACAAAAAACTGAAAGAAACATGAAACACATTTGCCATCCTCTATAATGTAATAAAAAGTAAATCACAATATCCCACTTAGAACACCCCCTAAATCCAAGCCTATTCTTATCTTAATTTAAGAATGTTAACTATAATACAAAACCCCACAAAGACCACATTTCCCATTCACCACACTGTAAGAAAATAACTTTACATTCTGCACACACAAAATCCACACACACATCACCCCAAAATAGCACTTTTCACCTAAACCATCTAGAAAGAAATCCAGTTTTTACCTTCATGGGAAAAAAAAGAAATGAAAAGACTAACAAGCTGAAGAAAATATTAAGGCTGGGATTCAGAAATATTACCACCAGAGGTAAGCCCTTTTTACCACTGTAGGTAGCTGTTCCTGATTCAGGGACAGCCATACTGTAGTGCTTTAACCTGAAGAAATGCAGCATCATGGTGGGCATTCTCTTTGAGCTACTGCAGATGCTAATAAGGCCTTCTGGGGGACAGACATATGATCATTAGCCATGTACTGCACCCCAGAAGTGCCTACAGTAAGTGATTTAAGCAGCTGAGGGATTTGTAGGCCCACTTGTCTATGTAAATCTTTACCAGCGGTAGCGGTAATTAAGTAGGTCAAAGCTTATGTTCTCTCATTGCTTTGAGTGGATGACACTGCATTAGAGATAAGTGCTGGAGAGTTAACAGTTGCATGTGTGAGTTAATGTAGAAGTATAAATGGTATAAGGTGAGTGTGTGCTTGTGTGTGTGTGTGTGTATGTGTCTGAATACGCACGCGTGCACTCGTGCATACTTGCCCATGTGTTAGTATGCACATGTCTTCCTGTGTGGTTGTAGTAGGGGGTATTAATTAGGGGATAGTTACAGTAAATGTGTA
Organism: Protopterus annectens; assembly: GCF_019279795.1. Taxonomy (NCBI): domain Eukaryota; kingdom Metazoa; phylum Chordata; order Ceratodontiformes; family Protopteridae; genus Protopterus; species Protopterus annectens. The sequence continues at coordinate 798,957,023 of NC_056731.1, read as the reverse complement.
TATGTGGGATTGTGTGTGCAAGTGTGTATGTGTGTGTGCGAGCGTGCGCACATGTGTGTGTGTGTGTGTGTGTGTGTGTGTGTGTGTGTGTGTGTGTGTGTGTGTGTGTGTGTGTGTGTGTGTGTGTGTGTGTGTGTATATGCGTGTGCTTGGATGTTTTTATATGTGTGGGGGAATGAATGGGGGGTGTCTGTGTTAATTCCATGCATTGGCAACTAGCCTTTGCTGTAATAGGTTCATAGGTAAGTACTAGGCTAGCTGCCCTTCCAAACTATTTTAAGTATAGCAATTTCTCTTTTTGTGCTAGAAATAGCCTATCCCATCTGATTATAGATTGGCCTTACCCATCCCATGGTTGGTAATTATATATTATCCCTAATAAGAATAACTGGGATCATACCATAGGTAATTTGAGGGGACCCATGCACGGGATAAACCATTTAGGAGCTGCATCTGTCCATTAGTAATACAGTGGTAGTCCTGGGGTAAAATTTCTGTTTCCCATCCATAGATCTAATTTGCACTTAAAAATGGGCAGGGATGAACTTTGTTTTCAAAGATTCAAAAGATTCAAAGAAACTTTATTGCCATTTGGGACCACACAAGTGCAGCCTAAACAAAATTACAAATGCCAGGTCATGAGAGAAATGCAGTGCAAATAACATAGATACAGCAGCATCAAAGAAAAACATAAGAAAGAAAATAACAAGACGTATGACATGCAAGAGGTAGTTCAAATACATAAACACATTCAATTCCCATTATCCAGTGATAAATAATAAATAAATACCCACCACCAAACCCCTACACTGTTAAGATAGAGAACAGAGACCAGTGAAGAGCAGCTGTTTAGTTACCATGTTGCACTTGTTAACCTTAGATGTGAATCAGTATAGCCATTATATTGGATAATAGTAATGCTGGTGGTAATTGCTCAGAACAGCAGGATTAAATGAAAAAAAAAGGCTTCAATGTATCAGGTATTATAGCTGATGTCCGAGTTAATAAGTCTCGCAGCTGTAGGATTCAAACTGTTCCTGAATCTGTTAGTCCTACAGCGGATGCTGCGGTACCTCCTTCCAGATGCAAGCTGTGAGAACCAGTTGTGGGTCAGATGGGTCGAATAAGCTCGTATTTTGTATGTTCTCGTTCCTGCTCTTGTAACAAAAAACTCCTGAATAGAAGAGAGGTTTGTGCCCAAGATTTTCTCAGCCACTCTCACCACCCTCTGTAGTTTCTTCTCAGCAACTGTGTAGTTGCTGAACCATGCTATGAAGTTGCTAGTGAGGATGCTCTGGATAGCTCCCCTGTAAAAAGTGGTAAGAGCAGACAGTGGGAGCCTGGCCTTTTTGAGCTTTCTAAGGAGATGATGCCTCTGTTGAGCCTTCTTGACTATATGGTTGGTGTTAGCAGTCCAAGAGAAGTCATCAGAGATGTGAAGGCCCAGGATCTTGGTTGTTTTGACTTTCTCTACTACCTCCCCTTTGATAGTGAGTGGTTGGTGATCTGTTGGCTTTCTCTTGAAGTCCATAATCATTTTTTTATTTCTTTTATTTCTTTATTTGTTTTATGTGGATGGGAGTCTATTCCACAGCAGTGGTATCATCTGCGAAATATACCTATCCTTCCAAACTCAGTTGATATTGCAGACTAGGTTTAGATCAATAGAATATTTCTGATGCCATTTGACTTGCTGTTGTGAAATCACCAAGCAATCCAGAGACATGCAAATCAGCCGATGGTAAGGTCCTTCCTCATCGTGTCTAATGTGTTTTTTTAATTACCAGTTTCCATAATTGTGCTCAAAGGTTCTTTTTGCCACAGCCTTACTGCCCACAGCTGGGCCTGTTTAATCCTGACCTAATTGCAACTAGCCAGTCAGAATACAGACTTATTCATAAAATGGACCTGATTCTAACTATTTAAGCTAAATAAAAATAGATTAACTGAAAAATAACAAACATATAAAATTAATGAATCTTAAAATAAACCTCACTAAACTTCTAAAATGCATTGAATAAGTGAGCTGTCTGAGGCTAAAACAAATAAATAAATGGATCTCAGTGCTGAAGACAGGGAGAGGATCAGACTTTTAATGTTTTTCCTTGGGTTCCATCATCTCATCTTAGAGCAAGTCACAATTCATCAGTTTTGGACATTACTAAAAATAACTTAGAAGCATAAAAAAAGACATCACTAGCTGTGGACATGCATCTTTCAGCCTTTTTTGTGGGGTTTAGCTTTATTGGCCTGAATGTAACTGTACAGACTTAAAAAGATAAAAAAAAAGCCATGGACATTCAGAAGCCATGTAGCTTAAACACTTGATATCCTTAAGGGGCCATTTGCACATTTCCGATAGGCCTCCACTAGAGGAGGTTTAAGATACCACAGTGAAAACTGTAGCTTGGATGGGTTTTTCTGCAGTTTTTTACTGAATGGTGTGTCTGTGTGTCCTTTTTACCCTTTGGTTTTTATGCATCCATTGCATTTGTCGAACAATGATTTTGTTGACATCTGTTTAGTTGACAGCATTTGATTGCCTAACAAATGGTCAAAAGATCGGATGATTCTTGGGGCTGGGGAATATGTCCCTTCCCTGAGAATTGTGCGATGTCAGAGTTAGAATATATAATCTGCAGGGGGTGAGTAAGTAAAGGGCAATGTGCAAAAGGTTATATTTTCTTTTTTTGTTTTTTGTTTTTATTTTGCATCCTCTGAGATTTTGGCTCAATGCATATGTAGTACTGGGTTGACATGTGTAGTATTGAAGATTTAGTGTCAACATTATACATTTAGGTTGTTCAATATATTTGAAGAGACACCCAACTGTACATATATATATATATATATATATATATATATATATATATATATATATATATATATATATACATATATACCTATTCCTCTTCCTTGATTTATCCAAGGCCTTTGACAAGTCTGTCACTCTATTCTTCTACACAAACTTCATAACCTAGGACATGACACCATTGTTATATCATGGTTTCATAGCTACCTCCAAACTAAAGCTCAAGCTGTCAAGTGGCAAAAAAAACCCCCATCCCATCCTTCCTCCCAGTCCCAGTCAGTGTACCACGACAATCCATCTTGGGTCCCATTCTCTTTAACAGCTTCATCAATGACCTACATAAAGCCTGTAAAACTGCATCCTGAGTACAGTATGCAGATGATGCCACAATTATCTGTATCACAAAAAACACCAACAGACTACAAGAACTTATATAGGAGACCTTCTGCTCTACAGAAATTTGGCTGATATCTGCCCAACTATTCCTTAACCCAAGTAAATTCAAACTAATCCTATTTACTTCCAAACTGCTTACAGTCAACAAAACCTCCATCTCAGTCACCTCATTGAACAAAGCAAAAATTTACCTTGTCACACATACTAAACTGGTAGGCATCTGTGTAGGTGAGAACCTAAAATTTAACCCACACATCCAAATTACAGTGAAAAAATTACACCAAAATACATTCTCTCTACTGAGCCAAACCCTTCATCTCAGACACTATAAGAAAGCACATTGCCTCTTCTCTCCTCTTCGCTACTTTAAGGTATTCTGATCCCATCCTTAACAACATCCAAGTGAGTTTGCTAAACAAACTTGAGCAATGTTACTACAAAATAGCATGATTCGCTGCCAACCTTCCAAATAGAATCCACCACTGTACCCCCCTTAGGGAATTACACTGCCTGGAATTCCCACATTATCTAACCTACTCACAACTTCCACAAATTCATAACATTGTGCACAAAACTAATAACTGCCCATTTATTTTCAACCTCATACAAACATTTAACCCTTCCAGGCCACTACCTTCATTGGATAAATACTTGTTACATGTATCCAAACCCAACAACTATGTTGGCAAATCCCTACTATCCCACCAGCTCACTAAATCCTGGAACTTCATCCCACTAGCAATACGACAAGAACACTCCCTAAAATCAATTGTTCCAGATTATTTGCATTGATAAAGTCCAGGAATCTCTGAGCCTGCATGTTAGTGGTTGTGTGTTTCCCAGTTTATGGGGGGGGGGGGGGGTAGTTAAAATCGCCCATGAGTAGTGTGTTGGTTTGAATGATATATGATTCTACTTATTTTAGGTATGCAGAGTGGTTTTCATGGTTCATGGTTGGGACCTTTAGCTAGAGGTGATATGTTGGGGGATTTTGCCTATGGTCAACAAGACATGAAGTAGCTCAAGCGAGTTATCCTGCTTGATCAATCTTGTGGTGTGATTTTTTTTTGAATGTAGATGGAAACATCTCCTCCTTTCATGTTTTTCTTTTTAGAGGGTGTTCTGAATGTGTGATACGCATTGTAGATTTGTACTGCCTGGGTGCATTCTGCAGCCTTGAATCATGTCTCTGTAACTGCACAGACATCAGCACTCTGCAGGGCGAGGAGAGCTTCTTGTGAGTGCAGGTTCTTGTTAAGACACCTAGCAATGAGCAGTAGTACTTTCAGCCTAGCAGTAGAAGGATGTGTCTGTTGATGTGGCACTACTTGAAAAAGGCACTATGGGGTGGCTAATGCCTTGGCCAGTATTTGAAAGCCTAGTAGCAACAGGTGCAGACAATCTCTGACAAAGCAGCGTGGTTTGTGGATCATGTCGTCCCAGGCTGACAAATATTGGATCCCCTTGGAATGACGCCAGTAGCTAAGCAATGTATTGTGGCGTCATTGTTGATGAGGGTAGAATGCTGCTCAGTGAGAGGCTCATACCAACCTGTGACACATATTCAGAGAGGTCCATCATGCCTCTCCTCGTATAGTCCAGTCAGATAGGTCTCTGGTCATTCACACTCACATGGACTATGACTGAGTCATACTGGTACTTGTGGCTGAATGATCTGAGTGCCTGTGTGATCTGGCAAATCCTGGCCCCTGACATTCAACTGACTGTAACCCTCTCTTTATCCAACCTGGTAAAGGCTGCATCCATGTGTCTCACAATGGAGTTTCCTATGACCAAGAAGTTTGAATGTGTGGCACTTTGCCTTAGGGGCTTGCTTCTGGAGACACAGTGATGTACATTTTTATGTGTAGTGGTTGTTTTTTTCTTGGTTTTGTTTGCAAGTGGTTTCTGAGGGCAGTATACAGGAGACCCCTGAGGTTTTGGTAAGTTACTTGTGAGTACCTCCGCATATGTGGGCTTATGTCTCGAGACCTTATCTAGTGGTGGAAAGGATGTGATTGCACTGACAACTTGTTTGTCATTCAATTTGTCAGTATGTGAGAATCATGTCTCAGTTTTCATACTGTAACTACATCTCTCACTTACTGAGTTTGTTTGCTTTAGTATTAAGTGGTTGTCAGTATACATGAGGCAATTGCTTCATTTTCTCAGGATGCTCATGTCCAGCAGTCTGGCCACAGAGATGGTATGCATTCATTTGATCAGCCGGTGGATGGCCGACTGGAAAATGTTCAAAAGCAGTGCAGCAAATTCTCATAATTGTGAACGCAATTGTTGCGAATGCCATAACATCCCCCCCCCCTTTTTTGACCCACGGTAACACTTATTTAGGAGGTAGAGCGGTTGTAAATGGAGCATTAGGTGTTATGTATGACATTCCGACTGTTCGGCAAGGAGAAATTCGGTAATAACACTCGGTGTTACACTCGATTGAGGAAAGTTAGCTCGATCAAATTAATGCATTCCACAGAGAAAGCAGGAAAGTGCCTATCCATTGTTGCAGGTTTTTATACTATGGGTTTAACAAGGGAGAAGAGTGGGTAGATTTAACTAAACTGGGATGATAGCACACGGCTAAAGAATGGATGCTATACTTAGTGTAAACTGCAGCTATCTCACAAGGCAATGTTGCCCTGTTGCGCAATTCAGATGCTCCTACAGCAGCAGCAGGACTGTGGAAGGTTGCAAAGATAGCTATTTTAAGGGATATTTTAAGTTCAAAGCATTCGCATCTATATAGGACACTGCTAACTGCGGCTGCACAGAGAGCAGTGTAACACAAACACTGAGCTTATATAGAATCAGGCAAAGTCCCATGCCCTATCCTTTCAAACTATAGGTCCCCCTCTGTGACCCAGGAAACCCATAACACATACTTAAACATACTGGAGACACTCCCCATTCAACCCAACACCACATTTATGGGTAACTTTAACTACCCCACTATAAACTGGGAGTCAAACGTGACCCCAAGAATATAGGCCCGGAGCTTCCTGGACTTTGTAAATGCAAACTCCCTGGACCAGCTGAATGTACACCTACTAGGGGCATTAACATTTGTGACCTGCTCCTCACAAACACGGGAAAATGTTGCAACCCCCCCCCCCCCGTCTCCTTTGAAATAAAAGTAAAACCTGGGAACCCAGCTAACTTTTGGAATTTTAGGAATTTTGCTAAGGCAAACTTAACTGATTTCATCCTGAACTGCAGGAGGTTAATTAACACCTTTGCTTCCTGAGATCTTCTAAGACAGGAAGCAACTTGCTTCCTGAGAGCTTTTCACACAACTCCATTACCATAAACACAATTCATTAGATTTATAATAACTGTTAAATGGTGTGAGCTACAAGAAATGTAAAATATGATACCTCTATGGAACAAAGTGGACTATTTATATCAGTAATGGAATTATTCACCTGTTCAGGAGCTTTCCAATGATGTATGAATCTGTGCAATTTATCTACAAAACCACATACTATATGTTAGACACCATGGAGGGAAGCCTTCTAGCTTATCAGTGGGAGTAGTAAGCACTAGGTAGCCTATCTTCCACAAGAGGAGTGGTTTCTGGCCCAGATTTGTGGTTTATTGGCCTTTTGGGCAGTTTCTTCCATATCTTTCAACTTTCTGGCTTAAAAGCCTGTGTTTGCACTTGTTTCCCCCCTTTCCTGTAACTAGTCTAGTCCAGATACAGATTTGCTGTGTCCAGGACTGTAAGCTTCTGAGCCCCCCCCCCCCCCAAGCCTTTCTGTGTTGGAGGGAAGCCTTCTAGCTTATCAGTGGGAGTGGTAAGCACTAGGGAGACTATCTACCACAAGAGGAGTCGTTCCTAGCACAAAAATTGTAGTTTATTGGCCGTTTGGGCAGTTTTGCCATCTCTCTCAACTTTCTGATTTAAAAGCCCGCATTTGCTCTTGTTTCCTGCTTTTCCTGTAACTAGTCTAGTCCAGATACAGACTTGATGTATCCAGCACTGTTTGCAAGCTTCTAAGTGGTGCCAGAGCCTGCTCTTTAATTTTTCCCTTAGATTTACTAGTTCTCTCCTCGCCTGCACTTATACTAGCTTATTAGTCTAGCACTTTGCCAGATTTCTTGCAGCAATTATTGTAGCACACAAGTGCTACCAGCACTAAACGTTCTACAAGAAAACAGATCTAGTACTTATTATCAATGCCCACCCCACCAGGCATGTCTAAAGGTCAGTTCCCTGTGCTTTCTCCTATTAACCTGGTGAACTTGGGCATCCTGAGGCAATGTAGCAACTGCTTCATGTATACCGACAACCCTCTCTTCTTACCTTCCAACACTCAGACTTGCGAAAGATGCACTTATATATCCAAATTGGAAGCCATGCACTCGCCAGCCAAGACCAGAATAGTTGGTGAAGAGGAGATGGTCAACACTTGCAACACACCACATGGAACACATAGCCCTCTGGAACACACACCAGCACTGCCTTCACATAAAAACAAACCACACACCCACCTTCGAGGAGGCCTTCAATAAAAATCTACCCAAGCAGCAGAGCCCTCCAAGGCAGAAACACACTTGACCACCACAACATAACACTAATCATGAGACACATAAATCTCCTGAACAGTGTGCCACTCAAACAAACCCCCTAAGGCAAAACAGCATGCCCAACACACCAGTCATAGATGACTCGATAGTGAGGCACATTGATGTCCCACTCACTAGGTTGAATAAGGAGAAAGTAATAGTCAGCTGCCTGTCAGGTGCCAAGATCCAACACATAACACATGCACTCAGGTCACTCAACAACAGGTACAAATATGACTCTGTCATTGTACATGTGGGTGTGAATGACCTGAGACGTACCTCCCTGGACTACATGAAAAGAGACATGGAGGAGCTCTTGGATTATGTAGCTCAAGCAGGTATGACCCTAGCCCTGAGCAGCATCCTACCATCACCCAGAATTATACCACAGTGCAAGCAGAAAATGATTGATTTTAAAAATTGGCTAAGTTTCTGGTGTCATTCTAAGGGGATCCAGTATCTGTCTGCCTGGGATGACATGACTGACAGACCTCGATGCTTTGCCAGAGATGGCCTGCATCTGTCACCCCTGGGCTTCTGGATACTGGCCAAGGCTCTTGCCATCCCTATAGTGCCTTTTTAGGTGGTGTTTCCAAAGACCAAATTACCACCGTAACCGCTACAAACAAATGCAATCTGATGGTCATGTTGCTCAATGCTAGACGTCTAAATCTCAAAATGCATTTGCTCAAGGCACTCCTTAAAATGGAGAACATCGTCATTTGTGCTGTAACAGAGACCTGGTTCAAGGCAGCAGAAAGCACCCCTGCAGTACCAGGCTATAACTCATTCTACACCTTTCAGCCCCAGAACTTAGACCAAAGCTCCAAAGGCAGTGGTGTCTCCATATTCATAAAGGATATGCACCCGTCCAGACTGGTAGCCCAACATAACGCATCAGAGATACTTCAGGTGCCACTAACATTGGGTAAGACAGCGATTCAGGTCATAGCCTGCCATAGGTCCCCAACCATGCCCCAAGACCCCTGGAGAATATTAGGGTCCAACCTAACACTCTCTTACTAGGCGACTTCAACTACCCCTCCATTAACTGGGTAAACTACTCATGTACCAGTACACTTGCCCAACGTTTCCTGGAGTTCATTAATTCCAATGCCCTGGGCCAGCTTGTTCATACCCCCACTAGAGATAGCAACATCCTTGACCTGGTCATTACTAACATGGGTGACTGTTGCTCTACACCAATAGTCAGCTCCTCCCTGGTTAGATCCAACCACAAACTAATCACCTTGGAAATCTACATCCCCCCCCCCCAGCAAAGGTAACCACCATGAAAAACTTCTCTAAAGCTAACTTTGGGATCCTAAAAACAGAGGTGGCTAACGTCACGGCACCCATGCAAATGGAGAATAGTTGCGTGACTGGAGAATCATACAGCAATGCACTGTACGAACACCTACACAAATGCATGGATTTGGACATACTCAATAGAACCAAGACACTGTCCTCTAAAAAAAGAAAACCAATCTGGTGGTCCCCTACCATAAACAAACTCTACAACAGAAGGAGGAAACTGATGCAGAATAAGGTGAAGTCAAAAGACTGGAAAAACTCCCTTATCTGCCTCAACAAAAAGTTGAGATCCCTCATCAAATCCTCTAAAGCTAGCTATGAAAACAGAATTGCAGCAGATAGTAAAGACAACCACAAGGCCTTCTATAGTTATGTAAAGAATCTCCATGGCAATACCCAGATTTGCTCTGAGCTACTGCACAATGGTACCTCCTATACCGAGCCAACAGATATTGCCAGTATACTGGCCAACAGATTCAGTGCCAACTTTATCCCCCTCCCCCTCCAAAGGACAATCAGAATACGAGTAGATTGCCAGTCACCCAGTATTACTGCTGCACAGGTTAAAACAGCACTGTCCAAGGCCAAGAATACAGCTTTTATGGGACTTGACAATATCCCTGGTTGTGTTCTATATGAACTACAGAGTGAACTGGCACCTCACCTGTATGCTCTGTTTAATCACAGCCTCACCTCAGGCTTTGTCCCTGCTGAATGGCGCACTGCTTCAGTTATCCCTCTCACCAAAGGAAGTGCGACTACAGACCCTGGGAACTATCGCCCCATTAGTGTGACGAGTCTGATATGCAAAGCTATGGAACGCATCATCATGGACCTAATAAACAAGGATATAGAGAATCTCCAAACTCTGGATCCCACACAGTTTGGTTTTCTGAAGGGTAGATCATGCCTGCTCAACTTGGTCAACTTCTTTGAGTCAGTCACCAGAGCTGTGGATGAAGGCAAGGTGGTTCATACAGCCTAACTTGATCTGGACAAGGCTTTTGATACCATTCCCCACTCAGGAATCATAGAAAAACTCACTAAGCTTGGCATCAACCCCTATATCACTAGGTGGGTTGCAAACTGGCTCACAGATAGAATCCACAGTGTGAAAGTAGCTGACTCGAAGTCAGACTGCTGATTAGTCACGAGTGGAGTCCCACAGGGTTCAGTCCTGGGTCCTCTCGTGTTTGGTATCTACTTCTCTGAAGTCCAGGCCAACACAAAGGGACTCTGGCTGACAAAGTTTGCAGACAATTGCAAGTTGGGACCTATTATTAACTCCCCAAGTGATGCTGACATACTACAAAATGGCCTCACTGTGACCAACGACTGGTGTCAGAACCATGGCCTTAAGCTCAATGCCAAAAAATGTATATTCATCCCCTTTGGGAAAAACCCGGCTCCCAGATGTTATAAAAGATCTGGGAACACAGGTTGGCAGCAACCTCTCTTTTGATCAATACATTGCCACTGTGGTCAGAAAGTCCTTCTATATGGCACATCTCATTACTAAGGGTTTTGCATCCAGGAAGAATGAGGTCATTGTCTCCCTCTACTCTTACCTCATTAGGCCAATCATCGAGTACAATGCCACATTTGGCATGTACCTCACTAAACACCTGCAACAACTGGCCACAAAAATACCTCACAAAGAGGATCCTAGGCCTTAAATGCTTGTCCTATATGGACAGACTCAAAAACTCCAACTATTCTCTGTCTCATATCGCCTACTTAGAGGCAATCTCTGCTTTACTTACAAAGCCATGTCTGACCCAGCTCTGTTAGAAAGAAATCCCAATCCCTCCACACTACAAGCTCCAGAGACCTCAACCTCATTACCACAATTAACAGAACATCTGGAGGGACAGGTTCATAACCCAGAGACTGCCCATGCTATGGAACAGACTTCCCATACATGTCAAGCAGACCACCTCGCTGACCCTCTTCAAGAGAAATCTTGATGAGTGGATGGGAAACAGAAAATTCACCCTGGGGATAACACCAGTGGCTCTGCTCAACAGAGGCACTGGGAACTAAGGTCAGGTGGCACTATGCCATGGTAATCCTATGGCTAGGCTTGTAAAGGCCCCAGGGCCATTAGCCTAGTACACACCTATGAACCTATGTATCAGTGACAACATTGTGTGCCTCAATGTTTTGTATTTGATTAGACCATCTATTTACTTATAGTTCACACAGCTTTTATGAAAGTAATGCATTTATGAACATATAGATAATAGTCATAACTGTTTTACCAAAAGACCATTTATATCCCACTATGTTTTAATTTAAATTTTACTAGTTCATAAGTTTTTGTAAACACTTCATAATAACTTCAGTTCTGCATATGCCATGCTGATTGTTACACTGGAATGCTTAAAAGTAATGTCAACTTGTAGATGCCACCTTTCTGCCTCAGCTTTTTGTCTGTACCTTTACCAGAACTTCAGAAATTAGACTTCGAAAACAATGACTAGTATACTTATTTCAAGAGTACAGGGAAATCTCTTGTAAAGATGTGTATATTCTTATAGGTTACATAGGAACTCTTCATTGTTCTTGACTATTCCCTTATAGGAAGCAAAGAGTTAAGTGACACCCCTGCAAAATGTCAAGCCCTCCCAAACTCTGAGAACAGATCCCACTATGTGGAAACCTGTACAATCCTATTAATGACTGCATAGAAACATCTGGAAAAAGCACAAGACAAACTAAAAAAAAAAAAGCCACCCAAATGGAATCCCACCATCAATAGGTTGTACAGCCAAAGAAAGAAAATCCTAGCAAAAAGTAGGAAGTGCAATGCCCAGCAATGTAAAAACTCCCCATCAATCTAAACAAGCAACTCAGTGGTATAATCAAGTCTACCAAAGTGAAATCTGAGGTAAAAATAGCCTCCCAGACCAAAGGCAATCACAAGACATTCTTCAGCTATGTCCACAACTTCAAAAGCAATACAAAGCAATGTGTTCAACTAACTATAAATGGATCCACCTAAATTTTGCCAGAAGATATAGCAAATATACTGGCTGACAAATTTAGCTCCATTCCCCCCTCCCCCTGAGACACCCCTCAGGAAATAACTTCAAACATAACTCCCCCACCTATCAATAGGGAACAGGTCCTCAATGCACTGCATCAATGGGCCCTGGTAATATCCCAGGATACCTCCTTAATAGACTGACTATCAGGACCACTACAATCACTATTTAACCACAGCGTCCAGACAGGTGTCATGCTCAGCAAATGGAGAACTGCACCTGCCATCCCTCTGCATAAGGATGGGCCATTTATGGACTTGGATAAACTATGGATCCATAAGTCTGACTAGTCTCATATGCAAAGCCATGGAATGAATTATAGAAATGATAAACAATGACATAAGAAACCTTCAGATACTGGATGTGACCTAGTTTGGTTCTTTCAAGGTCAGGTCATACCTTCTCAACCTTATGGACTTCTTTGATCAATGCAACTGATGAGGGCAAAATGTACATAGTGCCTACCTGACCTGACCAAAGCAGTCAAAAAATATCCCACTCAAGCATTGTAGACAAACTCATGAAACTGGTTATAAACCCCTATGTCATCTACAGGGTATCTAGCTGGCTCACAGTTAGGATAGGAATGTCTAACTCCACTAAGAGACCAGTCACTACTGGGATCCTCCAAGGCTCTGTGCTGAGTCTTCTCCTTTCTGGCTTCTACTTCTCTGAAGTCAAGACCAGTGTCAAGGACCTCTGGCTGAGCAAGTCTGCAGATGACTGCAAACTAGGTGCAGTCACAGAATCCCCCAAAGGAGCAAATACCAAGAAGGCCTGACACAGACTAATAACTGTTGCCAGAGCCACAACCTTAACTCGGTTCCAAGAAATGCATATCCTTTCAGAAGGCAGCTACCTCTGGAAATTACCACATAGATAATAGACCCCCTAAGACTAGACTCAGTGTTTAGGGAGTTCAGAAGACACACATACAGTAATTTGGCCTTTAATCATTATTTGTTTTACAACTTACAAGCAAGGGTATGTCATTTAGTTTGAAAGATATCATTGTTCCACTGTACTTGGCTCTCATTAAACCTGTACAACACCCTCTTTGGTATGTAACTGACCAGACATATGCAAAGTTTGGAGCATCCGTAGAAGTTCCTTATAAAAAGGATCCAGAGCATAAACAACATGTCCTATGCAGACCACCTCAAAGCCCTATCCTCTCTGTACTCAGTCACCTACAGAGATATATATCTCTCAAATGGACTTTCTTTTTTCTCTACAAGGTCGCTTTCTACTTTTATAAGATATATTACTGCAACATGTCATCTCACCTTGTTTTTAAACCTATTAATCATCCCTGCTGTGCAGTTTCTGTTTCCTAGAACTAGTGCCCAGACACTAATTGTTTATCATAATTCTTAATATTGTAAATATTTTTGATTCTTATAGTTGTTATGAAAGAATATGGGATCATGGATCCCTTCTGTATTTCTCCTTTGTTTTGTTTACCTATCTTAACGTGCTACTGTAAATGTAACTACACTACATTGAATTTGTTCTTTACATTCTTATAATTTTTGTTTCTTTTGTTTCTTTTATTGTCCTGTTTGAATTTTTTTACTAGTATATAGTGGAGCTTTTCTCCTCAGGCCTCTGCTGAAAATGGACATGTATCCAGCCAGACTAGCCCGGTCAACAAATGTAAAATAAATAAATAAATAAAATAAAAATAACCTATGCCTGGCCTACAAAACATTCTCTGGTCCCACTCTGATGGACCTGTTACATACACATATAATACATTTCATCAGAATTACTCAATCTAGGGACCTAAACCCTGTATGCCACATAAATAGGACATGTTGGAGGGGCAGGTATGTATCTCAGAGAATATCTCTTCTCTGCAACAGGTTTCTCATCCATGTGAAGCAAAGTTCTTACTTAACTCAATTCAAGAGTAGCCTGGGTCAATGGCTGGGGGATCAGAAATTTACCCCGGTCTAGCACCAATGTTTCTAGCAGACTAATGTTGCTACCCATGCTCAAGCCTATATATACCCATTAGAATAACCCTTGAGTGTCATATACAATCGGGAAGCATTATTATGCTTAAAAAGGCCCCCAGGGGTCATTAACTTAGTAATCACCTATGCATCTATGAACCTTATTATCATCTTCAGAATTATTAGTGTGCTTGGCTATAGAAGGTCTATGTCTCAGTTGATCAATCTGCTTTGTGAATGAAATTTCAGAATCCATTCCTTTAAGTCAGAATGAAACTAGACCTGTTTTGATATGTCTGTCCTGAACGATTCATCACCTTGAGCCCCTGACATTGGTGGCTGTGCTCCACTCACTTCAGCTACGTATATATACTAATTCTGAGATCACTGTATGTCATGGAAAGGAGAACTCTCCATTATAATGTGATCTCAGTCTCTAATGCAAACTACAGGAACTGTATGGTTGTGGTCATACATTACCGAGTTCATCATTACCGTAACATATTTAACCCAGCGCCCGACTTTTGGCTCAGGCTCTACTTCATGTGAAAAGTGATGAGACAGAGTTCAGTCATCACTAAAAGGCTCCACTGTATTGAAGCACTTAGATGTTTAATGGGAGTGAGGATGTCTTGAAGTGGTTTTGTTAGTTTGTGGTGAAGGTCCCTGACAGGGCTGGAGATGACTTGATGAGTATAGCGGATACACATACATGCAGTAGATCACAACTACAAGTGATGCCACTGCAGGTTTATTCCTTTATATTGAACTGTGAGCAAAATATGATCTATCTGATCCAAGGAGGAGCAGGCAGGTCAAAAAGAATGGTGGTTTGAATACACAAGGGAAGAAAGCATCTTGGCCTAAAATATTATCCTATTTTAACTGTTCCACCTTTAGAAGCTTTAAAACTGTTGTTCATTGTGCTTATAGACAACTCCATTGTTTGCATTGTTTGTATGGCTTTCAGTTACTGGCAATAAGACCCAGAGATTAATGGTCCTCAACCATCTCTCAATTTAAGATATATATCTTCTACTATCCTGCCCCCCACATTCAAAGTATCACCTTTTAGTATAAACAAAGTCTCTATTGGTTTCTGAGTTTTATGGTTTATATGAAGAATTATGTAAATAAATATCAATCCAAGTATCATCTTTAGGATAACCAAATTGTCTACTGTTTTCTGAGTTTTATGTTTTATACGAACATTTTTTTAAATGTATATCAATTCAAGTATCACACTTTATTATAACTAATGTCTGCATTAGTTTCTAAGTGCTATGGTTTATATGAAGAATTGTGTAAATTAATATTACTATATAATTTCTTATTACCATGATAATGTTTGTATTACTGTATGCTTTATATTTCACACTTTGGGCATGTAAGATTAACCTTTGAGTGCACATCAGTGAAGTACAACATGGATGACACAAGTGATTGGAGAAAAGTCTGTCATATAATGGATGTTTTTCACAGCCTCATGCATCAATGAACAATAGACATATTACCAGGGTGTGCATAGTTCTTCATGCTTCCACCAATATGTCTTCACTCCTGCATGCAAGTTCCTTTACACCTGTAGTGATCCTTTCACACCTGTACTAAAGTTTCTACATATATTTAGTAGGGCTTCTTCATACTGAAACTCCTTTGTACCTTTACCAAAGCTCCTTCACACTTGTACTGATCCTCCTTCACACCTGCAGTGAAGCTCCTTCACACAAGCACTGAAGCACTTTCACACCTGTAGTGAAGCTTCTTCACACCTGCACTGAGGTTTTTTAACACATGCACTGAAGCTCTTTCACACCTGCAGTGAAGCTCCTTCACACCTGTACTGAAATATCTTTACAGCTGTACTGATGCTTCTTCACACATGCACTAAAGTTCTTTCACAACTGTAGTGAAGCTTCTTCACATCTGCACTGAACCTCCTTCACACCTGTACTGAAATCCCTTCACACCTGCACTCAAGCTCCTTCACACCTGTATTGGAGCTCCTTCACAGCTGTACTGATGCTTCTTCACACCTGCACTGAAGCTCCATTGATGCTTCTTCACACCTGCACTGAAGCTCCATCACAAATGTACTGAAGTTTCTTCACACCTGCACTGAAGTTTCTTCACATTTATTATCAAGCTCCTTCACAGCTTTTCTGGTGGTCTTTCATACCTGTATTATAGTTCCTTTACACTTGCACTGAAGTTCCTTCATACCTGCACTGTTACTCCTTCTCCCTTTACTGAAATTCCTCCACACCTGTACTTATGTTCCATTTCCTTCATATCTCTGGTGATGCTCATTCACACTACACTCCATCTTTACCTCACAATTAGCTTACAATCATAGTACAGCTGTTACCTTTTAGGAACAAGCATCTGGGTCCCAGCATGATACCTCATGCACTTTAACATGAGTGACAAATGTACTGCTGGCTGCACACCCCCCCAGATGACCCTTGAAACCAAGTGACTCTCTCCTAACAACTATCTTACAGGCAGCACAATCAACAATCTTTGCTGAGCACCACAAGGCCAGTCCAGCCAGCACTGGCTCCTGGTTCTGGCCACCTTTTTATACTCTCATAACTGATTCCACTAACATTACCTGGACCTGCTCAATGGACTGTTTGATTACGTGCACCCAGCATTTTTCCTTGCTGCTGGTATGTAGCAGCTGTATCATAGTTTTATGAAAAAGATGCGGTTTCATATTGTTGGACTACAGGCAATTTTGCTTGCAGAGCTGCCTTGTGAACTTTGCCTTCCTTCGTCCCATTGCAGACAACAAACATCACCAAATTAACAGCTCTTGTCTGTTGCTATAAAGGATGCATTACTTATTACGTGTTTCTTCATTTATAGTCAGTAACAATGACAGTTATATAAGTATGGCTTTTTTGAAGTCACTTGTCTCACAATGCCTTATATCACCAGACTAAGGACAAGCTGTGATTTTCATCTGGATCTCACCAGTCTTCTGGGTTATCCTTTAACCATATACAACCTTCAGTTACAAGAAGTTGCGCTAATGGCTTGATGTAGTGCACCATGTTATGATTTAATTCTTGTCAATGATATCGGGAGTAGGGTTGGTTATCTTCAGCTTGAGAAAAAAAGCAATATTTCCTGACACGTTTAAATAACCCAATGTTCAAAGTAGTAGCTTGTATTCCTACAGGACTCATAGAATACATAATTGGTATTAATAGAATCCCTGACATTTATCAGGTTTTTATACATATACTTAGCTTTGCCTAATATTAAAATATCTACAGGTGAGTAAAACAGGTATTTCGTGACTTGTTCATGTTACTGCATTTTTAATGTAGGCCTTATTGGCCTAGGTAGAACTACCATGCAAATAATCACTTAACTGATGTCATCTTTTTAATGGAAAGCGGGCACACAACTGCATCATGTACGTAAATGTTTCCATGCCATGCAAACTGATTTAGCCACAGAATGTCCCATTCAAGGCTCTTGAGCTGACTGGTCTCCATTAATTGAAAGAGAACAGTGGTCATATGATCCCAAGCCCCCTGAAATGACACAGCTTATTCTGATTACTAGCGTTACGAGGATGAGTATTCCATTTCTGCCTTTGCATAATGTGCATCAGAAAGCATAAATAAATAAAAATAAACAAAAAAAACAGACAAAATAATAAAAAAAACTGTTACCTTTCCTGTTGATTCTATCCCACGGATTGTGCAGAGGTACAGCAACATCCAGGCACAAAACAAACATAAAACCATACCCCACTGTAGCCCACCATCATTTGAAATATCCGGAGAAATATTTAGTGTCTTTCTGTACCAGTAATAATCAACTGAAGTGCTGTCTTGGCATTCTTTAATATAGCCTACATTAAAAAAATAAATAAAAAAATATATTATTTTGTAAGCATTGCTCCTCCATCATCAGATGCTGTTGATAACATTATAAATGGTTAACAGACTCTAAACACGCAATCTGTCAAATTTTATTATATCAGTGTATGTTAGTTCAATTAAAGGACAAATGCCAAAAGTATGCAACCTTTTAAAACTTCTTAGTCTTTGAAATGCTGATAAAGTAGATTATTTTATAACTGCAATAAGATTTTCCCAATGCAAATGTTTGTTGGACATTAACATTTTTGGCAGGTATAATGCATGTGATTTACCTTTTGTCTCACTTGTTAATAACTGTGGCATGCACTGCATCACAATAATGCATACCTGGTGCTTTTTAAGTTGGTATGAATTGTTAGGTTCATAAGGCATACTGTTTAAGAAGGAAAAAATGCAGAAAATGGAAGTGTGGAGGAATGACTTAAGAAAGAGAAAGGAGGAAAGATGAGATTGTTGAAAGTAGATTTAATTCATTTATTTTAAAATTTAGCAGGAAAGGAAAACACTAACACTTGTTAGGAAATTGAACCCATGACCCCTCCCCCTGCATTCTGTGTGGTTGTTACTGCCACTGAAACAACAAGGAGTCTCTGCACAGTTAAGTACCTGGTTTTGGTTTTCCCTGTTGTTTTATTTATTTTATTTTTGTCAACTGGGTGAGTGGACTTGTCCAAGGATTATTCACAGGCACAACATGAATCAATGGGTAAAATACACAAATAAGCAAACTAAAATAGGGTTAACAAAAGCATGGAAGACATACAGCAATTAAATAAATAAGATAATCTAAAGAGTTAAACAACAAAGGAGTGTAGTACTGGGGATTACGTCTGACAATTACAGGAACAACAGTGCTAAATACAAATTAGATTATTTACAATGTAAAGTCATGGTTGTACAACCAGGGAAGATGGCAGTGACACTTTTTCTAAGGGACATTCTTTGAACTCTATGGTAATTAATCTGTCTGGTTTTACATTAAAAGATGAATGTTTATCAGTTTTAAATTTAAAGTTTATACCTACAGTTCTACCTCACTTACATGTTTTAAAATGTGATATTTTCAAGTTAGTACATAAACTACATTTGATGTATAATTTTAGGCAGGTTGAAGTAAATAATTTAGAAATGAATAATCTGAGGGATGAATTTAATAATTCTACCAGTAGAGAAGATCATTTTTATTCTTGTGCTTCAACCTTAGATGATATAAATGCTTACTACTTACTGCATACAACATGGGTTAAAAGTAAAAGTTGTTTCGTACCCCTGTTTATAAATGAAAGTGTGAAACATTTTTCTGCCATGTTTAATTTTTCGGTCGAGGAAGCTTTTAATGGTTTCATGGTGAATAAATGTCATGTCTCATATAACATGACAAAGGCTGAATGGACTGCATTAAAAGATTTAAGTAATAACATAAATGTGATTATTAAACCAGCTTTTACTAGAAAAGCTCACCCAGACTCTGCCACAGCTTGCTGTGAGGGAAAGTTTAGTTTCCTTTTGATTTCTTGTACTTTGTATTACTTTATTGCCTTTTTCTATTTTGTATACTGTGATTTGTTTTCTTTACACCATTTTTTTGTATTCTGCTTTTAATTGCATATTAAAACTTAAAAAGAGACCATGGCTTTGTGTCTTGTGAGTCAGACAGAAATTAGAACAGGTGAATTAAGGAGTCCCACAGAAGTTAGAACAGGTCAGTTAAGGTTAATAATCTACGAACTGAGGGGTGGAGCTAGTAATTAAACCTTCTAATTAAGGGATAAAATAAAACATTTCAAAGCTTTACTGGAAAAGCTTACCCAGACTCTGTCACAGCTTAGTGTGAGGAAAAGATTAGTTTGCTTTTGATTTATTGTACTTTGTATTACTTTATTGCCTTTTTCTATTTTGTATACAGTGATTTGTTTTCTTTACACTATGCTTTACTTGTATTCTGCTTTTAATTGCATATTAACATTTGAAAAGAGACCACAGCTGTGTCTCTTGTGAGTTGGACAGAATTTTCCCACCCTCTCACCTTGTTACTGCTGTGTTCTTAAACACCACTCTCTTTCTAGTTGCCAGCCCCTTATGTTAATTTGACCATGTATCTTCTTTCCTCTCTCCTTTCACAGGCTGGTGTGAGAAAGCACAAAATTATCATTTTGTAAAATCACTCTCCTTCAACTATTTAAATTTATTGGCCATCCCACTGTATTCCATAGTACCAGAATACAAAAGTGCCCACCCCCTTTCACTCTATCTTGCTCCTTTAAAAATAGTGGCCCTCCACTTAGACAGCTAAAACTTAAGTTACCCACTTTCATATCTAACTGCTTAGTGCACACTGCAGTGTTTAGGATAAACCATTTTTTAATCTTACCTTTAAACATCTATTGCAAGACCAACAGTTTTTAGACAGCCCACATTCTGCCTCTCGGTAGTCATCTTGGGATTAGTGCTTATGTTTTCTCCTGGTTTGAGAAGGAGGACAGGGACATTACTTCCTGAAGACTGCTGATCACCAGAAAGCCTAATAACTGCTTTATAGGTGACATCTTGGAATCTGTGCTTATATTCTGGTCCTGGTGAGAGAAGGAGTAGAGTGCATTGATTCCTGACTGTTTCTGGTTGGAGAGTGAGTTTCTCTGCTTAATGTTCCTGATTGGTCTGGTTGCTATTCAAAGCATCTACCAGGAAAAGGCTACAAGCCTACAGACCCTTGCATCATCTGGGACAAGACTGTGGTTCACCAAA
This sequence comes from Protopterus annectens, assembly GCF_019279795.1. Taxonomy (NCBI): domain Eukaryota; kingdom Metazoa; phylum Chordata; order Ceratodontiformes; family Protopteridae; genus Protopterus; species Protopterus annectens. The sequence continues at coordinate 798,936,268 of NC_056731.1, read as the reverse complement.
CAGGCTGCACCCTGCTTCTCATCTTGGAATTGGTGCTAACATTTAGCTTCTGGTGAGAGAAGATCCATAGGAGAATTGCATCCCAATAGAGCGAAGCTGTGGTGAGACCAGCATTAGCAGTAGCCTCGCAGTAGCTATCCATGGACTCCCATCTTTTCAGTACTCTTGACAAGCTAATTATTTGCTTTCAGTAAGTACTGTTTGATTTGTTTCTAACTTTGGAATATCTGCCTAAACACTTCAGCCTTAAATTTTCAGGGTATATGTATTAGTTTCCCCTCAAGTGTTTGGCAGTGCTCTGTACAGACTCAGACACCTTAAGTGACATTTTTTCCTATAAAAGCACAACTGAAATTTCTCCAATACCTAGTTGCACACAGGACTACTAGTTTGCAGTGACAAACACTGTCCCCATAGTTACAAACCGGGTACTCCTGACTCTGATTGATATTCTCACAACAACTGTCTAATCAATAAAAAAGGGTCTGTTGTCATAGATATGAACTTTCCTACTGTCTTCATTACTGGCTTGGTGGATATGGGCATCCTGAGGCAATGTAAAAATTGCCTCATGTTTACTGACAGCCAGTTAATTCTCAAAAAAACTGATATGGTATGTGAGAGCTATATTTACACAATGTCACTGGAGGCAAAGCTCTCACATAAAAGTACTTCTAATGTCAATAAGGTTGTCAGTAGTACACATGCTGCCCCCATCATGTACAATCAAAGCAGACATATCAACCCACATATGCTGAGGCAGTTAAATGTAACATTAAACCACAAAGACCTCCTAGACGAAGTACACATAACAAATACCCTCAGCAGCCACAAATGCTCTCTTTCAAAATAACATCCACATCAACATATAGAGCTATATCTCATGGAGCCTCTACCTCTAAGCCCATAAGCCAAGCTACCCCACCATTCTAGTCATTGGAGACTCCATTGTGAGGCACACTGATGTCCACCTCAACAGGCTGAGTAAGGAGAAAGTCACGGTCAGTTGCTTATCAGGGGCTAGGATGCACTACATTACACATGCACTCAGGTCATTGGACCACAATTACCAATATGACTCAGTCGTAGACCATGTGAGAGTAAATGAGCTGAGCTGTACCTCCCTAGATGATATGAAGAGAGACATCATGAAGTTCTCGGAATGTGTCTCAGGTTGGTATGGGCCTAGCAATGAACAGCATTTTACCTTCTCCAAGGATGATGCCACAATGCGAACAAAAGATGATTGACTTTAATAATTGTCTTAGTTTCTGGTGTCATTCTAAGGGAGTGCAATATTTATCAGCATTGTAGGAGATGGTCCACAGACCACTCTGCTTTGCCAGGGATATTTTGCACCTCTTCCCTCTAGGCTTTTGAATATTAGCTAAAACATTGTCTTCCCCCATAGTGCCTTTTTTAGGCAATGCCAAACTGAAAGTAATTCCGACATAGCAAATCAAATCAAGAAAATCTAAAGGTATTACTGTTCAGTGCTAGGAGTCTAAACAAAAAGACTCCACTCCCCAGAAGCTCTCTTTACCGTAGAGAATGCTGACATGTCTGTGTGGTCACTGAGACATGGTTTAAAGCCATGGAAAGCACATCAACAATGCAAGGTTATAATACCTTCCATACATTTAGGCCACCTACTTCACAGGCAAGGACTAAAGGTGAAGATATCTCTATTTACATCAAAAATAAATATATTTCAAGGCTAGTCAAACAGGACAATGCACTTGAGCTGCTCCATGTTCAAATCACCATAGGCAAAATCCAGTACAACTTCCTTGCAAGCTATAGGTCCCCCCTCTATGACCCAGGAAACCCATACCCTGTATTTAAACTTATTAGAAACACTAACCACCCAACCCAATATCATATTCATGGGTGACTTTATTTACCCCACTTTTAACTGGGAATCCTATAGGACTCCAAACTTACATGCACATAGATCCTGGATTTTGTAAACACAAACTCCCTGGACCAGATAAGCAATACACCAACTAGGGGTGCAACCATACTGGATCCGGTCCTCACTAATATGGGAGAGTGCTGCACACCCCCTACTGCAATGCATTCCCTGGTAAGGTCAGACCACAAAATGGCCCCCTTTGAAGTAAAAATACCTGGACCCCCAGCTAAACCTGGAATATTCAGAAACTATTTTAAGGCTAACCTCCTGCTATTGAGAACCTGGCAAAATTCCAAGCCCCCATAAACCCTGAGAACACTGCTGCCTATGCAGACCTGTTCACAGAAACCATTTATAGCCTTTACAGGCATGTCAATAGCTGCACAGAGGCAGCTGGATGCACCAGAAAGAAGAACAGAATTAACTCAAAAAACAAGCCACCCTGGTGGAATGACAAAATCAATAGGCTGTATAACAGGAGGAAGAAAATCATGGCAAAAACTAGGAGGTGCAGCACCCAGCAGGATAAAAGCATTCTCATCCAACTAAACAAACAACTCAGACGACAAAGAAAGTCTACCAAAGCCAAATTTGAGGTAAGTTTGGCCTCCCAGGCCAAGGACAACCACAAAGCATTATTTAGCTATGTCTGCAACCTCAAAGGCAATACACAATTGTGCGCAGAGCTCACTGTAAATGGAGCCACCTATACCGAGCCAGAAGATATAGCAAACCTCCTGGCTGATAAATTCAGCTACAACCTTACTCCTCTCTCCCCCTTATCCTTCCCTCTGGAAATATAATCAAATATACCTCCCCCCCACTATCACTAGGGAGCAGATCTTTAATGCTCTAAGACCAAGAACACTGCATCAATGGGGTCAGACAGTATCCCAGGATGCCTTCTAAATAGCATGAAACGTGACCTATCAAGGCCTCTGGAATTACTACTCAGCTGTAGCCTACAAACAGACTTCATCCCTCATGAATAGAGAAAGGCAACAGTCACCCCTCTGCACAAAGGTGGGCCATCTACAGACTCTGGAAACTACAGAACCATAAGTTTCACTAGTGTTATATGCAAAGCCATGGAAAGAATTATCATGGAGATGATTGATAGAGATATAGTAAACCTCTAGACACAAGATACAACCCAGTTTGGTTTCATCAGGGGCAGATCATGCCTACTCAATCTTAGAGGACTTCTTTGCGAAGGTCACCAAACCAATGGATTGTGGCAAATTCGTTCACACTGCCTACCTTGACCTGGCCAAGCCATTTGACACAATACCCCACTCAGTCATTGTTGACAAACGCAAGCGGTTACGTACAAAACCATATGTCACCCAGTGGATAGCAAACTGGCTCACAGACAGGACCTAGGAAGTTAGAATTGGGGAGTCCACCTCTACAAAGAGGCTAGTCACAAGTGGAGTCCCTCAGGCATCAGTCCTTGGACTGCTCCTTTTTGGCATTTACTTCTCAAAAGTCAAGGCCAATGCCAGTGGTCTCTGGCTGACTAAATTTGCAGATGATTGCAAATTAGGAGCTTTCATTGAATCTCACACTGACACAAATGTTCTCCAGGAGGGGCTGACACAGACAAACAACTGGTGTCAGAGCCATGGACTAAAACTAAATGCCAAGAAATGCATAATAGTATCCTTTGGCAAGTTATCCATTCCTGGTAACTATCATATTGACAACACACCCCTTAGAGCTGACCCAGTAGTCAGGGACTTAGGGACACACATAGATAGTAATCTAGCCTTTGATCATCACATGTCTACAGTGGTGAGGAAATCATTCTATGTTGCACAACTTGTAAACAAATGTATGGCATCTAAGTCAAGGAAGTCATTATTCCACTGTATTCGCATTTATCAGACTTATCATTGAGTACAATGCCCTCTTTGGTATGTACCTAACCAGGCATATCCAACAATTGGAACGTCCACAGAGGTTCCTCACTAAAAGAATACAGGGCATAAGTAAAATGTCCTATGCAGACCATCTCAAGGCCTTATACCTGTATTCCATCTTCTACAGGCTTTTGAGGGGAGATCTATGCCTGTCATACACAACATTGTCAGACCCCACTCTGATGGACTTCCTGCATATCCACAAAACAAAGAGCAACATAATTACCCATTCTAAAGACTTAAACCTTGCCTGTGATATACATAGGACCTGCTGGAGAGATAGGTATGTATCCCAGAGACTACCCTGTCTATGGAACAGGCTCCCCATCCATGAAAAGCAGAGTTCCTCCCTAACCCAATTCAAGTGCAACTTGGACAGTTGGATGGGAAACCGGAAATTCATCCCTGGTTTGGCACCTATTTCTCTAATGGACACAGGTGACCTCTAAATGGTTCATCTCCCAGGCCCATGCTTACACTTATCAAGGCTATCAGAACTTGTCAGAGATTTGGATATATGACTAAGCTTAAAAAGGCCCTTGTGAACGTTAACCTAGTAAACACCTATGAACCTATAAAATAAGGGTAATAATATTATTATTTTGCACTACAGACAATACATGCACATGTGTTATATACAGACAAAAAAAATATGAGGAAGCGGTTAAGCAGTATTTGGAACTACTGGAAAAGGGATATAAGCTTGGTTATTTTAACAGAAGTGACATTGGTAAGAAATTTAATATACAGAAGTGTAGTTTACCAACTTTTTATTGTTTACCCAAAATACATAAAAGTTTAATGGACCCACCTGGATGTCCGCTTATAGCTGGGTCTAAAGGTTTTTTTTTACATAATATAGTAGGTATATTTCTACATGATTATCTTTGCCCATTTGTTCTGAAATTACCTTTGTATGTTAAAGATACCACAGATTTTTTTTAAATAAGGTGAATAAATTATGTTGGACTAAAGAAATGTATTGGGTAACTTTGGATGTTAAAAGTTTATATACTAACATGGATAAAAAAACATGTGCATGGTATACAAGCCTTAAATTACATTTGTAGGTGATAGTCCAGTCTCTAATTATGTAATTGAATTAGTATATCTTTGCCTTACTAACAGCTTTTTTACTTTTAATATTGAATTATACCATAAAATCCAAGATACAGCCATGGTTGTCTGTTTGTATCCATGTATATGAAATTAAGGTTTTACTTGAAATGGAATATTTATATGGACATAATTTTATGAACAAATAAGTTATTATTTTTTTAGATATATAGATGATTTAATATGTATTTGTAAAGGAGATATTAATAAGGTGGATAATTTGTTAATGATTTACAGAACAATAGATTTGATTTTAAGTCTGATTGCCTACAGGTAGGCTATCAAATCTCCTTTTTAGATATACAGTTAGAAGGAATGAATGGTGGTAACATCAAAACCAGTTTATAAAGAAAATCAGCAGATGGTGGACAATACCTAGATGGGAGTAGTTGCCACCCTTCACATTTGATTTCTTCATTACCATATGGAGAGTTGTTATGTCTCCGGAGACTTTGTAATAAAGAATTTAATTTTTATAATGAAGCTAAAAGAACTATGGACATGTTTGTTAAGAGAGGTTATGAAAATAAGGTAGTGATCAAGGTATATAGAAAAGTTATGGAAGGAAAACATTAATAGTATATATTAACACAACCGCATGAGGCTGTTAAAATAATCGATAATAGTGTGGCTGAGAATAGAGCCAAAAGAGAGATTTATTTTATTACTACTTATAATGTATTTTCTGACAAACCGATACACTGATACATTTATTATTACATTTATTAAAATATTATTGGTCTTTTTATTAAAAAATAAAGAATGTTGCCATTTAATTAATAATATGCCTTTGATTTCTTATAAGAAGGGATGTAGCATAGTATACATGTTATAACTCCATGGCATATCTGGCACTGCCTACAACATACACCACTCACACCATTATATGTGACCTGCTCCCTGCTTGCATGGTAACTGCATATAATGCCCTTTGTATCCCACCTATTTATGCACCTATACTGAATCTGTGCTGTATGGTGAATTACTGGAACAGTCTGTGTGGTGCATGGACAAATTACAAATTATATATAATGCCTTGGACATAACACACCACCTGGCAGTTCTGGGAATGGAAGCCCTTTCTGCTGATGTATCTCAATCCCTGTGGACCAGTTGGGGCCTTGATGTCAATTAATGTGCAATCTATGACTCTCAGGAAATTAGGAAACTGGGAAATGTGAAATGTCCACCTGGAGAACCAGGAATGCTCCTTCAAATGCTGAAACATAATGTAGAGGAACTGTTGCAGGATATATGAAGCTGATGCCTGCAATGTCCACATTATGTTCCTCACAGGTTGCTGGAAAGTCCCTCTATCTAAGACGGTTAATGCTATACATATTTTTGTGCCTACTGGAATGGACATTACACACATCTAACTTGATTCTGCTTGTGGGTAACACAGTGTGAATAGGTCAAGTATGGTCTCTATGTCCAAATGATAGCAGTCCACTATCAGCTGGTCTGTGAGATGATGATATATAAGGCACTGGTGGTATCTTCTGAGATCTCATATCGTGGGCAGTGGCTCCAATAATGGACACTAACACATTGTTTTTTAGTATAGCTGTTTCTACTCATTGCATCTGCAAACAACTGTAAAATCCTGGTGTTCAGAATGAGTTTGCATCGCAGTGCAGTATACCTGTTTTATATATTTCTGAACTGCTCTGCCATACTTCATGTCATCATTTGTGTAATGCACGTGCAGCAGACTGTGTTACTTTTCCCAATGCATGGCTGTGCTGTCCAAGTCTCTCAATCATCCTAGCTATGCAAGCTGCCACACCCTATGCTAATCTATACTGCACATTGCACTACACATATATGAATCCCGGTCTATGTTTCTGCTAGAATTCACTGGGCACAATGGCAACTGAAGCCATTTTATAAAAGCTATACTTTTACAAAACTGTTAGGGTAAGTTGAATAAACATCCATGACAAAGATGACAAGGCAGAAGAAAGATATCATATTACTGATTTGTTTATGTATATAATTCTAACATTATTACAGATTTATTTTATTCATTTATCCTTTGTTGACTGGGTTAGTCCCTCTAGATAGTAACCTCTTTTGAGGGGAGACCTGAGGTGGTATTTATACTGCTAGGGGAAATTTGGCCTGGGCATCAGGAAATTTCCTCTACTATTTTCGATAGACACTGTGAGATCTTTTACATCCATCTGTGGTACCATCAACTCAACATTTAATTCTCTTCTTTGCACTGCATAGTGTTTAAAAATATAAACACTGTATAAAAGTTAAAAACATAAAATATAAACAATACAATAGCTATGGAACATAAAATGGATATAAAATGTTGACAGACCCTGTAAAAATAGATAGTTCCTTAAAGATTTCCTAAAAGAGACTTCAGAGTTACATGCTCCTAGCCACAGAGCAGGTGAATTTTATATGATGAGAACATGCAGGCAAATTGATTCCTGTTTGAATATTTAAGAGATGCTCTGGTAGCCACAAGTAGTCCCTCTCTTCCTACGCAAAGTGAGTGAACTGGAGCACATGATATCCAAAGTTTTTTTGTTTCAGTCAGTAAGGACCCATAGTGTAAAGGCCTAAGTGAATACCAAGATCATTAAATGAAGTTCTAGCTGGCGGTCAGGACAGACTCTACAGCACAAGGTTAATGTGATTGCTGTACTGCTGCAGTGTATGAATTATTGTTTTCAGATCATCGGAAGGGATAATGTACTTAATCCAGGAAATGTTCCCAAGCTATTTTTTAAAACAGTTAACAGTTGTCACCTCACTCTTTACCAAGAGCATATCAAACAGAAAAAAACCTCGTTGCCCACAAATTCCATCCTTTTCCCATACAATATATAAGAGAAAGGCATGGAAAGGTATAGGATGCAGCAACAGTGTATGAAACCATACTGTCTGTCTTAGTTGTGTTGTGTATTAGATAATTATGATTTCTCCATTGGAGGTCAGGATCAGCAGTGATGACAAAATCCCACATGATCCTAAGAAAAGGAAAGATAAACTTGAGTATCACCTTATACCTCTCCTGTAAATGATATCAGACAGCAGCAGCCTATACATATGTATTGTGAACAGCAAAGAGACAGAGTGAAACATGTGAAACCATGAACCAACATGGCTTTAGCACTATGAAGATTTCTTACCAGAGACAGCTGTGAATGTCCCAGGATGTTAGAAGAACACCAGCTGAAGTCTGTGGATGAAAAGCCACATTGGGAATGTAAACAGTTAAAATGTCAGAGTCCATGGAGTCAAATTCTGAGGAGAAAATAAGGAGGACCTAGACAGATAAAATTAATAATCTCTTCCACTAGAAAATCATAACTTGAACCAGGGCAGTCCCGGTGCTATGTCTAAAACTAAAATTATGCTGGCAATGATTTATATGACTGTCCATGGGTATTCAGGATTTCAAATGAACAAATACTATATTTTCATTATTATTACCTATTTAAATACATCTAAGACAGGGTAGTAGTCCTATGTAGCTTGAGGATAAACTGATGATTTCTTAAGAATAAGGGTCATGACAACTATTTTTAAGAAAGATGGAAAATCTTACCCTTAGAGATAAATCACATGATACAGAGAACACATGATCTCATGGAATCATGACAAGATATTATCAGTCTGTTTGAACCTTAATCTACCCCATTGGAGGAGGTAGGATGGACATTTAAAATCACTTAATAAATATTGTCAGTCAACATATCTGAATTCATTCCTAGAATAATTTTACGATTAGACTACAGTCATGCTCATTGGAGTCATGTGACATGCATACAACCTTATCACCTTTTCTGCAAAGAAAAGGATTACAGCCTCAATATGAGGTAGAAAATGTCTTCCGGATCACAAGACAGGCTGGATTACACAGCCTGTCTACAATTTGGAATAACCATGCTGCACGATTTCATGTAGCTGGTATCTTAAAGGGCAAGGACTTACATGAGTTCTCTGACTTGTACAGCACAAAATGATTAAACAGACTTGTCTTTGTGTCTTCTGAAGCTATTAGTTATACCAGAGTTTGTGAGATTTAAAAGGCACAGGGTATAAAAAGTGGGACAGCCTAACACAGACCACAGAAAATTGAGTATGGATAGACATATACCTGTGACTCTGGATCTATTACATTGTGTTTAGATAAGAACTGATTGAAAATAAAAAAAAAAGTCACATTGCAAAATCTTTTTCAGAGTCCTTTTTTACAGTTCAATATTAGATAATTTAATTAGTGGTAGCTCCAGACAGAAGCAGATCTCCCAATGAGACAAGTTCCACTTGCATGTCAAATGAGACACACAGTTTAATACAAGTCCACGGTATGTCCTTTGATAGAGATTGCAGAGAAAACAACCTGAGCAAAGCTCTAACCCTTCATATTTTGAATGAATTCTTGAGTGTGTTCAGCTATTTCATCACTGACTATATGTTGAGTTTACTCAGACTAACCACTTTGAATGATCCGATATATTGCTAATAAAGAAGTCAACATATTCCTTGAAGGAGCATTTCCAAATTGCCTGGTGGATAGTAAATGGTGTGATACCCACAATTTACTCCCTAAAGGAGAATAATTCATAGGAAATGGCATCACCATTTGGCATTTGAGCCATTTAAAAACAGGATATAAAACAAGTGACCACTCCACCACTGATTGCACCCATTCTAAATAGGATAGACCTGTTAGAAGGTCATAGTCAGATGAGGATCAAAGTTCTCATCTAGCCAGATATCTGTAATATAGGGCAGGTCAACTTTGCAACAAGTCAGAAACATGTGCCCAGTTTATTACATATTGACCTATTATTTGTAGTGTCCTAGTTAGGACCGACAGTGTACTAGTCCCGTCTAACCATCATTGCTGAAAATTAAACTGTAAGGTATTTCTTTGAGGCAGGAAGATCCCATTCTCTGATAGATATACCACAGAGTTAGGACTAGTAAATTAGTTACCAAAACTGGTCTAGACCACCCCTGCTCATATTAGTCAGCAATGTGGCTTTTGTTTTACCATGCCTAATTCCTCAAATAGAGTCTTGATCATCTGCAGCTGGACTATATGAATTGTTGGATTACATGATCAAAAAATGGGTGGAGGATGAGGACAAGCTCCCTATTATAAGCTATGCCTGTATTCAGATATTATTTATGTTTTAGTCACTCTACTTCTATGTTTTTGACCTTCTTGTACATTTTATTTCCAATGCATAGTAGCTGACATATTTGAAATGGATGTTTAGTTCTGTTGCATAAAGACTCCAATGATGTGTGTGTGAGTGTGTGTGTGTGTGTGTGTGTGTGTGTGTGTGTGTGTGTGTGTGTGTGTGTGTGTGTGTGTGTGTGTGTGTGTGTGTGTGCGCACGCATGCATATATGTAGTACCTAGGTTGGAAATAATGTGTGAGGCTGGGCTACAACACAGAACAGGCTGTATTCCTGATCTCCTGCAGATGCATACTTAATTTTCTATAGAGTAAGATCAGTTATTCCACATCCTGGGACTGCCATTTTTGTGCTAACTAGGCTTCTGTGGTGATTTGCATGTTATTCAATAGTATAGTATCTCCTAGGCTGATTATTACATGATTTTCTCGTGTGTGTGTGTGTGTGTGTGTGTGTGTGTGTGTGGGTGTGTGGGTATGTGGGTGAGTGTGTGTGTGTGTGTGTGTGTGTGTGTGTGTGTGTGTGTGTGTGTTTCTGTCTGTTTCTCTCATTTTCTCTCTCTCTCTCTCCTTCTATACATATAGAAATATTTTTATTTGCTAAGGCAATGACAGCTTGCATACCAATTACCAACTTAAACCCACCACTGTTCAAATAAGCAATCCAACATGATTGTATTATGCTATTGTACTTGAAGTTATGTTTATGTAGAAACAACAAGCATGGATTTTCAGGTTCTAAGACATGTTCATTTCATGCCACATTTACCTTTTGTTGCCTGTACATTTCAATAATCTTACTTGTAAAATGTAGCAGCCATGATATGATGTATGATAAGATGCTGCTAGGGACAAAAAGTTGTAGTGTTAAAAATGTTGCTAGTGTGCTTCACTTATAAATAATACTTGGGAATCTTGTTGTCTGATCGAGTTGCTTTTTAATAAATTGTGTTTTCATAAGGCCAGTAGAACTGGCAAAACTCTTTAAAGAAAATCCATGAAAAATAGACACTAATAAAACAAGATGTGAACATGGATATCACAACACTCTTTTTTTTAATAGTTAAAAAAATACAGACTTAAGCTCTTTTATCGTTTGAACATTACTTCATCCGAACAGGTCTCTAGTCAATTCTACTGCAATTTAAAAAAAGACTTGAAACATGATAAATAGGGTTCCTATTAGATGACTGAAGACACATTCGAAAGAATGCATCTTGGTTGATCTTGAAAAGACGAAAAGGCAAAATGACGAAGTGATATATAAGTGAATTCTTTCCCTGGGAAAGAAATCACTTGGCCGTGTCCATTACTTTGCAGTTTTCGTCACTGTAGTGCGATCTCAGAGTTGGTATATTTAAGTAGGGGGGTGTGGGGGGCGAAGCCGCCCACTTTATGTTATGTTTTAAGTGTTTTTTTTTGGAACAGTGATTTTTTTTTCCCTTGGAAAAAAAAATCACTGTTCTAAGCGTTCGAGTTTGTAAGCTTTCATTTCCATGGGGTCGATAAATCATCATTCGCTTTTCTAAGTGTTCGATGATTTAATATAGACCTGATAAAAAGTATTTATTTATCCTTTGTTGACCTGGTTAGTCCCACTATGATAGTAGCTGCTTTTCAGGGGAGACTTGACGTGGTATTTATACTACTAGGGAAATTTGTTAAGGGCATCGGGGAACTTCACTTACTCTTGTCATTGTGAAGTGGAAGGTTTTTGCTGCTTCACTTCCTGCTTCTGTTCCTGGTGTGGAGGCATCTAAGAGAAGCTGTGAAGTAAAGGAGGGAGAAGAGAGTCGTTCTGGTGGTGATAGTAGTGGGTTTCTGTCAGCTGGACCAAAAACTGTTAAAAAGAGAGTGAATAGTACAAATAGTCAGGATGTAGCTGTCTTTAAACCTCAGGATTTTGAAGAGGATTTTGTAACTAAAATTGCTTCTAGAGGTCTGCCTCATGAAAACTGTTTTTTTTTATCGAACAAAGGTGATCCTGGAGAAGAGGCTGACATTTCATAGTCTGATATGATGGAGAAGGTTTTTGGAATGGATAGTGAGTTGGGAGGAAAGGAAATGAATCATGGGTTGGATGGACGAAAGGTTACAGATGGGATGCAGTTGGGAAAATTCTATATTGATGCAATGAGAAGAACAAAGGGCACTGTAAACTTTATTAAAAAAGTTTGTTTGGCTAAGAAAGAAGAAATAATAGACATATAGTTTGTGTGGGTTAATTTAGTGTTATCCTTGGGTTTTGAAGCAAAGACATTAGATCCTTGACTTATTTGGAGGAAGAGACATTTTGTGACTTAATATTTGAGACAGAATACTTAATGGAAAGATGATTGTTTAATTGTGACAAAAAGGTTTGTTACACATGGGATGTGTTTATTTTTCTGGGCAAGGGACTCAATTAAAACAAAGTGCTAGTTCGATTTCATTTTAATGAAATTGAGCTGAAAGATGTTAAAATTTATTTTCCATTTACATGTTATTCAGTTTCTAATATTGTGAAAAATAAAGATGAGAGGGGTATTTGGAATTGGGAGTGGGAATTGGATGTTATTTTAAAATATGAAAAGATGTGATAAAGTAGTTAACAAGTGTTGTATATATAGATGGTAGTAGAGGAAGAATTAGTTATATGGGACAGCTGAAAACTTGTTTTGGTTGGGATGTCAATCATCTGATAAATGAGTGTACAAAAATAAGATGTAATCAATACAGGGGAAAAGTCACATGATGAATAAGTGTAAAAAAGGAATGTAGAGTATGTAAAAATGAAGGACATTTTTGGGATTTATTGTAAAAAGAATAAGCAATATAATATTGAACATGATGTTGAAGAACGTTTTGTGATGCCTGAAAGTAATGAGCAAGTAGGGGAAAAGGGGAAAAGGTGTTAATGAGAAAGCGGACAAAGGAATAAATGATGACTTTGATAAAAAATGTTATATTTCAGGAGGATGAAGGTCATTCTGCTAACAGTGCTGAAAATATGAAGAATAAATGGAAAGTGATAAGTCTGATTTTTGTGAAAGGAGTGCAAAGGGTGTTAGGAAAATAAATTTGATAGGTGTTAGGATAAGGGTGAGGAAATTAATATTTAAAATACATAACCAAAAATGGAAAAGAAAAGTAAGGAGTAGTTTTAGATGTGTTTCAGTTAATGAAAATAGAGAAATATATTAAATTGGGGAATAATAAAAAATAAGAAAACAATAATATAAAATGCTTCCCTTAAAGTTAGAAAGAAGGAAAAGTAATTTTAGTGTGCATTTGGTAAATGTGAATAGTATTATTAATATCGTAAGAAGGATAGGTATATTGGAATGGTGTGCTAAATTTGATAAATATATTATTCTTACAGAGGATGCAAGATTCTTGACAAGTGAAGAAAGACTGGAAACAGAAAAATTGTTGAGTGTAAAAATAATATAGAATTTAGGAAGTGAATGTTGTTCTGGAGTAGCCGTATTGTGTAGAAATAGTAAAATATTATATATAATATTGACAGGGATGGGAAGGTTAGCTGGTGTGGCTGTGAGGTGGAAAGAATATGTTTATAGAATTATAGTATTATATGCATAAACAAATGGCAAGAAAAGGGAGAATCTATTTAATCAAATATTAGATTATGTGGTGGATAACATGAAAATTATTATTGCAGGGGGCTTTAATTGTGATTTAAGGGGGAATGTATAAAGAAAGGGAAAGATGTTAAAAAATTTAAAAAGTGATAAAATGCGGACAACTGTGTGGAAGTAAAAGTCAAAGACTTGTAGAAGAGGGGCAATTGGCTCTAAAACTGATTGTTTTGTACCATCGGATGGTCTGGGTGTAGCAGATGGTGATACAGTAGAGAAAGGTTTTTCAGATCATTTAGCATTATGGATGGAGTTGATGGAAGAAATGAATTATATTAAAATAAGAAAGGGAATAAAAAGAATAAATGAGAAATTTGGGATGAATTTGAAGAAGTGTGAAGCACTGCAGTTTTGGAAGGTTCATATAACCATGAAGGATTTTTATAAAAAAAAAATGGTCTGAATAGAGTATTGAATTTAAAATTAGAAGTATAAAAAGTGTTTTTCTAATGGCAGGATGGTGTAAGAAAAGCAGAGAAAGTGAAGTATAGAAAGATGTACAGAAATGTATTGGAGAACTTAGAGATGAATATAAGAGAGTTTTATAACCTGGAAAAGGAAATATATATAAAAAATAAGAAAAACATAGACATTACAAACTGAAGCAGAGATATTATTTACAAGGGAGAAGGGAGGAGGTGTCTACATATCTGTATAAAATTATAAAGGAGGATATTAGTATTTTAAAGGAAATGAAAAATGAAAAAGGAGAGATAAACTAACACAAGAACAAAATATAAGTATTGCAGTACAACATGCGGGAAATTTGTATAAGAGTAAAAAGAAGGAAAATGAGAGAATGGAATGTGAAAACTTTTCAGGAATGAGTTAAGGAAAGTATAGAATATGAAATGTACAATAAATTAAGGGATTGGCAAAGAGAGTGTTTTGTAAACATTTTGAATAAATGGTTGAAAGAAAGATTTGTTTAGGAAGAGTTATGGAGTGGAATATTAAAATTTATATGGAAGAAAGATGACAAGAATTAAATAAAAAAGTAAAGGCCTATCACATTAAATAATATAGATTATAACATTTTTATGAGAATAATACAGAAGAGAATGGAAGGAAGGACAAAGGACATTAATGAATAAAGTGCATATGATATAAAAGGGAAGGCGTACCAGAAATTATTATTGGTGGTCTGAGAAATTGTGGATGATATTATAAGTAAAAGGGAAGATGTGAAACGTATGGTCGGTGATGTTAGTAAGGCATTTGATACAGTAGTAAATGACGCTTTGTGTGATGTTACAGAAAAGTATGGAATATGTAATAGAATTAGTAGAGTGTGTATGTCAGCATATCAACATAATAGAGTGAGAGTATGAGTGAATAGGCAGCTGAATAAAGAAATATGAATGAATTGTGTTATAAGACAAGGATACCCCATGAGTGGGACATTGTTTGCATTAGTAATGAATGTGATAGTGAGAGAAGTAGCTTATAAATTGAAAGATGATAAATATGCAATGCAAAAGGAAGTGGTGATTCCAGTAGTTTAGACATATGCAGATGATATAGTTGTGGTTGCTAAGAATAAAATATGGATGAAGGAAGTGTTAGTTTGTCTGAATGGATGTATAAAGGAAATGGGAATATAAACTGGAATAAAGATAATAAAAGTAAGGGTTTGGGTGATGTTGTGAAAATTAAAGGGGTGTATTTTTCAGTGAATGAAGTATCTTTTTTTAGGGATAAAACTTGAAAAAATATGCAGTTATAAGACAGTGGGGTGGGACTGATAAAATAAATGAAAATATGTCTCATCCATCCATCCATCCATCCATCCTCAACTCCTTTTTCCCATTTTGCACATGGGGTCAGGGTGTCACTTCAACAGTGACAATTACCGCATGGCTAGCCTACCACGGTAGTTCATCTGTACCACTTACTTGCACCTATGTCTGGTTTAGAGTATCCAATCCACCTGCTACATGTCTTTGGAATGTGGGAGGAAACCGGAGTACTCAGAGGAAACCCACGTGACTACAAGGAGGACATGCAGACTCCGTACAGAAGGCACCCCAGACAAGAATTGAACTGTTCTTGCTGTGAGGTGATGTATGGACTTATAGAGTAGCATTCAAGGAAAAAAAGGTTTATCTGGTGAATTCTATTTTAATGGGAAAATAGGATATATGTCAAATATTTATACAAGTCCAGGAAAATATGAAAAATAAATTGTGCAATTAGTGTTTTGTTTTTTATGGGTATCAAGATTAAACACAGTGAAAAGAGGTGTGTTGTATATGAGTGAAGTTGAAGGAGGACTGAGGTTATTAAATCCAGTTGTTTATTGTGCTTTTTAAAAATTGTAAACAGTATTAACGTTGTTAAATAAAAAGAATAAGAAATTAATAATGAACATAGTCAAATATAAGTACAAGAAATTTGAGGAGATGATGAGAAAAAGAAAAAAGAGATAAAGATTACATAAATTAAGAAATTAAACATTATCAAGAAAAAATACTAATGTGGAAAATGAAAATTGATGATATAGAGTAGAATAGAATGTTATAATAGTGTAATGAAATAATGTTTTTATATAAATCCATAGCAGAATTTACCAAAAGAAGTGATAAAATCCATTAAAGTAATGAAAAATTGATGTACTAAGATTGTAGAGTGTCAGGATTTTCTACGGAGACTGGTGATAAATAAGTTACCAGTAAAGGGAAATATGGCATATAACTAGAAAGTTAAAATAGTTATTTTGTGGGGAGGAAGAGACAACAGAGCATTTTTTTGAAATGTAAAAGAGTGGTTAAACTCTCGAAAAACTTGTGTGAAGAATTTGTTTTGATAAAGTTAATGTAAACAATTTAGATATGAATATGATTATGTAAGGATACTGTAAAAACAAGAACATAGAATATATGAGAAGAGTAGATAAAAATGTATGTAATATGGGTTATTTGGAATGAAAGACTGAATGAAATTTTGTTTAGTGGGAAACAGATTTTGGCTGATATATTGCAAAGAATTAGATTACGGTTATGGAAGAAGAAGCGGGGTAAATTATGGAAGAATAATAATGATGGTATATACGAATGTGCAGATGTGTACTTCTAAATATGTATCTTTTGTAAATAACATTTTATTATTAAAGGATACTCTTTTCAATAGGTGCTTTGGAATCTTTTATATCCTCCTGAGCTACCACCAAGTCAGACAGATGAGGTCTCGGTTTAACATCTCATTCGAAGGACAACACCCACCCCCCCCCTTATTCTGTACTGCAGTATCAAGACTCAATCTACCTGGTGTGGGAATAGAACCAACAGCCATCTGCACCAGTGGTAAGTATGCTACCTGTTGCACCAATGACACTGACTTACTAATCACCAATTAAAACTGAGCATGACCTAAGAGTTGAAACTGTAATAAAATTCTTATCAACAACAATTTAAAAATTTACCTTACCTTTAAAATGCATTTAGTATTCACATTATCATTCAAACCAGGTTTAAAATATGCTCCAAATCTAAGTTGTCAATTTAGGTATCTTGCTTCAAGTACCTTATTAAATTCCTCTCCCCTAAGTTTCATATCAACTTGGTCAATAACAAAAAAAAGTACAAATTTATAAAAATATGGACTGACGTGAAGTGACTCTTAACCACATAGGTTCCATCCAGATGTTGTGGGTTTAAAAGTGAACTTTCATTAGGAAACATACAGTGGGAGCTTTGCCTCCATTTAAATGCTCCTGATAGCTTATGGGAACCCCAACACTTTATTAGAAATCTCCCTATGTTCCAATAACTACTTTTAATTCTTAGTTTTTTGTTGAAGAACTCTGGTTTTGTTCCCTGTGTTTGTAACAATTCTGTATTACCTATAATGATGTTTCACTTATTAATAATGATATTTTTATGTCTACAACTATCCAAAGAATTTATCAACTAAAAGCTATGTTTATAACTTTTTATCACTAGTAATGGTGTCAGTCATCTCTGTGATGGAAGCTGTTTCACTTAGATTATTTGTTAAGATGGGCGCAGACTTAATATGACTGCTCTCCTTAACAGTTTCCATAACTTCTTCAGTTAAACCTTAATTGTATCCTCTTTCTAGAAGCATTTCTTTAAACACTTCACATTCCATCACAAGCCTTTTATCATCAGTGATAATTTCTTTGGAAAGAGGTGGAATTAAAATATGATTATAAATAATTGGAATATTTTGGGGGTATGTGGAATTGTTACACACAGTGATAACAAAACCAAATGTTATTAACAAAAATGGCAATAATTTAAAGTAGTAATTGGAGAATGAAAGTTCCCTAATAGGGCAATGATTTCTTATAAGCCATCAGGGATATTCAAATGTAGACAATGCTCTCACTCTGGGCTTAGTGATGAAAGGGCATTTTAAACCTAAAGGCACGTCACGTATCAGCCCATATGCTAGTTTATGGTATGAGGTACTTTTCATATGAGGGCTCTACACCAGTAATATGACAAGAAGGCTTACACAAAGGATGCACAAGCACCTATATGCAAACATAAGGAAACTACTAATGTCCTTTATAACCATAGTGTGAAAGGTGCAGCTCTTCAGTTGTGTTTTTTTTTAAAACAAGAGAGTTAAACTGGCAGCTTAGATTGGGGACATATTTTAATCCTAGTTTGATTAGTTTAATTAGTAATTTGAATATTAAATGTATTTTAAAAGCAAGATAAACTTTTATTATTTGTTTATAAGAATGTTGTTTATTATTTCAACTTTAAATTGCTGCACAGTTGACTGGAGACTAGTTTTGATTAAGCCATGTTTGAATAGTGAAAGTGCTTAAAAAAAGTATTATGATATCCATGTTCATTGTTTTGTTTCATTAAACCCAGTACAATTAGCTATCATTATTAAAATGCTAATTTAAGTTACCCTGAGGTTTTGTAACCCAGGCATTAATTATAATAAATAAGGCAATACAGGGTTCTCTACTTTCCATCACACAAGAATATTTTGAACGGTTTAATTCGTTCAGCTGCTTGTAGTTTACCAAATAGTGACTTTATTACACAAGCCAAAATTTAATGCTTCATGTATGCAGATTAAGTATTGGAACATTAATGAATTTATTAAACTCTTAGCATATAGGTACCAGAACAAAGTATGTGCATCCCAGCACAATGTCATTTTTTACTGAATGTGAAAAGTGAAATGAAGTTTGTTCAATTAATATTAAGAAATATGTCTACTTCTTTTAGTTAAAGTAATAGTTATACAGTATGGTATTGGCATGTGCTATAAAATATAACACAGGACCTCCCCGTGTAACTGCATTAACTCATCTTAAGATGGTGACTTAGGTGATCTTGCATCTTGACCTGGTCACTACATAGTTACGTCCCAGCCACTACAGATTACTAATGGGTAATACATACTGTTTGCCAGAATGTCTTCTGCAAATAAAAACATTCTGTTCTTATGGAGGAACAAAAGTTTTATGATAGTACACCATAAATGGGAGAATGGTGATTTGATACAATAGCATAATGTAGAGAAACAGAATTATTTCTTCCTGTTTACTTCTTTTTCCTGTTTTTCTACTTGCACACTCTTGCTTAGTAATGGATATTTATTTTGGTTTTGCTTCTTGAAAAGGATGGGTAGTAAAACTTAAATAGGGTGGACCTAAAATCATATGATGGGATTTTTTTTTTTGTAGCAGAAGAGCCAGAGAACATATAAATACTTTTTTTTATAAAATACAATGAATAAAGTGAGTGGATTATAATAATCTGTATTTCATTTGAATATTAGCATCATTTACTTGGGATGAATACTTCTTTCTCCTTCCCACTCTCAGAGTGGTGGCACTAATTTAAATTGTACATAGGTCAAGTAAATTATATTGTTTGAATTTCAGCAAGTTATGTAAGACCTAAGCTACTGGATCACCCAGATACTAAGACTTATATCTCATCTAGATAAGAAAGGCAATAGGAGATGAAGAAGAAGAAGAAGAAGAAGAAATTGGATCTCTGGATACAGCATTATTCCTTAGCTGATGCCATTACTTAATGAAAAGGTACATACCTTTCATATACTCAAAATGTGCACCTTAACTTTGTAAGTACATTCTGTCTGGGATGCACATTACATTGAACAATTCTGTTATTTCTCATAATGGTGTAGTGAATGTGTCTCATCAGAATATAAAACATTTTAGAACAGACAAAATGTTTTTTTAGAATTTGAATAAGCATTGAGGTAATACTTCATACTAGACAGAAAAAATGTATCCCTTCTTTAGAAAGGTAAACAGTTTTCAAGCTTCAGACTTCCTAGTTACATGCTTTTTACCTCCTTGACCGCATTTCAATACAACACCCCAAAACATCAAAGGAATTTGAAATATTAATGCGGTACCTCATTTTTATGTACTGGGACTATGGACGGCACAGAATCATTCACAGAATAACAGTGGTGTTTGAATGGAAGTAAGAAGGCAAGTAATACATAGGCAAACTCATATTCAATAAGTTCAAAAGTTAAAAGTGTTCAAACCTTACTGCTTTCAAGGAACACTATCTCAGTAATTGCTGGATCAACTACCATAGTCCCAGCCAATCATCCAAGACTTCTTAAATTTTACTAGAGTATTCCCGCCTCTGATATATTCATAGGTTCATAGGTTCATACTAGGCTATCTGCCCTAGGGCATTTATAAGCCTAGCCAGAGTGTGTTTGGCTTTCGCCACCCATTTTAAATTTATTTTGCTATGCCCTTTTTCGAGGTTAGTATACTGTGCCTCTGTCTAACAGTGACACAGAAGTGATACCCGGGGTAAACCTATGATCTCCCATCCACTCATCAAGATTCCTCTTGAAGAGAGTCAATGAGGGACTCTGCCTAACCTGGACTGGGATTTTATTCCAGAGTGAAGGGAGCCTCTGGGTTATGAATCTGTCCCTCCAGCATGTCCTATTTATTTCAGTGCTGAGGTTCAAGACTCTTGAGCGCGTAGCTTGATGGGATTTGGATTTTCTGAGGTGCAGCATGTCCATTAATTCTGGGGTGGACATGGCTTTATACGTCAGGCACAGATTGCCTCTGAGCAGGCGGTATGCCACTGAGTAGAGCTGGAGTTTCTTTAACTGGGCAGCATATGGCATCTGTTTGAGCCCTTTGATCCTCTTGGTGAGGTACTTTTGGGGTCTTTCCAGTTGCTGCAGGTGTCTGGTAAGGTACATTCCAAAAGGGGCATTGTACTCAATTATGGGCCTGATGAGGGATGAGTAAAGAGGCACGATGACCTCCCCTGATGTAGATGTGAATCCCTTCATGATTAGGTGGGCTATATAGAATGTTTTTCTAACCACTTTGGCCACGTGGTTATCAAATGAGAGATTGCTATCAACTTGGGTCCCCAGGTCCCTAATTACTTCTTCTGTACTTAATGGATTACCACCTATGTGGTAATTTGTGGGCACTTTGTTTTTGCCAAAGGGGATGACTATACACTTTTTGGCGTTTAGCTTGAGGCCATGGCTCTGGCACCAGTTGTCTGTTTCTATGAGGCCCTTTTGGAGGATGCTTGTGTCGGCTGGAGAGTCGATTATGGTGCCCAGTTTGCGGTCATTTGCGAACCTGGTCAGCCACAGTCCTTTCGTGTTGGCCTGTACCTCCGAGTAATATATACCGAAGAAGAGAGGTCCCAGGACTGAGCCTTGTGGGACGCCACTTGTAACTGGTTTGGAGTCTGACATGGCTCCAGCAATTCTAACCATGTGGGTTCTGTCCTTGAGCCAGTTTACAACCCATCTAGTGACATAGGGATTTATATTTAACCTGGTGAGCTTATCTATAATGCCCGAGTGAGGCATTGTATCGAAGTCTTTTGCGAGGTCCAGGTAGGCTGTGTGGACCACCTTCCCCTTGTCAATGGCCTTGGTGACTGTTTCAAAGAAATCAACCAGGTTTAAGAGGCAGGATCTGCCCTTAACAAAGCCGAACTGGGTAGGATCCAGTGTCTGTAGGTCCCCAACATCTTTATTTATGAGGTCCATGATGATCCTTTCCATAGCTTTGCAGACCAAGCTAGTCAGGCTTATGGGGCGATAGTTTCCAGGATCCGTTGAGGCACCACCTTTGTGGAGAGGGACCACTGTTGCTGTACGCCACTCTTTGGGTACATATCCTGTAATAAGGCTGAGATTGAACAGTAGTTTTATGTTTGGGTTTAGCTCTTCTTGGAGTTCATGTAGGATGCAGCCCAGGACACCGTCTGGTCCCATTGATGCTGTGTTTTTTGTTTTGGAGAGGGCGGCTCTTACCTGAGCACCTGAGATGTCAGGGGGCAGCACTCTGCTGGGATAGATATTTGCCCTTTTGGTGGGGAGGGGGGGAGAAGTTGCACTGAACCTGTCAGCTAGGATGTTGGCAATGTCTGTGGGTTTGGTGTATTTTTTGTCATTTTGGACTAATTTTGAGCATATCTGGGAATTCCCACCCAGGTTCCTAACATAACTAAAGAAAGCCTTGTGATTATCCTTAGTGTCCTGTGCAATTTTTCTCTCGAAGCTTGCCTTAGACGATTTTATGAGTGCCCATAGTTTTTTGCTAATACTGATCAGAGATGCCTTCCCTTTTTGGGATTTTGCTCTATCATGTAGTAGCTTCCTCCTTCTATTGTATAGTTTGTTTATGGCTGGCGTCCACCAGACAGGACGTCTGCCTTTGGAGGATTGGATCTTGGTTTTATTTGGGATTGCATGATCCATGCATTCCTGAAGGTGTTCATAGAATGCATTTATAAAGGATTCTGCGGTCTGGGCCGTATTTTCCACAGGCCCGGGGGCTTTGAAGGATTCCACCTTGGTTTTGAGGAGTGTGAAATTTGCTTTAGAGAAGTTTTTTACTGTAGTTTTCTGGGCAGGGGGTGGGGTCGGGATGTGAATATCCAGTGAGATTAGTTTATGGTCTGATCTTACCAGTGAGGGATACACTTCTGGTCTGGAGCATAGAGTCTCCATGTTGGTGATGATCAGGTCCAGTATGTTTTCCCCTCTTGTGGGATTGGTAACAAGTTGTTCCATAGCATTTGAGTTTATAAATTCTAGGAACCTTTGGGCTAGGGTGTTGGAGCTAGAGTAATGCTCCCAGTCTATGTTTGGGTAGTTGAAGTTGCCCAATATAATGGTTTTTGGAGAGACCTTCATATTTTCCAGTGTTCTCAGGAAGGCCGAGTGGGGTTCCTGGGTTTGGGAGGGTGGTCTGTAGCAGGCTATAAACTGGAAGGCAGTTTTACCCACTGTTAGTTGCACATGGATAGTCTCTGATACTTCGTGCTGTGCCACCAACCTGGAGGTGTGGATATCTTTGACGAATATTGATACTCCCCTTCCTTTTGTGGTTCGGTCCAAGTTTTGGGGCCGAAAAGCATGGTATGAGGTATAACCTGGTAGTGCTGGGGTGCTCTCGGGAGCCTTGAACCAGGTTTCTGTTACTGCACAGATATTGATGTTCTCCATGCTAAGGAGAGTTTCGAGTGCATGCATCTTGAGGTTTAGACTTCTGGCGTTGAGTAGCATTACCCTTAGTTTCTTATCCCTTGTGATACCTATGGAGGTGGGTTTGTCTTTTGAGCCTTGCCTAAAAAAGGCACTATGGGGGTAGCAAGAGCCTTTGCCAATATCCGAAAGCCCAGGGGTGACAGGTGTAAGCCGTCCCTAGCGAAGCATCATGGCTTGTCGAGCATGTCATCCCAGGCTGACAGGCATTGGATCCCCTTTGAATGACACCAATACTTAAGCCAATTGTTGAAATTAATCATCTTGTCTTCATATTGCGACATCATTCTTGGTGAGGGTAAGATGCTACTCATGGTCAGGGTAATACCGGCCTGGGCTACATGCTCAGAGAGCTCCTCTATGTCTCTTTTCATGTTGTCCAGGGAGGTATGTCTCAGGTCATTCACACCAGCATGGAGAATGACTGAGTCATATTTGTACTTGCCTTGGAGTGACCTGAGTGCTTGTGTTATGTGGCAGATCCTAGCGCCCGACAGGCAGCTCACCATAACCTTCTCCTTGTTCAGCCTGGTGAGCAGGACGTCAGTGTGCCTGACGATAGAGTCACCTATTACAAGTGTATCAGGTTTGTTGTTTAGCCTTAAGGGCTGTGAGTGTTCGGCACACTGGCTTTGTGAGCTATGTGTTGCACGTGTTTTGTTTTGGGGTAGTGGTTGCTTGGGTGTCTGCTTTGGAGGTCTCTGCTGCTTAGGCAGATTTTTATTTAGAGCCTCCGAGTATGTTTTTGTGTGTTTATGTGTTTGGTTTGCTGTCGTAGTAGGTCTATGTGAGACTGGAATTGTAGTGAGTGTGGTTTCCTTCTCCTCCTGACTGGTTACACCAGTACTGAGTTGAGAGAGCTTAGCCTCCAGTTTGGCTATATGGTTGCATCTCTCACATCTGTTGGAATTTGTTGGGAGAAGGAGAGGGTTGTCTGTGTACATGAGGCAGTTGTAACATTGCCTCAAGATTCCC
The DNA here is from genome assembly GCF_019279795.1 of Protopterus annectens. Lineage (NCBI taxonomy): Eukaryota > Metazoa > Chordata > Ceratodontiformes > Protopteridae > Protopterus > Protopterus annectens. The sequence goes on along the minus strand of NC_056731.1, from coordinate 798,912,001 downwards.
AGATTCACCAGCTGGATCGGAGAGGAGATTGACAACTGACCTTTGGACATGCTAGAATAGTATTAGGAATTCCTTTATAATTGAAAAAAAGAGCCAATGGGGATCAAGGTACTCAAGGGGAATTTGTGAGGGTGTAGTGCTTTTAATTTTTAGTGCTGACTTATATAATTGCTTTAGTGAGCAAGTGCCAGGTAACTTAAATGCAATGTGTATTCGGGTAATTTATTACCTAACTATGCCATTCTGTGTGTTAAACAACAAGTTCTATTCTTGTTATTGCATAAGTCTAAATAGAATTTTAAATTATAATGTTTATTTGTCTTTGGATTGTTATATACTTCCAAACTCAATAAAGACTGAAAAAGAAATTAATTAAACCCCTTATAGGCAAATATAAGTCAACTCCTGATATATCTATAATGAAGGGTATAAAGACTGTGTGACACACACCTATCCTTATAACCTAACTGCTTAATATTAGGTATTTTTTTTATAAATTTACATTGTATTGATTCTATACAATTAACTATTATGAATAACGAACACTATATTATGTTCCAAAATTCATCTACTATAAACCTCAAACAAACTTGCTAAGATTGTAACCTCTCTCATTGTAAATCTTTTGAGAATCATACCCATCTGTCTCAAGGGCTTAGTACAGATAGCTCTCACTTGAGTTTCAAAACAAATAGTGGAATCAGTCAGTATACCAAGATCTTTATATTCTCTAACTTCCACTAAATCAAATGTAGACAGTGTAATAGATGTTTCTTATATTTGTTTACTGAAATACATTATATTACACTTTTTCCTCACTAAATGAGACACCAACCATAGTAATCCACTTACCTAAGCATATTAAATGCTTACTAATATTAGTTAAATCATCTTCATTATTAGCAAAAAAAATCGCAATTGTCAGTGTACTTAACCAACCAACAATGATCATTGTGTGGAATAGAGGCAAAAATTATATTAAACAACAAAGTCCTGAGCACAGATCCTTAGGAACACCTGATCTCACCAGTAATGGATCTGATTTTTTTCACTGAATCACTACTTCTTTGGTTCTGTCTTTGAGCCAAGAATTAATCCATCTGCATAGGTACTGAGTAACCTTATATATTTCCAAAGTCAAGTCAATTGTGTAGAAAGACAATACGTTAAAAGCTTTGGTTAAAATCCAAATACATTACACCTGTACTAATTCCCATCTCCTTAGCCCTAGAGATGCATTCAGAGCTTCACAAATTGAGTGTAGAACGACCTTTCAAAAAATGTTGAAAAATATCAAGCAATGCAAGACTATTTTCTTTAATTATGATTTTAATAATACAGCTCTTAAAGTATTTGTATAATATTGGTATTAAACTTACTGAATGATAATTTTGTATCATGTAATCATATCTCCAGATTTAAAAACTGGAGTAGTTAATGACTCTTTCCAAGAACTTGGTACATTTCCATTATAGATTATGGAATGAAATGTCCTAGTTAATATACTCACTAAATAATCTTTTGTATTAACCAACAAAATTCCGGAAAATGCAATCTGGTCCAATCAATATACCAGATTTAATTTTTTAAGACTCTTAATAACATCTCTTTAATAATATTAGGACATTTTATCTTAAAATCAATTCTTTCTTCCACAAATTCAGAATAATGATCACTCAGATCGATGCCAAAAAACAGTAAAATATTAATTCATGATTGCTAATCATTGACTCATCTACAAAAGTAGAATTATAAAATGTTTGGTGTTTCTGAGATCATTTGCCAAACAAGTTCATTTTTTTTTCATTTTTTTTATACTTAGAGATAGTTCCTTACTTTTCAGCCTTAACTTCTTTCTATTAAAATTATTTGAAAATTTATGGTAAACACAAGAAGCCCTCTTTTTCCTATTATATACTCTGTTCAGATTATAATTCCACCATACTGGGAATTTATTTTGGAATTTACTGTTCTATAGCAATTGTCCAAACTTTACTGTTATACAATAGATATTCTATATTATCATAATGCGCACATACCGACTCAGCCATCTCTACGTAATTCAAAGATAGCAAATTATTCTTTAACTGATAATACTCAATTAGACCATAATGATAATGTTTGGCCCATACTCTCAGTTTACCCTTAGCAATTATTTTAAATTAGAAAGACAAATGATCAGATAATCCTAAAGGAGGAGAAATCTGCATATTTTCAATTAAAACTGGATTATCTGTACCTAACAAATCTAGGATATTACTACCTTGAGTTGGTTCCAAAAACAATTATGTAATATTATGATGCTTGAAAATCTCAATAAATTCTCTTTCACATTTACTTCCTCCTTTATTTACTTGTCAGACAATGTTAGGGTAATTAAAATCACCAATCAGTGCTGGGTTTCTATAATTTAAATTTTATTTAATATAGGCAGATAATCATAGTGAGTATCTAAATCCATTGCAGGTGTATGATAAAGTATCAATGTTAATGGATCATGCAACAATATTCTATAAACTAGGGCTATTATACAATACAATTCAGCAATAGTCGTTACATGTTTACAACAAATTGGATTTCTAATCCATAAATTATGCCTTCAGCTCTCTTGCTTGTTTGTAAGTATTCAAATTTGTTATTTCTTGGCATTTGTATGTCAGAAGTATTCCATGTCTCAGTAATATCTATAAACTCATATTCTTCAAAAAGTACAATGTATTTTTACTCCCCTCCTTTGTTCCCCAAGATTTGGGATTTACAATAGAAATATTTTAAAAATCTATTAAACTTACTGTTTCTATTGCACAACTGGATCTGCTCAAGTGAAGCCCTAAAAAAATTTCAACACAATTCCTAAACAAGTCTGTCAGAACCTTAGATCAATAATAATTAAGATGAACTTCATCACTTGAAAACCTTTTTAAATCACAGGCATAATTTTCTCAAATTTTTAGTATTGTAATATTGTAGACAAAACACAGTTGCCTTAGCCAGTTATAAAAATGTTGCCTTTGAGCACTATTAATCCAACCAATGCAAGCTAAGAAGGATTTCACATAATGCAAACTCTAGATTTAAAATTTCAGAATACTCACATTATATCAAGAATTGCATTTTTCATCTTATTTAATGGTGTATAAATTAAATCATTAGTACGTCTCTGCAAAATAAGTTTAGGTCACTTTAACCCTAATTAACCTTGGTAACAAATATAAATAATCAATTAACTTCAACCCTGGTAAAGAGGAAACTGTAATAAAATCTTAATTCAAAGATGTTATTTGATTAGCACTGCATTTTCCATGTAAGTTCCCAATTACCAGCAGTTCAGAATAACATCCTTTTTCTACTGCTTCTATTATAGAAATAAAACCAGAATATTCACTCTCTTTATTAATGTCTTTATCTTAACTAATTAACCCTCCCAAAACTCTTTTTTTAAGCTTTCATACCTGTGAGATCTCTTACTATCCTTCATTCAACTCACTAATACAATTACTAAATCATCAAAGCAAGGGCTATATGAAACCCTACTAGTTATGAAGAAGAATAAAGATTTTCCAGCAAACCTGCTTTGTTCAAAGCAACACCTTCTTTGTAAGAATGAATCAAACACTGATGTTTGCTTACATTAGCTAAACTATGCTCAGTTTCAGGCTCATATAATATTTTCTTGGAATTAGGAGATAGAGAACCCACAAATGGTGTAATCCTTTTATGCTTCAGGCTATAACCTTCAACCAACACATCATCACTGAAATCTTCTCTATGATCTGAGCTTCTTTTATACCTAATATCAGTTACACTGATATAAATTTCTGTAACAAAATACTCAAAAATGTTTTCCCCAATAACTGAGATTGTACTATCATAATTTTTGACCACACAGTTATATTTATATTTTGAAGTATTAGAACAATCAGATTTGTTAGTAGAAGAAGTCTTTACTACCTTTATTACCACATGTTCTAAGTCACCTGCATGTATTCCTGAAAAAAGAGGTCATAACCAATAAGTTATCCACCAACACTTTACAATCAAACAAATCTTCTTTCCTAGTTTGCCCGCATTGTTCCCAATTAACAGATACAACTGTCTCATTTGAAATAACACCCGATGAAGTAAATTATATCTCTTCTGCTAAACTTGCCAGTGTGGAACATTTACTAACGTTCTTCTTTTTTTTCAGTCTGCTGGCATTCCCAGCTTTGTTTTTCTTCTTAACTAGAGTTTTTAACTGATTTAAAAAGTAAACTTTTCCCGGGTTACTTTGACCATGATCCCTATTTAACTTCAGACTGATCAACCTTACTTCCATTGTTTCCGTTATTCCTTCTCATTATTATTACTTTTCATATCTAAATGAATTGACTGCCATTTTTTGAAAAACAGACCTTAATAGTACTCCATTACTGCATGTACATTTAGTTTGAAAATCAGTTTACTATTTAAAAGTAAACTTCAATTTTCAAAATGTTCACAATTTATGTACTTTTGTTATAAATCAGAATTTATGAGCAATATCGTACAAAATTATACATTTACTCAAATATTTTTGATTAGTCAAATCTTCAAGAACATATCAATTTAAGGAGTCCATAATAATCAGTTGCAAACTCTTACAGTTTAATCTATCTAACAAATAACTGCTGTTATTAATCTATAACTACTCAAATGCCATAATATCAAGCACCACCAAACAGCAGAATATAGCATCCACTTGAGCAGAACAGTTATAATACAGTACATACTTTCAGTGCTGTAGAATTAAGTAAAATAACAAAAACCAAAGGCTTTTCGCCTGTGTCATTAAAAGGACAACTAGAAAAACGTTTACAGCACAACAACCACCAACAAACAGCAGTCTGACATATTGGAAGATAAATCCTGGATGTATTAACTAATGTATGACATGCTTTTTTAACCGGATGCTGTTTCCTGACTTTTGCTGGAGACCGTGCTCTCTACACTAGCCTTAAAATGCTTAATATCCTTCATTGCTGTACATACACTGTCACTGCACTGTAACACTGATAATCTGTGTTGCTGTCTTGCAGCATGTTATAACTTGTGATGTTGCATTTTTACAGCATATTCTAACCCATGATGTTAAGTTTACAAGCATAAAAACACTTGCAGAAGTTGAATGACACTGGGCAAAGCCTACCTAGGTTTGATACACATGTTCTTAATTATCTTTGTTTTCATATAGCCATGATGAAAATTATTGGGTACAATAAAAATAAGAACATTAAAAACGACTATCTGAGCCAATTATGTAGTATCACTGTATATGATAATGGAGATATATTTTATTGAAAAGCACAGTTCCCTTACGTTATAACCTATTTATAAGGTTCAGACCATATTTAAAAACAACTGTTCAGTGTTTTAAAGCTCCTCTGCCATCATCTTTCTATGGCAATTTCTGAGGACATTTGGTATTCTGATAAAACACTTGTAATACCAGATACCATGCCACTGGCAAACATACCTTCATGAAAGGGAGAGGGTTTTTAACCACTTTTGGTAGCTTAGGGTCCTTTGACTCTGAAATAATCTTAGTTATTTGATATGCTGAGTGAAGAACATCCTTGTGGCACATTGTATTCTATGATAAGTCTAATCAGTGCTGACTATAAAGGAATGATAATGACATCATCTTTAGATCCGCATGCTATGCCCTTGGCTACTTGTTGTGCTAAATAGAAGGATTTTCTGAATACAATTGCCACATGAAGACTGAAGGAGAGGGAGTTGCTAATCTAGGTACCCAGGTCCCTTACTACATATTAATTTATTAGTGGAATATTATCTATATTATATGATGAGGGTAGGGATTGTTTGCCATATGAAATGATAGTACACTTTTTTCCATTTAATTTGAACCCACTTTCAGTTTACTAAGTATTAACTAGGGTAGAGGGGGGGGGGTCTTCAGTAGAGGGGGGGGTTATTCACAATAACATCCTGTTTGCAGTCATCTGTAAACCTAGTTACCAGAGGTCCTGTTTCTGAATTTGGTAATCAACAGCAAGGGATTAACTCATGACCCTTAGTTTATAACACCATTGCCCTAGCCACTGACTAAACAATACATGAAAATATATACCCTTACTCTCAGCAGTCTCTGTTTTGTCAGGCTATAGATCCATAAAAGAAAAACAGATATGTTTGAAAAAAACAACAGCTGCCAAAATAATAATAATAACCGTAATAATAATAATAGCAATAAAAAAACTACTTGCAATCAGCAGCAAAGTGAGCAAAGCTAAGTATGTCTTTTGGGATAAAGAATCAATCCAAGCATCTGGCTAAGATATAGAATTAAGCCAGTGCTCACTAATTCAGATTAAAATCAAAACTATCATTTGTTTTCCTGAATGTTTACTGCATTTGTGATGGAATGCAGGAGGATGTCAGTAGAGAAAGATATACCTGTCAACCTCCAAGTATGAAAATCATAGCACTGACCCTTAAAGATCATAGCAAAAGGTCAGAAAGAGGAGCACTTTATTATTTTTTATATTATTTATTTATTGCATTTGTTTACCAGGAAAGTCCATTGGGCTGTAACAGTGCCCATTTTCAGTGGAGGCCCGGGGTGAATATCTCCACAATGGTACATACATACAGATTGATAAAGCACAAGCAGCAGTACAAAAGTTCAACAGAGATGCATACATACAGTTTTATACATCATGACTAACAGCCCCGCAGTGGAGTGGCCTCCGAAAGACATGTGTGAATGGGCATGCCTTTGCTGAAGGTTGGGCGGCGGGCTGGCAAAAAAATCTACTGCCAATCATTAGCGGACCAGAGTTCCACTGTGGTGACCCCTAACTGAGAAAAGCCGAAAAGACAAACAACAACAACTAACAGTAGAATATATACAATGAGAAGAAAATACTAAATACAAAATAAAAGCTATGTCAGCTTGAACTGATAAAGGACAGGTAAGGTTCAGGTAACAATGTGATATATACAGTTTGTTAGACTAAAAACACATATAGCAATAATAGATTAAACTGCCTAGGAATTTAGGTAAGCAAAGAAGAGGGAAAGTATCTGAGTAAATCTAGCTATTAGCAGTACAGGGTGATTGTTGATACAGGAAGAGGCACAGAAGCTGTGCTAAAATATAAATTAACAAAGTATTTATGAGAGATGAAGGGGGGGGTTAATTATTGAGGAGATATCGAAGATGGTATAGGAGGTGAAAAGGGAGGAAGAAAGCAGAGGTGTGTGAAGAACAAGGTGAGATGAGAAATCAGGTAATGGATTGAGAGGCATTAGCACAAGGACATAACCAGTGGGAGGAGAGGTAGTGTCTCAACATTTTTTTGAAGATATGGGTATTGGGGGAAACAGTTCCATAGCTTAGCAGTGGAAAAGGAGTTGAGCCAATGTCTAGCAGTAAGGTTGGGTTTCTCTACCTGTAGAACCATTTGATTTTCAGAGCAGAGGAGTCTATTGGGGTGGTATAACTTAAATAGATTGGAAAGGGCTGGGCAGCTGGATGGGTAGTGTATTATTTTATGGGCAGTAGTTAGTTGTATATAAGTGAGATGATGAGGTAGTTCTAGCCAGTTCAGTTGCCGTAGAGAGGTGCAGTGGTGAGATAGGTGTTGTCCATTTGTGACAAACTGTGGAATTTTATTATA